>NC_085139.1:89237193-89543792 GCF_024139115.2 Armigeres subalbatus
AGTACCACGAAGTTGGATATTGGGGAAGGTACTCGTTGGGTCAGGATTTGCCTGTAGCTGACAATGTGACCGTGGTAGATCTTACACCGTAAAACACCACGCAAAGGTGTCTACCCCGCGTTACGGGGGAGGTATAAAACTTCCCACTTCCCGAGTTTATTTGTGGACGCAGTAGCGCCCGTGGCAAGTGTTTTTTTTTATTTCAAAATAGACGGTTCGCATTAAAAAAATCAAAATTTTCAACGTCTGTTGTCTGTGATTTTTTTCATCAAATACTGTGTCTGGTTGCCTAAGGTTGTCATTGGTTTCGTTTTCTCCATCTAATAGTAAAAAAAATGAAGTGTCAAATATTATATTTTTTTTGAGAATTTCCCCGCGTGCTGCGTCTGGTTGGCTAGTCACCGGACAGCCAAACAGGGCTATATACTGAACAATAAAAGTTTAAGGGCGTTGTTGCCAACATCCTAACATGTAAATTATTTTAACGTCAAAACGAAACAAACAAAAAATAATTAAATACAAGTCACTGTTCAGACTTCGTTCACTAAACAAAAAGCACAAGTGCTATTAAAAAGTCACCCTACCAAAAGCAAGCAAGCTTTGGAAAAAAAACCCAGAATATACCACCTAGCGGTGATGGTGCCTTTCTAGTGTATTATAAAACAAAAAAATCGCATAAGAGAGGTCAAAAATGGACTTTAGGGAGATAGATTCAGCTATTTCCATCAATTCACATTAAATTGCGTTCATTTGAATGCAATGCAAAGGTTTTCGAAAAACCCAGATTAATCCACCTAGCGGTGATGGTGCCTTTCTCGTTCGTTCAAAAGGTTTGGAAAAATCTCAAATAACACCAATATGTGGATTGGTCTTATTTTTCATATTTGTTTATATCCATAAAAAAAATTATCGCAAAACGCAATTTGTTGCAAACAAATCGGCTGAGCAAGAGCAAAAAACGGCATTTTATTTTGTAGTTTTAAAATTAATATTTTCGCCATAACTTTTGACCCAATTGTACGATCCGGCCAAGTTTCTATACGAAACAATGGGACAAGATTCTGCGTCGAATGCAATCTGTTGCGAGCGACCTGAGAAGCACACATATTGCACATCAATCACAGTAACTTATATATGACCGGAAACCAGATTTGTTGAACTAGTTTTGCTTGGGGAATAGATGAAGTCTAAGTGCTAAAAAATGAGCTAGACTTTTTTGAACTCTTTTTCACAATAAATAGTAATTTGACCATAACTTCTAAGCCCATAGTCCGATCTGGCCAATTTTCAATAAGAAACAATGAGACATTCTGCGTCGAATGCAATTTAATGCGAGCAATTTGTTTGAGGAAAAGTGCCTGAAAAATTAGTGACATTTTTTTAGCGATTTTTCCATAACAAAAAAATGGTATAATTTTCGATCCCATAGTTCGATATGGCCAATTTTCAATAGGAAACAATGGGCCAGGATTCTACGTCGAATGCAATTTGTTGCGAGCAAATCGGTTGAGGATAAGCGCCCGAAAAATGAGTGACAATTTTTACCCGATTTTTTCGTAAAAAATTGTATTTTGGTCATAACTTTTGATCCCATAGTCCGATGTGGCCAATTTTACATAGAAAACAATGAGACAGGATTTTGCGTCGAATGCAACTTGTTGCGAGCAAATCGGTTCAGGATAAGTGCCCGAAAAATGAGTGACATATTTTACGCAATTTTTTTGTATGAATTTGTAGTTTAGCCATAACTTTTGTTCCCATAGTCCGATCTGGCCAATTTCAAATAGGAAACAATGGGGCAGGATTCTACGTCGAATGCAATTTGTTGCGAGCAAATCGGTTGAAGATAAGTACTCGAAAAATGAGTGACATATTTTACGCGATTTATTCGTATGAATTTGTATTTTGGCCATAACTTTCGATCCCATAGTCCGATCTGGCCAATTTCAAATAGGAAACAATGGGACATGATTCTGCGTCGAATGCAACCTGTTGCGAGCAAATCGGTTAAAGATAAGTGCCCGAAAAATGAGTGACATTTTTTGAGTAGTTTTGCGCACACACACACACACATACACACACACATACACACACACAGACATCACCTCAATTCGTCGAACTGAGTCGATTGGTATATAACACTATGGGTCTCCGGGCCTTCTATAAAAAGTTTGTATTTGGAGCGATCATATAGCCTTTACCGTATACTTAGTATACGAGAAAGGCAAAAAAATTCGATTTACATTTTTTTTAAATGTTTTACTAATAATTCCGGAACGCAATGGCCGATTGGGCCAATTTTCAATTAGGAAAGATTCCGCGTCGAATGCAACCTGTTGCAAGCAAATCGGATGAGGCTAAGTACAAAAAAGTGTGTCTCACATTTTTTTGTACACACACACATACATACATACATACACACATACAGACATCACCTCAATTCGTCGAGCTGAGTCGATTGGTATATAACACTATGGGTCTCCGAGCCTTCTATCAAAAGTTCGGTTTTGGAGTGATCCTATAGCCTTTACGTATACTTAGTATACTGCCGTTCTACGCATAAATGTCCCATGTACATAGGAAATCCCAGCAAACATGGGACATATATGCGTATGACGGCAGTATACGAGAAAGGCAAAAAAGAATTACCTTCCGTGACAGTGCTTTTAACACTGCCGTGACCAGGATTCGAACCTGGGTTACTACGGCCACAACGTAGGGTCCTAACCACTAGACGATCACGGCTAACAGGATGTGCTAAAATAGATTGCAAAAAGCGTATCTTGTAAGCTTACCAATATTGAACTTCGTTTCGTGATATAATGCAAATAGAGTAATCCACTATAAATTGAAACAATTAAAGTCGTGATAAAATTTTATAACTTCATGAAATCTCGCTTAACTTTTCAAAAGGACCTAAGTAACATTTTTTTCATGAATTCAAAAGCTTTCATATTGTTCTGTTGATTGCGCTATTCAAATTAATTCATGAAAAAAATGTTACTTAGATCCTTTTGAAAAGTTACTCGAGAAATGTTTTTGAAAAATCGAAGATTATATGATACATTAAGAATCATGTTTCACAATTATTTAAAATTGGTACGACCGATAATTTCGAACGAATCCATTTCCCGATTTAATTTTGCAGTCGACGACGCGACATATCAACTCTCTTTTAAATGAGCCTTCGAATAATGAAAACAAACTCCCACGCAAACCAACACCACCAACAGGTAGCCGAAGTTTCCCTCTATCTGCCTATGGTAATGGTTTGCGTGGGAGTGCCATCAGATCGGACAAATCGACGTTTGAATCTTTGTTTACAAAATCACATACGTCCTTTTGAATAAGTACCCGAGAAATATCTATATTATTGATATGGAGTTCATATCAACATGGGCTGGCAAAAAATCCTGCGTCGGCCGGGAATCGAACCCGGATCAACTGCTTGGAAGGCAACTATGCTGACCATTACACCACCGACGCCATATTAAACGGGTAAAAATAGCATATCAGTTCCGGAAAGGGTGACAAAACTTGTTTATTATTTGTTAAAATTATTGTAGGGTCACCGTAACTGCTTTGGACATGGCTCTTAAATTAGCCAATTTTGCGAATGCCTAACTTAAAAAATAAATTTACAGGAGTTTTACTGCCGTTATACGCATATTTGTCCCATGTTTGCTGGGTTTTCCCATATGCATGGGACAGTTATGCGTTTAACTGCAGTTTATTAGTTCCAATCTTTTCGTTGTTATTCTGTTATTTAAAGTTATTATCAACGTATTCCCGGGCCTCGACCAATCTGCGATCTCTTAACACTAGGCAATACGTCTTGTCTACCGTTAATTATTGTTCAGTATCTCTGAGCTAAACCTTTTAGCCCAGTCTGAACAATGGAGCAGGATTCCACGTCGAATACAACCTGATGCGATGCGTTCAAAAATAAGAGAAATGTTTACGCACTCTTTGCATGAAAAAAAAAAAGAATTTTGATCATAACTTCTGAGCCTATAGTCTGCTCCGGCCCCTTTTCAATAGGAAACAATGAGACAGGGTGCCGCGTCGAATACATGCTGATGCGAGCAAATCGGTTGAGAATAAGTATCGAATAAAAAGAGTTCTTGACTATAACTTTTGATCCCATAGTCCGAATTTTCAATAGTAAACAATGGGACAGGATTTCTCGTCGAATGCAGCTTGTTGCGAGCAAACCGTTGCAAACGGTGTATAGCGAATCAACCAACTAAGCTTATATGGTTAATATTTTTTATTTTCTCGGATTTGTTAAAAACAATTAAAACTGATATACCCATTCATTTGTTATCTGATGCTTTATAACCATTTGCTTCAAACAGTATTTAAAATATCCTTTCGTAAGCTCAATGCCTTTTTTTTTTCAAAAGGTTTTCAGTTTTTGATCTGTTGCACGAAACTCTCCAAAACTGTTCAACATTCTCTCGCTAGGGTAAACTCAAGGACATTGGATGGAATTGCAGAGGGTCTCGATCATCATGAAGGTGATGACAGGGGCATCCAGCTTAGCTTAGCTTAGACTAACTGTACAT
Source organism: Armigeres subalbatus (assembly GCF_024139115.2). NCBI lineage: Eukaryota > Metazoa > Arthropoda > Insecta > Diptera > Culicidae > Armigeres > Armigeres subalbatus. The sequence goes on from NC_085139.1 coordinate 89,241,762, forward strand.
ATCAATGGTTGCTACTCCGCGATTGATCAGAACTGGTGCAAATTGCACTACGATTCAAGTGAATAGTGGTTGGGATTTACCATCTAATATCGAAGTGCACGTTTCAGCAGCTCGCAAATGTTGATCAATAACGGCGCCGGCCAAATCCTAACAGTCATTTGGGAATGGAAGGGAAAGTTAGTTTGTGGTTATTGTTGTTACTAGAGACCGAGAATAGGTACCTCTGCATCTCCACAATTTCCACGGGAAGGAAGTTGTGTTAGTTGGGTGGGGTAATCAGTCAATCGCTCCAAGTGAGCAAACGTTCTTTGAATTCCGGATTAGGCGCCCGCGTCATCATTTCTTTAACGTGAGGAAAGTAATTCTGATGTGTCAGTTGGGACTCGTGTTGGGCTTGTGCGCTTTGAGCGGCACACGGTCGCTTCCTAGTCAACATAAACTCGTACGTGGTGCAATACAAGATGCTAATTTGGAAACGATATACGTAAATGTTGTATGGAGAAGTACCTCTATCGCCTTCACTTCAGCGTTCTACACGACCCATATACGTTCATGTGTTGACTGGGTTTGATAGGGTCTACTTATAGACACATGCAGCTTTTTGTAGAGGTTTAACAGAGCCCACTGTCAAACTCCACCACACCCTAGGCAGGCCCCCTAACGCAGTGGTTATGGGTAAGGGTTGTCAAGCCCTTGGACATAATCCCTGCTGCTTCTTGAAGATGATGACACGGGCATCCATGCTTTAAAGACATTTTCAAGCTCTAAGAGAAGTATACCCGTCGACCAGGCGTTCAGGCTAGGTGCAACGTACTTTAGTCTTAGAACCATTTCTTCCGTGAACGAAACGAAGATCATTCTGCTGATACCGGCACACTTCACTAGCGGAATGACTTTAAATGTAAATTCGCATTGAACACATTCTTTAAGAGTTTTTGATAAACTCGCATTTCACGCTAGAGTGAACCCTTGAGAACCAGAACTGCTTATAGTGCTTTCGATCCAGTTTTATAGAAAGGGATGCGAGCTTGGTTTACCGTTGGGCAAATAGTCACAATCATTTTCATGTATTGATTTTAAAATACCAATTGGCCACGATGACAAACCAGCACTCATGCGTCCGTTTTGCGATTTATTTGATAATCCGGGCACCTGACACTTGACAATATAAGTATCTGAATTTGATGCATTTCATAATTTTTGGTTCTCTCGTTTGATTTTTAAATTCGAGATCGGGTTATGTTGCAGTGGTGGATATCTTTTCATTGCTCCTTCCAGGATCAACAATGTATTTTTTCCTTCCCACTCTTGCATCAAAATGGATTTCATTAAATTTCCAGTTATTGATATCCTGAATTCTTCAATGACAAATCCATTTAATGTAAGCAAGCTTAGCTTCATATAAATAAAAAATACTTGTATGAAGAAAAAGTCTTACATACGGGGATGTTTGAAATGCAGATTTTTTTTAAACGTAATAAGTGGACGTCCCCTAATTCCGATTTCTTAGACGCAACAATTGATGAGAAGAGACAATAAAAAAATCTACACGCAAGCAAAAACAATCCTGCGTCGGCCGGGAATCGAACCCGGATCAACTGCTTGGAAGGCAACTATGCTGACCATTACACCACCGACGCCTTGTAAAAACTGGTCCTAAAAGCACTTTATAAATCTTGCCTACTTACCTTCCATCTTGCAAGAACAACTCCCAAGTCGAGTCAGTATCAGTATCAACTCTTTAACCAGAGCAGCTGCTTCTTCTCCCGTTTCCAGATCCGGTTCAAAAACCAACTCCATAAGAGGAACTCCAGCACGATTCAAGTCTACTAAGCTCCTGAAAAACATTCATATTCTATAATAATTCATGATTTTTTTTCCTGAACGACATACTTCCGTTCGATGGGATCGTGTAGCGATTTCCCACTATCCTGTTCCAACTGCAGCTGATGAAGCCGAGCAGATTTGTAGTAGGGCTTTTGAGCTACACGAGGTACGAGCACCGGAAACGTCAACAGACCACCCTTAGCCAGCGGTGCCCGTTGTTGCGTTATTTGATAACCGGCAGGCAAATCCGCGTAAAAATAGTGCTTCCGGTCGAACATCGATATCGGGTTTATCGTGCAGCCCAAAGCCAGTGCCGTTCGCACACCCATTTCAACGCACTTGCGGTTCAACGCGGGAAGTGTCCCGGGAGTGGAGGCATCGAACAACGAAACACACGAATTGATGGGTGACGAGAAAGCTACTTCTGCGCCGGAGAACAACTTGGAGGTTGTTTGGATTTGAGCGTGCACCTCCAATCCGATTACGCTCTTCCAGCGATTAGATCTGGCGAGGATGTTTGTCTTCAAAATGTGTGTTAAAGGCAATACAGAATCGAGTGTACTTACCGGGGATGGGCGGCTGCTTTTGTTGCGTAATTCCGTCGACTGATGGTAAATAATAATTGACTGCTCCTCAAGGGTAGGTTCCGGGACATTTTTACTATCAATTTATGGTTAATTGATTACAAAATAGCGCATACGTAAATACTTTCAAATCGTCAAACAAAACGCGACTTTTGTTTGAATTGATTCGCTGGTCGCGTCGCGCGCCTGTTGGTCCACTGTTCACTGCACATATGCGGGGAAACATAAAAATCGAGTAGTTTTTTATTTGTATCACTTCTCTGTCGCACGACAACATTGGTCGTGTTACAATACAAAGGTTACAAAAATAAACAAAATGCTTTTTAGTTCTGAAACTACGTGCGTCCGCGCGGGCAATCAACGTGTTGCGTCTTGCGTTCGAGTTTGAAGTGCAAAATTAACGATAATAATCACTAAAGTTAGTTTTGATAGCAATCGAAATGAATTGCATATTATTTATATAAAAATTTAGTATTTTGTGAATCTACCTATATTAGAATTTTATGTGAAAGTCTTTAGTTTTGCTGTGTGTACTCGTATTGTGTAGTGTTCGAAGGAAAAGTGATATGAAGAAAAAATATTGTGTTCATGTAATACCAACAAAATGCTATAATAGCGTGGAATGTAATTAATAGCATCAACTTATAAGCAATAGGTAAGTAATTAGATATACCTTATTTAACGATAATAGGTTTAATAAGGTATTAAATACATATTTTGTTTCTTCCCATCATTTCATTGAGCCGGTCTTTTTGTTTTGAAAATCGCTGCCAACATTACGGAAACAAGCTTAATTTTGTTTTGCAACAAGTTTTAGTTTTGTTTTGTTGCAAGCAAACCCAAAAAAAGTGTAAGCAGCTTGTGAAATGAATTATTCTGAATAAATCGAATAAATGAATAATAGTTATTATTATCAACATAATGTTTGAAACCGAAATTATCTAACTTTATTCTATTTACACTATTTTCAGAAAAATTCAATGCTTTCAATGACAGTATGGGGTGAGTTATCTATAATATTTTATTTTCATTATATAAGTAGACTTGCTAAATTAGGGTGACCATATGGTATCCTAAAGGAGGATATGTCCTCGTGTCCTCCCTTTTCAACTAAAATCGGTTGCCTTTCTTTCGCGCTAAAATATACTCCTATTGGAATATTTTAAGAAAAATCAATTTCAAAAGATATTTTCTTTTAAGCTCTATATTAAAACATATCATGACTTTTCTCGCCAAAAATTATATTTGGCTTTAATGTTTCAGTAAATTCTTTGACTTATTTAGGGTCCCAAATTTTGAAAATACCGTATACCACCGGTAATATAACCGTTTTTAATCTGAATACTTTTTAATTTGAACGTTCGTTTGAACAACGTTCAAATTAAAAATAATTCAAACGTCATTCAGCATGTGGAATCGAGAAAAAAAAAATGGAACATCGTGAAACGGAATGCAGAATTAAAATAAACCAGAAAAGAGAGCAGCCAGAATCCAGTTTTTCTTATGCAAATAGAGTAACCAGAAGTTCAAATTAAAAATGAACCCCGTTAATTTGAATGAGGTACCGTTCAAATAATCGGGGGTCCACGGTAGTAGGGGTAGGGTAGGGGCAGCAGGGACTATGTCCAAGGGCTTGACGATCCCTCCCCAGGCCATCTGCGAGTTGTGGGGCTTGCCTAGGATGTAGTGGGGTTTGTTGAATTGTTAAATTCCTATAAAAAGCTGCATGTATCCGCAAGTAGGCCCCACCAAAGCGACCGTGTGCCGCTCAAAGCGCACAAGTCCAAGTCCTGGTGTCAGGTGGAACACAAAACAGCTATGACACGAAGGTCCTACGAGGAGACAGGAGGTTTGCGCAGGCCCAATAAGCCGCCTGGAAAACCAATAATTACGAACAATATAAGAGATAATGCGACTCGATATAATCGGCAAAGACCTAGGCGACGAATAAAGGATCACGATTGGAAGCTTGGAACATGGAACTGCAAATCGGGAATCGGTTGGACAGGACAGAAAGTGTGGAAAAGCGGGCATCGAGCGGCTTCTTTCTATCAAAGCTGTGTGTCGTAGCCAAGCAAATCCGTCTTTCGATTTGCCTCTCACCAACGAAAACAAGCGCGGAACACCGAAGGATAATTCGCATGTTCACGCCTCAAAAACAGAACACTGAATGATCGTTTATTTTCACCGTTCCTGTCAGCCTACTGAGATTGAATTTCAAATTTCTTCTCATTAGCTTCTTAGTATGCTGGCATTTCAAATGCCAACTACGATTGAATTTCAAATTCGTTATCATTTTTTCTATTAATGTCATTTTTAAATATTTTAGTTTATTCCATTATTTTTATCATGAAATAAGAAATACGTTCCACTTTATCCATCAATGTAACCAACAAACGCAAATGCATTTTTCGGACTCACTTTATTCCCCACACATGTGGAACCACCAACAAGCTGGGAACCGGTTTCATAGTGCTGGGTAAGATGTAACATCGTGTGATTGGGTGGCATCCAATCAACGCAAGGATGTGCAAGCCGAGGATTAAAGGCCGTTTCTTCAACTATAGCATCATCAAAGTGCAATGCCCACACGAAGGGATACCCGACGACGAGAAAGAAGCGTTCTACGCACAGCTGGAGCAGACATACGATGGATGCCCACTGCGGGTCGTCAAAATCGTCATCCGCAAACTTTGCAGCCTCCCGCGGAATGGTAGTCCGAAGCACCTTCTTTCCCGCAAAAATATGCACAAGGTCACATGCAGCAAGGTCCACAAGGTCACCTAACCAAGAAACGGAAAAACAAATCGATCACGTTCTAATCGACGGTAAATTCTTCTCCGACATCTCGAATATCCACACTTACCGCAGTGCGAATATTGAATCCGACCACTACCTCGTTGCAGTATGCCTGCACTCACAACTCTCGACGGTGTACAACACGCGTCGAAGTCGGACGCCGCGGCTTAACATTGGTCGGCTACAAGACGGTAAATTAGCCCAAAGATACCCGCAGCAGCTGGAAGTGGCACTCCCAAGAGCAGTTAGGCGTAGCGTCTCTTGAAGATGGCTGGAGAGATATTCAATCCGCTATTGGTAGCACCGCAACCGCTGCACTTGGCACGGTGCCTCCGGATCAGAGAAACGACTGGTATGACGGCGAATGTGAGCAGTTAGTGGAAGAGAAAAATGCAGCATGGGCGAGATTGCTGCAACACCGCACGAGGGTTGACGAGGCACGATATAAACGGGCGCGGAACAGACAAAACTCGATTTACCGGAGGAAAAAGCGCCAGCAGGAAGATCGAGACCGTGAAGAGACGGAGCAGCTGTACCGCGCTAATAACACACGAAAGTTCTATGAGAAATTGAACCGTTCATGTAAGGACCACGTTCCACAGCCTGATATGTCAGTGTAAGGACATAAACGGGAACCTTCTTACGAACGAGCGTGAGATAATCCAAAGGTGGCGGCAGCACTACGAAGAACACCTGAACGGCGATGTGGCAGACGAAGATGGCGGTATGGTGATGAACCTGGGAGAACGCGCGCAGGACATAATTTTACCGGCTCCGGATCTCCAGGAAATTCAGGAGGAGATTGGCCGGCTGAAGAACATCAAAGCCCCTGGGGTTGACAAACTACCAGGAAAGCTTTTTAAACACGGTGGTGAGGCACTGGCTAGAGCGCTGCACTGGGTCATTACCAAGATTTGGGAGGAGGAAGTTTTGCCGCAGGAGTGGATGGAAGGTGTCGTGTATCCCATCTACAAAAAGGGCAATAAGCTGGATTGTAGCAACTACCGCGCAATCACATTGCTGAACGCCACCTACAAGGTACTCTCCCAAATGTTATGCCGTCGACTAGCACCAATTGCAACGTAGTTCGTGGGGCAGTAACTGGCGGGTTTTATGGGCGAACGCTCCACCACGGACCAGGTGTTCGCCATTCGCCAAGTACTGCAGAAATGCCGCGAATACAACGTGCCCACGCATCATCTATCCATCGTCTTCTGCCGCATATGATAGAATCGATCGGGACCAGCTATGGCAGCTAATGCACGAACACGGATTTCCGGATAAACTGACACGGTTGATCAAAGCGACGATGGATCGGGTGATGTGCGTAGTTCGAGTTTTAGTAGCATTCTCGAGTACCTTCGAAACGCGAAGAGGGTTACGGCAAGGTGATGGTCTTCCGTGTCTGCTATTCAACATTGTTTTGGAAGGGGTAATACGAAGAGCAGGGATTAACACGAGTGGTACAATTTTCAATAAGTCCGTCCATCTATTTGGCTTCGCCGATAACATAGATATTATGGCACGTAACTTTGAGAAGATGGAGGAAGCCTACATCAGACTGAAGAGGGAAGCCAAGCGGATCGGACAAGTCATCAACACGTCGAAGACGAAGTACATGATAGGAAGAGGTTCAAGAGAAGCAATGTGAGCCACCCACCGCGAGTTTGCATCGGTGGTGACGAAATCGAGGTGGTAGAAGAATTTGTGTACTTGGGCTCACTGGTGACTGCCGAAAATTATACCAGTAGAGAAATTCGGAGACGCATAGTGGCAGGAATCGTGCATACTTTGGACTCCGCAAGACGTTCCGATTGAATAGAGTTCGCCGCCGTACCAAACTAACAATCTATAAAACGCTCATTAGACCGGTAGTCCTCTACGGACACGAGACCTGGACGACGCTCGTGGAGGACCAACGCGCACTTGGAGTTTTCGAAAGGAAAGTGCTACCATCTATACCATCTATGGTGGGGTGCAGATGGCGGACGGTACGTGGAGAACCACGAGTTGCATGAGTTGCTGGGAGAACCATCCATCGTTCACACCGCGAAAATCGGACGACTGCGGTGGGCCGGGCCCGTAGCCAGAATGTCGGACAGTAACCCGGTTAAAATGGTTCTCGACAACGATCCGAGGGGCACAAGAAGGCGAGGTGCGCAGCGGGCAAGGTGGATCGATCAGGTGGAAGATGAAAATTACTTGTGGACCCTCCGTAGACTGCGTGGTTGGCGACGTGTGGCCATGGACCGAGCCGAATGGGGAATACTCTTATATATTGCACAGGCCACTCCGGCCTTAGTCTGAATAAATAATAATAATAAGACAACCAAATGTACATACAAAATAAACATAAACACCGGATCTGTTGAAAGTCGTACCCCGACTGTTACACCCGGCTCTCCGCATGACACCTTCTAGTGCAATGTTGAACAACAGGCACGAAAATTCATCACCTTGTCTTAGTTTCCGGCGCGATTCGAACGAACTGGAGTGTTCGCCCGAAATCTTCACCAGGCTGTTCTCGTCCATAATTGTCCATACCTCTACGCGGTCTATATTGTTGTATGCCGCCGATCGTTTTGTAGAACTTCCGGTTTTGTTTATTACCGATAGCTCATGACAGGATCTTATCTACTACAGCTATAACCAAAACCTGAGACATCAAAACCATCCATAAACGATAGGACAATATTTATTTCAAGCTTGTATAGATTTCCTCGTACCTGTATATAAGTACGCTGTACAGGGCCGGATTTAATCGGAAGGGGGGCCCAAAATGTACAAAAAAGGTTGGTTTTGGTACATAAGATTTGCCGGAATCCGGAGCCATGACCCCCCCCCCTTAAATCCGGCCCTGACGCTACCATTCAACTTCAGTGTGCCTGACCATGACACTTCAATTCATGCTTTTGCTAATTTTTTGACTGATATACTACATCCTTTACATGTAGTGTAATTCCACTTTTTTTTTCGATAACACCCACTTGTTTGGCCTCCTAAAATTGAACATCCTTCCCGAAGTTTATGATCACCAGCTGGTATACGAATTATAGGAATGTAAAATGGGCTTACGTATTAATAAGATGACTCGATCCAGAGTGAAACTTAAACACGATCTTCCCGACGCTTTCTCACACGAAATTTTCTCGCAATTATCCCACTGCTTTGGAAGAATTTGCTACATTTGCATTGCTTTGCTTTTTTTTGCTAATTTGCTTTATGTGGCCTTATCTTCCTTTTTGCCTGATTCCACATTGCTTCTAAAGCGGCCTAATCCCGGAACATCCAAGATACTCGTCAGACAAGATGCCCACCAATAACGCTTTAGCCTTGCTATCCATTTCGTTGTATTTGACCGCGGCAGCCACCTCGGAGCGTTCTTTTTGATGAGAGAGTTGGGCGATTGCTACTGCGTTAATAAGATTGATAAAAAAAATCTAAAATGGTGAAATATATTTTATTTTTATTTTTTTCCAATCTGTCTCCCTTGGGGAAAACAATTTAACTTACTGCAAGAAATTTGGATATGTTATGCCAAGTATCAAAAAGTGTGTCTTACCTTTACACTTACTTGATACTTGATGGGCTACAGCTCTTCGATGAACCTACGCCGAATGGAGTACTCTTCTCCACTGGATTCGATCCTGGGCCAATCCCTTCCAGTCGCCCTGAACAATGAGCGCCCTCAGGTTCTCTTCAACTGCAAAAAGTCATCGTGTACGCGGCCTTCCACGAAGCATGCGGCCTCTTCCGGGTTCTCTACTAAATATTATCTTCGCTTGACGTTCTTCCGGCATACGAACAACGTGACCAGCCCACCGTAGTCTGCCGTGTTGTATAAGCTTAATAATATCCAGCCCTTTATACACCTGGTCAATTCGTGGTTCATGCGACGCCGACAGACACCGTTCTCCTGTTTACCGCTGAGTATTGTCCGCAGCACCTTACGCTCAAACACTTCGAAAGCTCTCCGATCAGCTTCCTTTAACGTCCATGTTTCATGGCCGTATAAAGCCACCGGAAGAATCAGAGTAGTATACAGCACGAGTTTTGTTTTCGTTTGCAGACTACGGGACTTAAGCTGGTTACGAAATCCGTAATAAGCCCTATTTGCAGCTGCAATACGCCTTTTCACCTCGCGGGTAACATCATTATCGCACGTCACTAATGTTCCAAGATACACACATTCTTCTGCCACTTCAAATTTTTCACCATCCAGCACCATTTCGCTACCACCACCACTAATGAACCCACGTTGATTGCCAACGACCATGTACTTCGTTTTGCTGGTATTGATCGTGAGTCCAATCCTCGCTGTCTCCCTCTTAAAAGGCACAAAACAAGGATGTTAACGATCATTCAGTAATTTGCGTTCGATCATTTAGTAGTTTGTCAATAACACATTCCAGAAGCTGAATTTAAAAATATGTTGTATGGTGGACTTCTAGTGCGAAGGTTTTTCTACAACTTTGCCTTATGGTTCGTTATTAGAATTCAACTAATAACGGAGTTAGAGGGCTAGTTGCAGTAACTCAAACTAAATGATTGGAATTTTGTTATCATTTAGTCTAAGTTACTGAAACTATAGCTAGAACTCCGTTACTATTGGAATTCAAACAACGAATCATTAGACAGAGTTGTAGAAAAACCTTCGCACTAGAAGTCCACCATACCACATGATTTGAAATTCAGCTTCTGGAATGTGTTATTGACAAACTACTAAATGATCGAACGCAAATTACTGAATGATCGTTAACATCCTTGGCACAAAAGCCTCTTCCACGGAACGGCGATCAATTCCGATGATATCGATATCGTCCGCAAATTCCAGGAGCATATGCGATTTTGTGATTATGCGATTTAGTAAGTAAGTAAAAAAAGAAGATCTCCATCCTGAGCGTTGCCCGGCTATCGCTTTAACCTGTTGCCAGGTTAGATTTCGGTCGACTTCTTTTATTTCTTTATTGAGGCTTCGCCGCCATGAGCCTCTGGGTCTGTCTCTGCTGCGATGTCCTGCTGGGTTCCAGTCTAATGCTTGTTTACAGATTTCGTTTCCGCCCCTACGTAGAGTGTGGCCGACCCAGCCCCACTCGATTCCGAATTTCTGTTGCTATCGGCCTCTGGTGACAACGACGATGGAGCTCGTTGTTTGAGATCCAGTTGTGAGGCCACCAGGCCCGAATTATATACCGCAGGCATCTGTTAATGAACACCTGCAGCCGTTGAGTGTACACACGTTAGAGTTGAAAATTCGTATTTTGGTGCGTTCACTTATCTGCCTGTTTTCCAGATATTTCTTAAACTCGCAAAGGCAGCCCTTGCTTTCTTGATCCGTGCGCATAGGTCGAGCGTGGTAGCGCCGTCTGACGCCATTTGGTTACCAAGATATTGGAAGCTTTCAACATTCTTCACTGGTTGCCCGGCTACTGTGAAACTGGAAGGAGTCACCGTGTTTACTTCCAACGATTTGGTTTTGTTGACGTTGATGACTAAACCTGCCGAAGAGGAGCGCTCGGCAAGGTCGTTGAGCTTACTCTGCATATCAGAGCGCCGTTGCGCGAGGAGTGCAACATCATCCGCCAATTCGAAGTCATTTAGGTGCTCCATGGTTATAGGCTGCCATAACAGCCCGCGGTTTGGTTCACGGTCAATCGCATCTACCAGAATCTCGTCGATTACGATGAGGAACAGTAACGGTGATAGAATACATCCTTGCCTCACACCAGCTACGACCCGGATAGGGTCGGACAAGACCCCATTGTGCAGCACTCTACACGAGAAGGCCTCGTACTGTGCCTCGATGAGGCCGATGATTTTCTCAGGAACTCCCTTGCGTCTCAGGGCGCCCCACATATTCTCGTGATTTAGACGGTCGAAAGCTTTTTCGTAGTCAATGAATACCAAGTAAAGGGACTCTTGGAATTCGTTGACCTGCTCCAGAATGATGCGGAGCGTGACAATATGGTCCACACAGGATCTTCCGGCACGGAATCCGGCTTGCTGTTGCCGGAGAGTCGCATCGATCTTCTCCTGAATCCGGGCTAGGATAATTTTGCACAGAACTTTGAGAACAGAACACAGCAACATAATGCCTTGCCAGTTATCGCATACAGTCAGATCACCCTTTTTGGGCACCTTCACTAAGATACCTTGCATCCAGTCGACCGGGAAAGTTGCGGTGTCCCTGATAATACGAAATAAACGATGCTGTAGTTAAGCGGATGTCATGAGGTCAGCTTTGAGCATCTCGGCTGATATGCGGTCGACCCCTGGGGCTTTATTCTATTTCATGCTTTGGATGGCTGTTTGAATCTCTAGCAGTGATGGAGCTCGTTTCAGCTGGTCAGTTGGGTCGGTCAATAACTGATCATTCGCGTCTTTCACAGGCATCGTTGCATTCATCTTCGCCCCGCTTAAGCGTCGTGAGATATCGTAGAGGAGGCGAATGTCCCCGGTTGCGGCGGCTCTCTCTCCTTCGTCGCCCAGAGAGTCTGCCCACGCTCACTTGTCCCGTCGACATAAGCTTCCTTCCAATACTTCCTTCTCAAGAGCCGCGTATGGTTGACGGGCTAAGACTTTGGCTCCTTTGGTTTCGATCGCTCTATCGCGGCTCTCGCTTCTCTTCGCTCCTCTATCTTTCTCCAGGTCTCATCGGTGATCCATTGTTTTATCTGGGTGCGTAGTTCGCCCAGATTGTTCTCGCTGGTGGTGATGAAGGCATTCTTGATGGCGGTCCATTGGTCTTCCACGCTGCCACCTTCCGGAATATCTGCAGCACGCGTCTCCAGTTCTTCAACGAAGGACCGTTTCACCATGGCATCTTCCAGTCGGCGTGTGATGAATCGTCGTCCAACTCTTTCCTCCTGCCGACGAATCCGCGCAATGCGCAGGCGTATTTCGCCGATGAGGAGGTGATGATCAGAAGCGATATCGGCACTACGTTTATTCCGTACATCAAGAAGGCTCCGTTTTCATTTTCGGCTGATGCAGATGTGGTCGATTTGATTCCCTGTAAAGCCGTCACGGAGACCCACGTGACCTTGTGAACAGGTCGATGAGGAAAGAGCGATCCTCCGATCACCATGTCGTTATTACCACAAAATTCTGCGAACAGCTCTCCGTTTTCGCTCATTTCTCCGAGACCATGGCGTCCCATAATGCGCTCTTGATTCGAGTTGTCGGATCCGATCTTCGCATTGAAGTCGCCCAACCATGTTCAAGCATAATTTCCCATAATTCGTACACCGTACACCGCCTTGAAATCAATAAACAGATGATGTGTCTGCAAGTTGTACTCCCGGAATTTATCAAGGATTTGTCTCAGGGTAAACAGTTGATCCTTCGTTGATCGGCCCTTACGAAAACCTGCTTGGTATTCACCGACGAAGAACTCTTCAAGCGGTCCCAATCTTTTGAACAGAATACGGGACATAATGTTGTACGCCGAATTAAGGAGGGTTATTCCTCAATAATTGGCGCACTCCAGTCTGTGCCCTGTCTTAAATAGAGGGCAAATGAGGCCGTCCAACCAGCTAGCAGGAATTTCCTCGTCTTCCCATTTTTTCGACATAATATGGTGCAGAACTTCATAAAGCTGCTCACTGCCGTGTTTGAGAAGTTGAGCCGGAGCCTGGTCCTTCCCCGCAGTCTTATTGTTTTTCAGATCTTTAACAGCTTTTTAACCTCATCTAGTGTAGGTGACTCCACAGCTTGTCCATCGTCGCTAATATTTATTCTGTTCACCAATGCACCGTCAGTTCCTCCATTCAACAAAGTCTCGAAGTGTCGTTGCACATGCCAAGAGATGGCGTTGTCTTTCTCCGCACGCCATTGATAGACTCATAAAACCTCCGCATATCGCTCTGCTCCATTTTTTTCCTGCGCCTCACTAATAACTTGTTCTTCGTACTCTTTTTTCTTCCTCGGTGTGTTCGTTTTTCGGCTGCTCACATCACCTAAATTTGTCAAGCTGAGTCAATGGTATATAGCCCTTCTATCAAATTTTCGCTAGTGTAGGAGAAAGGCCAAAAAACACTGATTGAATCAATAATAAATCGTTATTTCGTAATTCAAACATGAAGGGTCCTTTTCTTACCGTTCTACCGTAAATAATAAAAAGCGTGTTATAAACAAAGTATGTAGGGGAAGCCGGGGAGCCAGATCGCAGAAAAATTAGCACTGCATATTTTTATCGTTATTATATGACAAAAATTAGGCGTGCTGCCCAAATACATCTTCTCCACAATCACCGAACTTTGTTAGGCAAACACTTTCGAGCTTGAAATATTTTAATATTCACTTGCACTTTCTCTATGATAAAAAAAAAATCAGCATGTAATAGCGCTGTCCGCTGTCGCTTCGTCGAAACTCGCACAAAGAAAGGCAGTGCATCATGATCCATACTACCTATTCATACATACCCACCTTTGAAAGTTGTGCAATGTAGCTCTGGGGTCCTTCCAACAAATGCAATTCAAGGTTTTCCTTAACACAAAAGATATATTTTTTTCTGCAAAGCAATCAACACTTAATGCTTTTGATACATCGACGACAATCTACTTTATTAGTTAAAACTATACTCTTTTATCTTTGTTTTACGTGGGGTTAGCTCTATGCACTATATAAATCTATAATATATGTAGGTATAAGTTTATTATATAGTTTTATAATTTTCTCCTTCGCTTCCCTTTGAACTATCCTAAAATGTCCCTCGTTCTCGCTATAGCTCAATCGTTCCTTCTTCTCCTGCGTTCCGTTCTTAAAGCCTCTCAGCCATGGCCCGTCCGATGATTTTCTCGCAGTAGCTGGTCTGATGCCGCTTCATATCCAGTATCCGGTCGAACTCTTTCCCACAGTAACTGCACTTGCGGTCTTTTTTGCGCATTTCCCGGTGCACCCGGTACATGTGATTCCGGTGCACACTGCCGGACGAGAAACTAACGTTGCATAAACTGCACAGGAACGGCCGCTCGCCGGTGTGGTACCGCATGTGGTCCTCCAGGGTGCGCTTGCTTTTGAACTGGCGGATCGGATCGGTGCACACCTGGCACTGGTAGCTCCGAATATTCTCGTGTACGGTTTTGATGTGATTCTGTTGTACGTACTTTGTTTTGAACTGCGCCAGGCAAATATGACACTGAAAAGGTCTTTCGCTGGCGTGCAACGGAAGATGCGACATCCACGAATCGCGAGTGGTAAACTTCTCGCCGCACACCATGCAGCGGTTATCCTCCAAGTGGCTGCTTGGAGGTCCCGTTGCTGTCGTTGATTTGGAACCACTCGAACCGGTCGATATGGTACGAAATTTGAAGATGGCTTCCAAGTTGGGATGCTGAAATTCTTCATCACGCATTTCATCTGCCGTGAGCGTACTGCTACCACTTCCGATATCATGCTCGTCTTCATCAGCGTCCTCGGTTTCTTCTTCGTCCTGACGCTGTTGTTGCTGCTGCTGATCGGCCAAGTACTGCCGGCGGACACTTTCCAGTGTGTCGTCCTCTAATGGCTCCTGTTTGACAATCAACACCTCCGGTTCAACTCGAACGATTGGTTTCGTTCGGATGATACGATCATACTCCTTGGTTCTCCTTCGGAAGTGGTAGAATTCCTGCAGCACTTGGAGGCAGTTTTGACAGGCTGAAGATGGGAAATCGTTGTTTGCCGTCAGCTGGATGTCGGTACACTCCATGATAATGTCGAGCAGCTGTCGATTGACTGGTTCTAATGTTGCCGGATGAAAAATAGGAACCAGCTCTGTCTCCCGGAAACAAAATCTACAGTACGACCCGGGGGTCTCGTTCGGTCTATTTCGACATTCCACACAATCGAATTGATTTTCATAAAACGAGAAAAAAAATCTGTAAGTTGCTTACCCTTTTCAGCGGAATCCCTTTGGGGAAAATCACTCACACATCACTGTAGATTGTCAGATCCATCGAGATCTATGCGGGCCGATGGCTATGGCCGGCAACACACCACTGGAACCGAAGAAAATTCCGAGTTTTCCGTTCTCCGAAACAGCAGAACCCTCTCCGTCTGTTCTTGTTCTCCGCGACCGACCGCAATAATGGCAGGCAACGGTTTGTTTACATTAGACTGACAACCAAAATGGGGGCGGGGAAGCTTGCTGCTGGGCTTTTGCCACGGCACAGGGGAATCGGTGCCGATGCTGTGATGTATCGCACTCCCCGTATCCTTGAACAGATTCCTCTCTTTGATTTAACGCTTTGGTCCACTGTTTTGCACATTGAATTCTGCGATGTTGTTTTTAAACCGATACGAAACGAATTTTTTGTGCCAGAAAACAAGAGCTTATTTTTTCGGCACCACACGAAGGCAACTAAACAGAGGACAAACTGTCAAAGTTGTTTGTTTCAGGAAAAATCGAATAAGAAAAATGTGAATGTGTTAGTGTTCATTTGGAAGCGATGCTTGATTTGGTATGCGGGACGTTAGCTTTTGATTCTTCTATATCGATCTAATAAGAAAGTTATATCTAATTTTAGCATCAATGAAATATGGAACGCTATAAATGTGATTCGTTTACTCGAACTGAAATGAACATCTGAACACCGAATAAACAAATGTTTTGAAGTGAGGCGTAATCATACAAATGTTCAATCACATGTTGTGCAACTGCATAATCGAGTTTCAGCCATAGTAAATACAAATGTTGTTCAAGTAGCAATATAACTTCGATCGGAAATAGCGTGAATAGCTAGCTGCTAGATTTTGAGCTTTTGAATCAAAACTTTAATTAAGTTAGCGTTTTAATACATAAGTTAAAGAATATTATTTTTAAATTTAAAATATTGACTTACAAGGTAGTAACGAAAGTTAAACATTGTAGAGAATAATGTTGAAGAAAGTTGTCTTTTTGTTCTTCAAGTGAGTTGAAAGATGTTTAGACGTTCAATTCGAGCGAAATGTTCAATTCACTTGCCCTGTCTAAACGTAGCCTAATATAAATATTTTATTCAGCTCGTACTGCGGAACTAATATTGATCGGTGGGTTGTAGGTGAGCCAAATTTCGATTTTTTTTAAACTATTATTACACGGCATAAATGTATAGCGTGCTATTGTTTATGTTACCGCAAACCTTACTGCGAAAAAAAGATTTCTTCCATTTTTGATCCTTCAAATGAGTAAACATTAAATTGCATTAATAAATTTTGCGAAAATGAAGCGAAAAAAAAAGTTTCCCGCAGGTTCCACCGAGATTTGAACTCGGATCGTTGGATTCAGAGTCCAAAGTGCTAACCATTACACCATGGAACCAGTTATGTGTGGGGTGACAGTGAATGGTTTCGTGATTGTAATTGGCATATAAATCTGTTTTGCTTGTATTCCATATAGTTGTACCATATACAAGATCATCCTTAAGGTACAACGGAGTAAGTAATTTAAAAAATAACTAATCCACTGACTAATATTGCAAAATGGTAAATGTTTTCTATTCACTGCAGTTTTATACAGCGTTATCAAATTAAAATCTATTTTGATTGTAAAATACCTAAGCATTTAGACCTGTGCGCCGCCTCCGCTGACGATTTTCTAGCATACCGATGCTAGCATACCGTCCACAAAACTTGCACTGGAACACTCAGTTGGGCTGCAAAATAACTTTTCTCAGTGGTTAATATAAAATTGCTTCCAATGTAACGTTTTTCAAAAATATGTTTCATTGGTCATGGTCAAAAAGGCCCAGTGTAGGCGTAGGCTGACCAGATCATTTAGGTGAAAAAACGGGACAAACGCGCTTGCAAAACGGGACATCTCAATAAACCTTTTGATTAAATTTAAAAGTTGTGGGCATTTGAAAATTTATGAGCTTAATTTCCATTTTCCGTTTAAGAAATCAGAAATATTTAAGAGTCACTCATCACCATAACATTCTATTGAATTAAGTTAGTTGTGGAAAAATACGCATCTAAAAATATTTCACTCTTCAAAGGAACGCGGACAAAAACACAAAGGAACAGAAAAATACGCAATTTTCAATATTTAAAATAAAGTAGAATATTGAAATTTTATTTTGATCTACTCTTAGACATGCATTAAGGATTTTATTTTTGACCAATATAATTTTTTTTTCCAATTCTGAACAATTGAAAATAACAAACAATAGTCAAAGTACTCTGCCTAAGGTTTTGCGAAAATTTCGTTATCATGAATAAAGGTGGGAAAATCTACAGATAAGAAAAACAAGAATCCAAACAAGAAAATGTAATTTTAATTATTTCCATGAATATTGTTGGCGCATGAGAACAAATGCAGGGATGTTCCGACTACGCGGATTTCGCAGTTTTCGCGGATTTCGCGGTTTTCGCGGATTTGGTGCAGATTTAATTAACGATTTTAAGACTTCGCGCGGATTTAGTTTAAGGTGAAAATTTAATAATAAAATGCTAGATCTCAGGATTCTCCGGCAGTTTATTTGAAAATTAGTTTTATGGTCTATCTAGATGGGCTTCATTTTCGTTAGCGTTTTGAATCAAATCCCCGAACATGACTCATATTCCGAATACTGGCGTTTTAGCGCCCTAACAATATAATTTTCATCGGTTTTCCAAACTGAGCATAAGGATTACAGACGAACTCAAGCTCCTTTGGATGAAAACACACGAAAAAAGCCAAAATGGCCTTTATGAAACGAGTGTTTGGAATATGAGTCACATTCAGAATTTGAGTCAAAACGGTAAGTGCATTTACAGGAATATACACAGAAAAATTACGAAAGCCCCTAAGAAATTTTAACAAGGATTCTATGAATTTAATAAATAAATGTCTACAGCCTAGAGAGGATTTCTGCAGCATTTAGAATCCGTTAAATTATAAAAAAAATGGGGGAATTTCTACGTAAATGACGGCAGCGCTGACCGCAGCAATTAATTTAATGTTGCCTTGAATTTACGAAAGAATTCTTGGAATGTTGTTCACCGGCATTCACCAGAGGAAGTCTTCAGAAATTTCCAAACCGATTTCCACAGGAATTCATGAAGGAAACTCCGAATGTATTTCCGGAAGATTTTTTCCCAGATTCCCAGAGAAAATTCCGCAAGAATTCACGTTGCGATTTTCTCAAACATTTTATTAGCGGTAATCATAGGAATATCTGTAAAAAAAAAACTTACAAATTGAGCCTCGAATTTGACGAAAGGTTTTTCGGAAGTTTTTACGCAGCAAGTCAGCCACAGTCAATTTCTGCATGAATTTCCAAACCGTTTTCCACAGGAATTAATGAAGGGATGTCCGCAAGTAGTCTCTAAAGATTTTCCGCAGGTTGTTTTTGAATAATTTACTTGAATTTTCATCAAATTATTATCAATTCAATTTATAACAAAATTCCAGAATGAATTTCTGCATAAGTTCCCTGGGGAACTTTTGCAAGAATACCAGGATGAATTTCGACAGATATTCTCGGGAATATTCGAAGCTCTTCGCAATTTTATAATTACAACAAAGTTGCATAATTTTTTACTTTAGAAGATTTTTGGTTATTTGTTATTTTTTTTTTATTCATCTATTCATCAATTATGATCTGCATCTTTGTGCCGAATTCCACTGACAATAACGGAACAAAAAATGTCAAAATCATTTCATTTAAAAAGCGGTGCGTATTGAAATAGTTTTGGCTGTTTAGTTCTTGTTTTCTTAACTTCAGTATTTCTAGTGGTGAAAACTTAGATGGTCGGTGGGGGTTGTTAAATTAACTGAGATTTTCTTAGTTCTTTTTTTAAATTTGGTACAAACAAGTGCAAAATTGAAGCTTTTAATCATATTTAAAATCAGGAATATTAAAAAACGATCTCGAAGAGAAGACGTTTAGTAGATTGTGGAAACCAAAATTGATATTTCACGTGTATTTGCTTAAAATTTAGTTCTGGGTCGCGCGGATTTGGCGCGAAATGGATTTCATGTCGCGCAGAAATGGCGCGGATTTGGCGCGGAAAATATTTCAAGATCTCCGTAACAACCCGGCAGATGTTAAATCTTATCTATTCACGTTTTTTTATCGAAATTGATTTAAATGATGCTTAAAGTAGCCTCACACCTTGGGAATCTTGTCTATTGATTTTGTTCACATGAACAAAAAAAAATAATTTCCTACTTCGGAAGGTTCAAAAATAATAATCTAAAATAAACATTAATTGCCTAAAATAATGTATTTGTTTGAATAATATTTTGGAGCTCTTTGAAAGAATCAATAAAAATACGGGACAAATTGAGGATTTTTTAGATTACGACGAGACAGCACAATTAGGTCTAAAAAACGGGACTGTCCCGTTAAATACGGTACGTATGGTCAGCCTATGTAGGCGGGACGATATGCCCTTACCAACTGGACACAAGTGCGGCGAGCTTGCAGCAGTATTTCGCTACAGCTTAGTATTTCGGGTTGTGTGCTTGGGAAAATTATCATGCCGAAAGATGTATGTTCCCTGTAAGTCCAATTTCTCAGCACTGGCGTTCAAATTTTCTTTCGAAATGCGGAAGAACATTTTGTGATACATAATTCCTTCATTAATGTGAAATTTGTCCACACCGATTGCGCTCATGCACCTCAGAGATCATGACGGAGCCCCCGCCATGCTTTACTGCTGAAAAGAGGTTCTGCGGCTGTATCTTGATATTCCTTTCCTCCATACCATACATCGGCCATTTGATCCAAATATGCTGTACATGATTTCGTCAGATAACATGACTTTATTCCGAAAATCATCCTTCTTCCAGCGATAGTTTTTGTGAAATCGAGCCGTTTTTGATATCTTTATGGCTCACTTGAAATTTCTTCCGTGATACTCGTCTATTATCGTCTATTATTTCTGTTCGTATTGGTTAATATCTTAGCACTTCTTCTCTCCAACTCACTTATAGGGATATAGGGAGAGATCGAGGAATGGAAGGAAAATTTAAATGGGTACTAGATCCAAAAAAGCTTGTTGCTATGAAAAACGACAACAAAACAAATGTCATTACTTATTGTTGATGTGTATTGTTATCGTCCAAAGATGGTCTAGTTCTAGTAGGATAGGTCTAGTAGGATGGTCACATCGGGATAGAGAGATTTCGAGATAGGGAGGTTATAGAGATGTAGAAACCCAAAATGTACGTTGATTGAAGGGACCGAGGAAACCATCGACATAGGGAGAGATATCGAGATATAGAACATCGAGATTTAGAGAGTCGACTATATTTTGCATTCTTACTGTCAATTGTTGAACCGTTGTTTTGATACGGTTAGTGCTAAATGAGTTACCTTGATTGATTCATTCAAAATTTAGTTCAATGTTCATTTTATAGTCGCATTATTGCAATCACTTTCAAGAACATTTAATTATTAGGTCAAGCCCGAGGCCAAGCCAAATACCACCAACAGAAAACGCAATCACAAAATCTGGATGATTGGAATCGGGGTCGTTTTGTGAAAGATTTTCAAAAGTTTGAATTTTTAGTCAGAAAAGGGATGAATCTGATGAAAACAAAATTGTCCCACACTTCAGAACAGTGAACCAATAAACGAAAATTATACTTCAAATGCTTTTTCTTCTAAACGACTCTTATTGCCATGATTCTTGGTACACCCTTCAGACTTTGAAGTGATCGATGTGCTTCACTTCCATTCATCTACCTAAAGGAAAAAATCTAGATCAACAATGATCAGAACCGTAATTTCAAAAAGCTTTACCAATCATTAAGCCCCGCTAATATTTGTCAAAACTCAATAAAACAAATTCCGTACTTTCTAAACAAAAAAAAACATCCCATCATGCCAAGAAAATATATAACCTAAAAATTTCCTACACCAACCCGGGGATACAACTCAGCCACCTCCAGCATGGTCTTGGCATGCTCATCTCACAAGTAGGTAAAATATTTTGATAATATCATCCTTGAAAATGTGATAAAAATCGTCAGGTTTTCAAAAATCCTTAAGTCTTGAATGTCGGAATTCCATCGTTTTTTGAGCTCAAACAATCATTTTTAAAACTCTTATGCATCTATATATCTGTAAATCATAAATCTATAAATCTCTACGAATTTTGCTAATTTACATTTAAATTCAAAAAGCGTAACAAAACATAAGTAAATTGATCAGGGTCCCTCCCTGCTGTTAAAAAATACCAGTTAGTTTAACCATTGCGTAGCGGTAATGTTTGCTAGCCAAATGTTGAATTTAATAATTTTGGCTCCGTAATGCTTGTCCACATCTGAGCCCTTGAAATTAGGTTTGAAATAGAAGAATAAGAAAAACATTCATTTATTGCCTTTGATTCATGAAGAATGGTTGAAAAAATGAATGAAATACTCAACTTGGGAGTGACTCGTGACTGGCGGCTGGTATTAGATAAGAATGCAGGTTCCATTTGGAAAAGAAAAAAAAAGTTGTTCGGAACCCCTCGGTAGATTTTTTTGAAATATCCAGGAAATGAAAAAAATATTTTCCCGTAGTTGAAATTTTAACAATGCTCATTTTTGTGAGATAATATTGTTCTACCAAACACGCCGTGTAATCCTGTCGTCCTTTCGGTGGCAAGCACAATGGATACACTATGCCTCGGGTCGGGAACTCCATACCTCTTTACTCACAAGGTTAACTAAATACAGTAAAAGATTAATTATTCATTTTATTTTAGAAGTGAATTTAAAATTAGTTTACATTTGCTATCGACGAGTACTGTCTCCAAATTTCTAATATGACATCAGCATTTAGTCGAATAGGATTTTTATTGCACAGTTCTGTTTTCTCATTGCGTCCGTCCGGCATATGAGCAAGTCAAACCACCTTCCTTTTGCCAGTGGAGATATATCAGCTTCCACACTGATATTCTTCCCTCCCCCTTCAGACGGGAGCTTGGCAGAAGGAAGGTCGTGCGATATGTGCCATCACAAATATTGCCCTCCGCTCGCTTTCAAATCGACTTCTATAAAAACATTCTCCATGCCTGCCGTATCCTAACGGAACTATCAATTCTATACTTTCGCCTCTAATGCTATCATGAACATGTACGTCCAAGTTTGGAAGATGATATTAGCATTTCCATATCATTGTAAATCGTTTAACTTCACGTAGAAGTAACACACACGAAATCATTAATTTAGTGTACTACCCTTGGTGGGGGCATCCATCAATTCAGCTGTTATTGGTCGACGGTACAGCAGCAGTGCCTTTCTCTGCTTTGTTCTCTCCGAGGCAGCCAAGTTGGTTGCGACGAGACGGACGCAATGAGAAAACAGAACTGTGCAATAAAAATCCTATTCGACTAAATGCTGATGTCATATTAGAAATTTGGAGACAGTACTCGTCGATAGCAAATCCTTCCGCACGCGATGGCATATGAGCAAGTCAAACCACCTTCCTTTTGCCAGTGGAGATATATCAGCTTCCACACTGATATTCTTCCCTCCCCCTTCATACGGGAGCTTGGCAGAAGGAAGGTCGTGCGATATGTGCCATCACAAATATTGCCCCTCCGCTCGCTTTCAAATCGACTTCTATAAAAACATTCTTCATGCCTGCCGTATCCTAACGGAACTATCAATTCTATACTTTCGCCTCTAATGCTATCATGAACATGTACGTCCAAGTTTGGAAGATGATATTAGCATTTCCATATCATTGTAATTTTATTTGCTAATTATCTAATACATGCACTCATCTCTTAAAGCTATGTCCATTTAGAATCCGGAATAATAAAATTACCTGTATCTCGGTAACGGATTGACGTACAAGTAAGGTTTATACATCAAAATAAGGGTAATTCACTGTACTTTAAGGAAAAATTATTGATACAAATAATTTCTTCTTGTTTCTAGTGAAAATTCGCACCTTCTTCTTCATTCCTCTCATCCAAAGTTGCACACCTCCGGAGTCAACTTCCTTGACACATTTGTTCCACATTTTGGTCATCTGAGTCGCGTCCCGAGCTGTTTTTCCACTTTTCCATTTTTCTTAAGCTTCCGCTTCATTACTGCCCAAAATGTCTCGATGGGCCGGAGCTGTGGGCAGTTGCGTGGGTTTATGTTTTTATCGATGAAATCTTCGTTATTATAGCGGTACCACTGGATGACTTCCCGGCTGTAGTGGCAACTCGCCAAATCTGGCCAAAACTTCACGGGACCTTTATGGGCTTTATGGAAGGTCGACCGCGGTTTTTGAGACATTCCTCCTTGTACAGCTTTGAGTCCATCGTCTTATTCGTCACAAACACTTAGGTCTTTGCTCTACAGCTGCATATTCCTTGCCAAAATCATCTGTTTTTATTTGCAAGTTTGTCCAAAAAGTAAACTTAAACTTCGCAGGAACTACTCCTCTTGCCGTCGCCATGTAGAATTTTTGGCTAGGAAGCTGTCGGAAATCTATCTTGAGGTAGGTTCCATCGTCGAAGAGCAGGATTATCAATGTGGGTGTGCTGTGCAGATTTTTTCTCTCCTCTCGACTTCCATCTGGAATAATTTTTGACTCGCTTCACGGAACATCGTGAAATTTATACCACAGCAAGTGGGCGCCTAGGTAGACAAACCGCTGTAAAAGAATTCTTGCAGCGGTCACTTTCCGTGCCGCTGCAATACAATAAATGATTCCGGATTCTAAATGGACATGACTTTAGACTAGGTGTTCCGTGTTTTCTTAACACTATCATCCTTATTTACTATGTTACAGTTTTAGTTATTATTAATACATTTCAATGAATCGCCTGCTTTGAGCGTGCTTACAGCGGCACACTAGGAGTTAAGTTTCTGAAACCAGTATGGCGAAAGCCATATCTATGGTTCGATTTTTCAAAATTAAGCACCCTTATCGAAAAAACATTTGATAGGCGTAGTAGCGGACACCATCCTTCATAACTGGTACCAAATAGTTTTTCACGAAGAGTTCCTAATTTTGAGAAAACCCGCGTTAGATGTCTTTGCCATACAAATTTCTGGCGGTTAACTCATGCTGGCTATTTTGCGCATATACTGTAGCGCCTGGATGTAGCAGCGGCGAGTAGAAAACCAGCCACTGCCAATAATTCATTGCCTCTGGCAGTTAGAATTTTTCTTCTGGTTGAATTGAACCATGTAGGAATTACAATGTTTTTAACTTAAACTAAACTTACCCTATTTTATACTAAGGGTACAAGGAGTTAATCGTTGCAATAGAAGATTGCAACGATTTTTGTCTAAAATTGGAAATTATTTTGTTGGACATTTGTTGCAATGTCTCAATATTAGAAATTCTATGAAGTTCATTGGTACTATACCACGGAGGCAACTTCAGAATCATTTTCAAAATTTTATTTTGAATCCTCTGAAGTGCCTTCTTTCTAGTATTGCAGCAACTAGTCCATATTGGCACAGCATACAACATGGCTGGTCTAAAAATTTGTTTGTAAATCAAAAGTTTGTTCTTAAGACAAAGTTTTGATTTTCTGTTTATAAGTGGATATAGACACTTAATATATTTGTTACATTTGGTTTGAAGGCCTTCAATGTGATTTTTAAAAGTTAATTTTTGATCTAGCAGAAGTCCTAAATATTTAGCTTCGCTAGACCAATTAATTGGAACCCCATTCATAGTGACAATATGTCTGCTAGAAGGTTTCAAATAAGAAGCTCTCGGCTTATGTGGGAAAATTATAAGCTGAGTTTTGGAAGCATTCGGGGAAATTTTCCATTTTTGCAAGTAAGTGGAGAAAATATCCAAACTTTTTTGGAATCTGCTACAAATGGCACGAAGGCTTCGCCCTTTGGCTGAGAGACCTGTGTCATCTGCCAACAAAGATTTTTGACACCCTGGTGGTAAATCAGGTAAGTAGTAAAAATGTTATACAATATGGGCCCCGGTATGCTGCCTTGAGGGACACCAGCCCTTACAGGTAATCTATCAGATTTAGAATTCTGATAGTTTACCTGCAGTGAGCGATCTGATAAATAATTTTGGATCAGTTTAATAATGTACAGAGGAAAATTAAAATTCATCAATTTTACAATCAAACCTTCAAGCCAAACACTGTCAAATGCTTTCTCTATATCAAGAAGAGCAACTACAGTCGAATATCCTTCGGATTGGTTGAGCCGAATTAAGTTCGTAACTCTTAATAACTGATGAGTGGTTGAATGCCCATGGAGAAAACGAAATTTCTCATCAGCAAAAATATAATTGTCATTAATATGAACCATCATTCTATTTAAAATAATCTTTTCAAACAGTTTGCTTTCTTCAATAAGCGGGGCGATAATAATAATCAATAAGACTGGGCGATAACTAGAAGCCTCAGCTGGATTTTTGTCCGGCTTTAAAATTGGAACAACTTTGGCGTTTTTCCATTTATCTGGGAAGTATGCCAATTGAAAACATTTGTTAAATAAATTAACCAAAAAGGATAAAGAGCTCTCAGGAAGTTTTTTGATAAGTATGTAGAAAATACCATCATCACCCGGGGCTTTCATATTTTTAATTTTTTTAGTAATAGATCTCACTTCATCCAAATTAGTTCCCAACGAAGGGTCAAAAACATTCTCTTGATTGAGAATGTCTTCGAAGCTCCGTGTAACCTGATCCTCAATTGGACTAGTGAGACCTAGACTAAAATTATGGGCACTCTCGAACTGCTGAGCAAGTTTTTGAGCCTTTTCGCCATTTGTTAATAAAATTATATCTCCCTCTTTAAGCGCTGGAATTGGCTTTTGAGGTTTTTAAGAATTTTCGTTAATTTCAAAAGGGTTTCGAATTGGGATCCAACTTCGAAACATTATTCTCAAAGTTAGTATTTCTCAGAATAGCGAAACGTTTTTTAATTTCATTTTGCAAATCTCGCCAAATAACTTTCAAAGCGGGATTGCGAGTTCTTTGGTATTGCCTTCTTCTCACATTTTTAAGACCGATCAGTAGCTGAAGATCGTCGTCAATAATAATGGAGTTGAATTTAATTTCACATTTAGGAATTGCAATGCCTCTGGCTTCGACAATTAAATTTGTCAAAGATACGAGCGCATTGTCAATATCACTTTGGTATCCAAAGGAATATCAACATCAAAATTCCTATCTATATATGTTTTATATAAATCTCAATCAGCTCTATGATAATTAAAAGTAGAGCTGATTGGAATATAAATGGCTTCTTGGGAGATTTCAAATGTCACAGGAAGGTGATCAGAGTCAAAGTCAGCATGAGTTACCAATTGGCCACACAGCTGACTTGAATCAGTTAAAACCAAATCAATTGTCGAAGGATTTCGAGTGGATGAAAAACAAGTTGGGCCATTGGGATATTGAATAGTATAATATCCCGCAGAACAATCTTCAAATAAAATTTTGCCGTTGGAATTGCTTTGAGCATTATTCCATGAACGGTGTTTGGCATTGAAGTCACCAATTACGAAGAATTTTGATTTGTTACGAGTCAGAATTTGAAGATCAGCTTTCAACAAATTCTTTTGCTGCCCATTGCATTGAAAAGGCAAGTAGGCTGCAATGAAGGAAAATTGTCCAAAATTTGTTTCAACAGAAACTCCCAAGGTTTCAAAAACGGCAGGTGTGGCACAATTTGTATGTGGATTTTGGTGGGTATGAATTGCTCGACCGGTAACTGGTTTCGAATTTTGAGCGTTTCAAAAATTTCTACCTGTCGAATCTGGGATCCGATTGGAATTTCCCGTCATCAATTTTGCACGGGAATTCAAAACTTTTTTGCGTGAAGGGCATTCCCAGAAATTGGATTTATGATTGCCCCACAATTTGCGCACTTAAATTTATTGGCATCTTCTT
Organism: Armigeres subalbatus; assembly: GCF_024139115.2. Classification (NCBI taxonomy): domain Eukaryota; kingdom Metazoa; phylum Arthropoda; class Insecta; order Diptera; family Culicidae; genus Armigeres; species Armigeres subalbatus. The sequence continues at coordinate 89,268,730 of NC_085139.1, forward strand.
TCACAGGACATGCGTCCTTGGCGTGAGAGGTTCCACAACAAATCATGCATTTAGCATCCATGTGACAATGCTTGGTTCCATGACCCCACTTTTGGCACTTACGGCACTGGGTGGGGTTTTGGAAATTTCCTCAGGCCTGCGGAAATGTTCCCATGTAACACGGACATGGGACATAATACAGGCCTTTTCCAACTTTTCATATTATTTAGTTCACTTTTGTTAAAATGAACTAAATAAAATTCTTGAGAAATGCCCTCTGGGAAGTTCCACAGTGAGATTTCTTTTTCATCTTAATTACTTGTACTGGTAAAAATCCAAGTAATTGAGAAATTTCAAGGAACAACTTTTCCTGAATTTTGTATAGAGAATAGGATGTTGAGGATTCGAGTCCCTCCAAGACACGTGGATTCTTTTTCGCAAATTTCATATCAATTTGTCCATTTTCGAAACATGTGCTGTGCATATGCACAGCCAAGATATTTTACAAAAACAATTTTTCATGTTTGTTCTATGTTCTATAGAACATGCTTTATGTTGCAGAAAATCACCAATTTCTGAGAAAATTTGATTTAAAAATATAATTCCCCATTCGGTGAATACCGACAAATACTGCAGTTCTCAACCTCAAAATGGGCTGCACTGATTGCTGACCGGTAAATGCAGCAGCAGCTCTTCACCTTTGTCGATAACCTCAAGGTTATTTGTTTCCTGCTTGCTGCATTGCATACTGATTTCGTGCAGTCGCCAAGCCAGTCAAATATGTTCGACAGGCCTTCTTGTTCATTGGTCACCAACTAATGACGCAAATCACCGTCTTTTGATCCGTTTTGGGAAACTCCCGGGATGTATTATCATATCTCATAAAAATGGGCGAATATCTAAGAACAAATTTGGCAACAACCATGATTAGGATGCTTCTTCGAGTTGATATGCAATGGAGCGATTATCATTCTCAAGAATTATAACAAAATTTCAAAATAATTACAAGGATAATAAAACGTGTTATCGATAAAAAATCATCTCATCACGATGAGATATTAGGCTTTGCTCATGCTATTGCAATGGAAGCATATCGGACCGATAATGCAATAAACCTGTTAGTAAGTGGCGGTGATACAGTCGCCTCTCCACATCTCGATATTGAAGGGACCATCGAGATAAGGAGAGATCAAGGAATGGAAGGAAAATTAGAGATATCGAGATTGACAGGGCAGTCATCGAGATGTAGAAAGTCCAAATGTATGTAGATTCAAGGGACCGAGAAACGTATCGACATATGGAGATGGAGGGATATCGAGATATAGAACATCGAGATGTACACACTCAGTTTTTATTTCTGCAGCTCAGCAAAATTACTCGAACAGCCGTGCGCCAGCAAAATAAATATTGTGCCTTGCAACAAAATGACAACTTTTGTGATAATTTTCCAAGGCTCTCATAGATGTGAAAATTTTCCGCAGTACAAAAAGCATGTGCTGTCAAAGCATTCATCGCCACAATCCATCACGTGGCGGCCAAATTATCAAAAACATCAAAATAGCTTTTTTTCTGCAAGTATGTTTTACTGCAGAACGATATCTGGCGCTTATTTTTCATTGCGACTAAAAGTAAGCGGAAAAGTGGATTTTTACAATATCCTGATACTGATGATGTGACTCAAACGGCAAATTTGTTTTGTTTAAATGTGCATGTCGACAAACTAGTCGAGCCGACAGACGTTGTCCTGCAACATAGTAGGCGAAAATGCGCGTGTGAACTACCCATGCAAAATTTTCATACGAATCTGAATCTTAGTTTTTTACGATATAGGTACTCAACCCTACTCGTTAATTTTTGCATGAGGGAATATCATATAAACCCATCGAAAATGATATCGAACATATCTGTTGAAGGAATGATGAAAATCCATCCAGCCGCTTCCGATTTATGCGGATAGGAAGAGGCCATTTCATTTTATATAGATAGATAGATATGAAAATGCCTACGAATTTCAAGTGAAATGTTGAATCATCCATTTATTTGGAAGACATGATTATTAAATCCGCAAATATCATGGTTTAAGTGACCTTACGGAATCCAAGTTTCAAAGTGCTCGCGTTTTCGGGTTCACACCACTCGATACGGCAGCAACGCACAACTATCATTTTTTAATTTTACGCATGCCGCGACGCAGCAAAGCAAAATCAACAAAAATGACAGTTCTGATTGTGCACCGCCTCTGTATCAGTGGTGGGCTCCAACAGAGACTTACATTCCTGCTTTGCCTCTATGATTAAAGCTGCTTAAAGCCCCAACAGCGATTGTCCACGAAGGACATGATCACATTCGTGATGTCCGTCCGTAATCTTCTTCTGGGCCGTTCTTCCATGGCCGGTCTTATTCATCTTAATGTTGATAGGCACATCCTCTGTCCTGTCATGCTCCCCACTGTCGCCTATCCCTGGCGACCTTTGGGGTGACCTGTTAAGGCCATTTCGTTGGGCGAAAGGATCCTTAGGGGCAAGCCAGAGTAAACGCGACGTAAAATTTAAAAGAATAAAAATCATTATCAACGGGCTGTCAAATTGCACTGTCGCGTCGCGTCGCATCGCATGTCGCGTTTACTCTAGCTTGCCCCTTATTGTTGTAAGAATGACATGCTACTCGGACGCGTATCTATAACAAACTGATTTATTGATGATGGCTTTCTCTTTAGTGTCTTACATAGGAATAAGTGTTTGTGTGTGTAACACTAATAACTGAATAAGGGGCTCTACAATGGCTAACTATACTCATGTTACATCTCCCTTTCCAAAACCGCATTAGGGCTGATGCCCACGTAGCGGTTTTACGCTGCGTAGACGCCGCGTTCACGCAAGGTACCAAGCATCAAGCATCAGTTTTTGAAAACTAAAGCGAAATACAGCCAAATGAAGCATCCACCGGATATAATCAGTCTTCGCTATTGGAAGATGTAGTTTTGAAACAAAATACTTCACCCGTCCAGCTGGAGACTGCTTTTTCTCCTCGGTGGGTGTCTTTATTACTGGGGGTGATACGAGCACGTGGCTGTCTTTCTCGTCAATGACTGGATGACGGTAATTTGAGCCTTAATAATATTCGAAATCGTCGTTTCTTCTGCAACGAATCAGCCTACCACTTCTTGTGCTTTGTCCCACCTGTGCTTCGCTTTGATGATTCTCTACGCCTATCTCAGCGAGCATGTGTGGTATCCTTTCCTTTTCAGGATCGGTATCCGGAGGTGGAATCTTAATTCCGAAGTCGTAGGTTCAATGTTCATCGGCGACGAGATTGTTCTTCTTATATCACGGGCGTTTCTGCGCACTATCTGACCATCTGAAAGATTCACCAAGTAAGTTCTCGGTTGTTCTAGTTTTCTTTCGATATCACCCGCTTTCCATGTCCGTGACTATGTATTGCGTATCATTACATGCTGCTTTCCTGTAAACTCCGGAGCATATACTTTTTGCTGTACTCGTTTGGCTTCCAGCTTCTCTGGAACCCTGTCGACAATAGATGGTTCCAAGGACTTCTGCGTGCTCGGTAATGGTGTTCGCAAACGGCGTCCCATGGGCCGCTGACTTGGTGATTGTCACTCGTTGTCCCTTGGGTGTTCCGTAACAGCATCATAGCTAGATCAATATCTGTTTTGTCTTTTGAACATTTTTTCAACAAATGTTTGATAAGAAAATTATTTTGAGCTTTTTAGTGGAATGTTTTCACCTGTCATAAGACGATTTTATACAATCATTGAATTCCACCACTTAATTGTATCCTGACAGATACGTATTTCGACCTCAACAGTAAGGCCGTCTTCAGTGTCTCGTACTTGACTCGACTTAAGACTTAAGTCGAGTCAAGTACGAGACACTGAAGACGGCCTTCTTTGAGGTCGAAATACGTATCTGTCAGGATACAATTAAGTGGATAATGGGATTGTATAAACTCGTCTTATGACAGGTGAACAAATGTTTGGCTGTTTGGACGAATCTTTCTGACAATCCAACACTTAGTGTGGAAAAGGGGACTAGAGCTTACGTGATCGAAACACCATTCCTTGCTGAAGTTGGCGAATTCTCTTGAAGAGTACTGTGGATCATTGTCAGTATTTAAGATTCGAGGAATTCCATGACAAGCAAACCATCAAACTGCAATGACTGAGCTACACGAAGTTTGTTTCAGGCGCTTAAAATCAAAATATCCTGAATAGCTGTCTGCAATTAATACATAGTCATCTCCATGGAAGTGGAACAGATCAGATGCGACGATCTCGAAAGGCAAAATAGGAACTTGATTGTTGATAATTGTATGCCTCTGATTCGAACGTCGATACGTTTCACAAACAGTGCATACTTCCACCATCTGTTTTATCTCAGCCGTCATTCGAATCCAGAATACTTGTTGCCTCGCTCGACTTATACACCCTTGGATTCCTGTATGCCTTGAGTGGATTATCGCTAACATCTTGATTCTCATCTTTTTGGTATGACAATTTGGTGCGATTTGAATACCATACCTTCGCAACAAGCCAATTCATCACGAAAGTTCCAATAAGAGCGTAGTTCGATTGGAACGACTCGTCTGTCATCTGGCCAACTGAACATAATGATCTTCGAAAGGTGTATTGGTTCTGGGTCATTTGCACTTTCTTTCTCTAGTTCAAGTCTTGCAGGTTGAGACATTTGGAGCAAGATATGAACCTCCAATTCATTCTGGGGCATCATGTTTTCTACATACCCGCTAAGGATGTCTGCTAATGGAATGACCTTCCCTGTTTTTATTAGATCCTTGGATCGAGTTGCATAACATTCAACAGAATTCTCTTGAGTCGTGGAGGAGCCCTATCCAAAGACTTCTCGTAAATCGATTCAAGAGGCTTATGATCAGTTTCAATGACTAGATCTTTTCCATAGATATACTTATGGAACTTATTGCAGGCGAATCGGATCGCAGCAGCCTTCTTTTCGATCTGTGGATAGTTTTCTTGTGCCGATGTAAGGGACACTGACGCGTATGCTACAGGTTTTTCGTTTTGCAACAGTACCGCCCCAAAAGCTTTGGAACTCGCATCTACAGGAAAAGTTACTGGGGCATTGACATCGTAAAAACATAAAAGAGGAGGTGAAATCGTCAATTGCTTAATTTTACAAAAAGCATCCTCTTACTCATGATCCCAGAACCATTCAACATTCTTCGTCAACAATTTTCTCAGAGGCTCCGGTAATGGCTGAAAGATTTTTGATGAATTTCCCCACGTAATTGACTGTCCTTAGAACGCGTTGTGATTCCAATCTACATGTTGGTGATTTGCGCTGCTGGATAGCTTTCAACTTTTCCGGATCTGCCTGTAGACCTTGCTGTGTTACAATATGCCCAAAAAATCTAACTGTGTTCGATTGAAAATATATTTTTCTTTATTCAGTTTAAGTCCAGCCAATTCGATCCTTTTCAAAACAATTCTTGTCAATTCCTTTAACCTGTCTTCCGTTTTGGCATACATGAGTACATCCTCCATCAAACTCTCAACGCCCTCTAGTCAAATAAGTCCCATTAATTTTGAAAAACTTCCAGGGCTGACGCTGTTCCGGAGGGAAGTCTTTTGCATGTATATCTACTCTAAGGAGTTGAAAAAGCCAGATATTCCATCGATCGTTCCGATAAAGGTATTTGCCAAGAACCTTTTTTCGTATCGAGTATAGTGAAAAAATTGGAATGAATGATACGAACAGATATCGACGATACGATTGTCGACAGGGGGTGCATTCGACGGAGGAGGTTACGGTTAACTTGAGAAGTGTCGCTACAGATTCGCAGGTTACCTTTTTGCCTAACGATAACCATTGCGTTTTGTTATCGGTGTTGGTTTACTGATAGGATGAATGACACCCATTCGCTCCATCGTATCCAGTTCGTCCGTTATTGCTCGCCGTAATGCATGAGGAATTCGTCGTGGTGGAAAGGTGACGAAGGTAGGGTCATCTATGGTCTATGTCGTACACGAAATCTTTGACGCAGTCGCTTCTCCCTTCACGCTTGAATTTGTTTATTTTTATTTGGACAACATTTTCATTTGGGCAACACTAGTTGCGCGAGAATTACCCCAACAGGTGATCCATTTGCCTTCACCAAGTACCGTCTTCCACCTGTATCCTTTTGAGCGTTTTGTGTATGGTCATGGTCAATTGACACGATGGCGAACTCTATTCGATCGAAGTGTCTTCTGGTGTCGTTTCCGACGGTAAGCCCCTCAACCAGCTCTATTCTATCATCCTTACATACCATAATGTCAAACATCGTCGGCTAAGATCCTATCCTTATCTGGAAATCCATATTCGTGCTTTAACAGCCATAGCTACGGGTTATGCCGTATGCAGCTTAGAAGTAAATGAATAGATAATGTGTGGGCACATCGCCTACGCAAATTTTATGCAGTACCTATCTGACGTATGGCGAATACCTGATGCGCGGAACAAGTCTGCAGTTGATGCTATCCGACGGGATAGTACCTTTGTAGGCAACGTTCATCAGTATTGGGGGCTCTCCTTAGCCTAGCAATTAGATGCGTATATACATAAAAATGTGCTATTTTCTAGCCAAAAATTTTTGCACTTTCTTTCTGATAATTTACGGATTTCGATCTGTTTTAGTATTGCACGAAACCGTCGATATTAACCTTTCCGTTTCCGCATTTTTCATTAAACAAAGCGGAATTTATTCAAGTTTCAGGAACCAGTTTCCAGCCTCATGGCTCCGGAGTTATTCCGGATTAAACATGGGTGTTAGCATTTGGCCATTTTCCAGCATACTTTGGAAGTGACTATTTTAGATAATTTGAATGGGAACGACGCAAAAACCATGCCAAATTTGATCGGCCCAAAATATGGCCTATATTTCGGATTCCAGACGTTCCGTCGGTACCTGCTACAGGGTCACTGCACGGAAATAGGCGAATACCATCATGCGACATATCAAACTTCATGATTTCACAAGTTAAGTCATTCCATGGTAGTTTTGTGCTTCCGGGGCTATATTTTTGAAACCAATTGAAAATAATGCGGCGGCGGTGGCGTGATATATCATTTTCAGCCAGCGGCAGTGGCATGGAGTCGGCATGAACTTATGTCATGCACTAAAAATCTTCAGAAATTTGGCAGGTTCTTTGGAATTCGTTCCTCCGGAAATTCTTCTAGGAATTTCTTCAAAGTTCCTTTAGGAATTCCTCCAGAAGTTCCTATTGTATTTCCTCCGGAAGTTTTTCCAGAAATTCCTTTGGAAGTTCCTCCAGGAAACCTGGAAACCTGGACCCCTGGATGTTACTCCAGATATTCCCCCGAAAGATTATTCCAGGTATTCCAGAAGTTTATCCGGAAGTTCCTCCCGGAATTCATCCCTAATTTCCTACTGGAATTCCCCTGGAAGTTCCGCTGAAAATTCCCAGGAAGTTCCTCCAGAAATGTCCCCGAAAGTTCCTCCAGGGATTCCTCCGAAAATTCCCCAAGCTCTTCCAGGATCCCCGGAGGTTCCTCCATGAATTCCTCCGGAAGTTCCTCCAGCCTAGTTCTGGTGTTAGGTGGGACTTAATACAAATTTGACCCGAGCGTCTGTTCACCAAGGAGGTGCGGCTCCAACAGTGTCTGTTCTAGCATCCAGCGGAGGAGTATGAAATGCTATTCCCCGGAAGTTATACCTAAGATGGCAGCCCCATCCCGGTGGATAGGAAACCTTGGGACACCAACCTACTGTTCCCGAAACATCAATTTGTTTGAGAATCCGATAATGAAAGAATACGGTCCGATTTTACGCCAACGACTCTTAGCGCGAAACAACAAAAGGGACATGGTACATTTTAACCCTAGCCCAGCAGGGTAAATTGGGACAATTTGCCAATGAGGCACGCCGCATGAAGCTTGTGATTCTGGGACTGAGTAAAGTCCGTTGGCCAAACGTTGGAGAACACAGAACGCCGTCAGTTCTGCTATACTCTGGTTTACGAGGTGAACACGCTCCCCGGCATCGTGTAGTTGGCTTCTAAGCGCCCAGGCACAATCTGCGCTTATTAAGTGGGAACCTATAAGTGAAAGGATAATCGTTGCTAGTTTTAGAAAACGAGTCCGAAGTCTTACTATAATCCAATGTTATGCGCCAACCGATGCTGCCGATCTGCAACTCTTCATGCGATGATCGGATCCGCCAACTCGAACCATGAGGATCTCGGAAAAATGAGCGAAAACGGAGAGCTGTTCGCAGAATTCTGTGGTAATACTGCCATGGTGATCGGGGGATCGCTCTTCCCTCATCGACCGGTGTACAAGGTCATGTGGGTCTCCCGTAACGGCTTTACAGAAAATCAAATCGACCACATCTGCATCAGCCGAAAATGGAAACGGAGCTTTCTTGATGTACGGAGTAAACGTAGTGCCGATATCGCGTCTGATCATCACCTCCTCATCGGCGAAATACGCCTGCGCATTGCGCGGATTCGCCGTCAGGAGGAAAGAGTTGAACGACGGTTCAACAAACGCCGGTGAAACGGTCCTCCGTTGAAGAATTGGAGACGCATGCTGCAGATATTCCGGAAGGTGGCAGCGTGGAAGACCAATGACCGCCATCAAGAATGCCTTCATCGCCACCAGCGAGAATAATTTGGGCGAACTGCGCACCCAGAGAAAACAATGGATCACCGATGAGACCTGGAGGAAGATACAGGAACAAAGAGAAGCTAAAGCCGCGATAGAGCGATCGAAAACCAGAGGAGCCAAAGTCTTAGCCCGTCAACGATACTCGGCTCTAGAGAAGGAAGTAAAACGCTCATGTCGACGGGACAAGCGAGCGTGGGCAGACTCTCTGGCCAACGAAGGAGAGAGAGCCGCAGTAACCGGGGGCATTCGCCTCCTCTACGATATCTCATGACGCTTAAGCGGGACGAAGATGAATGCAACGATGCCTGTGAAAGACGCGAATGATCAGTTATTGACCGACCCAACTGACCAGCTGAAACTCTGGTTCGAGCACTTCGAACAACTTTTTCAAGTGCCAGCCGGGCCACCACCACCTCGGCATGATCTGCCTAGGATCCGACGTATAACACTCGTCAATACCGAAGCTCCATCACTGCTAGAGATTCAAACAGCCATCAAAAGTATGAAATCGAATAAAGCCCCAGGAGTCGATCTCATGTCAGCCGAGATGCTCAAAGCTGACCCATGACATCCGTTCAACTACTTCATGGTTTATTTCGTAATATCTGGGACACCGCAACTTTCCCGGTCGACTGGGTGCAAGGTATCTTAGTGAAGGTGCCCGAAAAGGGTGACCTGCTGTATGCTGGCGAGACATTATGTTGCTGTGTATCCTTCTCAAAGTTCTATGCAAAGTAATCCTAGCCCTGATTCAGGAGAAGATCGATGCGACTCTCCGGCAGCAGCAGTCCGGATTGCGTGCCGGAAGATCCTGTGTGGACCATATTGTCACGCTCTGTATCATTCTGGAGCAGGTCAACAAATTCCAAGAGTCCCTTTACTTGGTATTCATTGACTACTAAAAAGCTTTCGACCGTGTCAATCACGAGAATATATACGAGGGCGGGGGGGGAGGGGGTTCCTGAGAAAATCATCGGCTTCATCGAGGTACAGTACGAGGCTCTCGTGTAGAGTGCTGCACAATGGGGTCTTGTCCGAACCTATCCGGGTCGTAGCTGGTGTGAGGCAAGGATGTATTCTATCACCGTTACTATTCCTCATCGTAATCGACGAGATTCTGGTAGGTGCGATTGACCGTGAACTAAAATCATGGAGCACCTGAACGACTCCAAATTGGCTGATGACGTTGCACTTCTAGCTCAAGCGTTCTCTGATATTCTGAGTAAGCTCAACGATCTTGCCGAGCGCTCCCCTTGGGCAGGTGTAGTAATCAATGTCAACAAAACCAAATCGTTGAATGTAAAAACGGTGACCCCTTCCAGTTTCGCAGTAGCTGGGAAACCATTGGAGAATGTTGATAGCTTCCAATATCTTGGTAGAATAATGGCGTCATACGGTGGTACCAAGAGCGAAATAGGCGCACGGATCAAGAAAGCAAGGGCTGCATTTGCGTATTCAAGAAATTAGAAATTTGCATTAGACTGGAACCCAGCGGGACTTCGCAGCAGAGGGAGACTTAGAGGCTCATGGCGGCGAGCCTCAATAAAGAAATAAAAGAAGTCGACCGAAATCTAACATGACAAGTGATAGCTGGACATCGCTCAGGATGGAGATCTTTCAAGTCGGCCCTTTGTACCACCGGAGGTGACAGGACCCATTAGTAAGAAAGTTCCTCCAGGAATTCCTCCGGAAGTTCCTCCAGGAATTCCATCGGAAGTTGCTCCAGGAATTCCCCCGGACGTTCCTCCAGAAATTCCTCCGAAAGGTCCTCCAGGAATTTCTTCGGACGTTCCTTCAGGAGTTTCTTCGGACGTTCCTCCAGGAATTCTTCCGGAAGTTCCTCCAGCAATTCCCTCGGAAGTTCCTCCAGGAATTACTTCGGAAGTTCCTCTAGGAATTCCCTCGGAAGTTCCTCTAGGAATTCCTTCAGAAGTTCCTCTAGGAGTTCCTTCGGAAGTTCTTCCAGGAATTCCTTCGGAAGTTCTTCCAGGAATTCCTTCGGAAGTTCCTCCAGGAATTCCTTCGAAAGTTGATCCAGGAATTCCTTCGGAGGTTGATTCAGGAATTCCTTCGGAAGTTGATTCAGGAATTCCTTCGGAAGTTCCTCCAGGAATTCCTTCGGAAATTCCTCCATAAATTCCTTCGAAAGTTCCTCCAGGAATTCCTTTGAAAGTTCCTCTAGGAATTCCTTCGGATGTTCCTCCAGGAATTCCTTCGGAAGTTCCTCCAGGAGTTCCTTCGGAAGTTTCTCTAGGAATTACTTCGGAAGTTCATCCAGGAATTCCTTCGGAAGTTCATCAAGGAATTACTTAGAAAGTTATTCCAGGAAAAAGCAAATAAGCCTGATGAGAGATAACTATTTTTTCCCTCACTGTCAGTGCCGGGATAAGTTGATTTGCTCATTTTCTCACTTCTTTCATTATTTTCGTACCTTCACCAACGCAAACAAGAGTAGCCTTCATGGAACAAATAACCTATCCCCAATCGACTGCTTGATCTAGATGTGTGTTCTGGTTTCGAATCCCATTGCTGTCATAAATTCTTTTTACACTGACATTTTTCCTGAAAAATAAGTTAGGCGTAAGAATGTTGAAAGGAAAGAATTTCATCATGTAGGCATGTTTTTCGTTTATCTTTCTGGCTTGTTCTAGAGAAAAAAAAGTAGCGAGTGAAAGTTGTTTCTCTCTTTTATTCTCCTTCGGCTCGAAAATCGCTTGTTTTCGTCTCACCGAAACGAAAAGTATAAACCCTGTAATTAATTATTTCCGCAGCATGCGTTTTGGAAAATGTGCAAATGCTAAAACACATTTTAAATTCGGAATAACTCCGAAACCAAATGGCCAATCCTAGAATATAACTAAGCTCCTGAAACTTTCATAAATTCTGCCTCTTTTGATGAAAGTTGCGAAAAAAATGAAGACAAAACCGTTACAGCAACAATGATTTTTATTTTCATTTCCAAAAGAGACTGCGGCTCTCTTCTCTTTTCTATTTTAAAACCCAAGATCCCATTGAATATTATTTCTTTCGGTAAAAACGTTAATGCCAGAGTCACAATTCGTTTGTTAGAATATAGGTTTCCTTTATTTAATTTGTACTTGAATTCTTAAGACTAAAATGCACTTTTTTGAAAAATGTATTTCTTTTAGTATCAGTGGTTTATTCATTCTATACAATGGCTTCTCACTTATATTATCATGTGTGCGTAGCTGCTGTGATCCATTTCTGTTCAAATTTTTTCTCAAATTGAGTATTTTATAAAAAAGCGGATTTAAAAACAATATATTGAAAAGAAGTTATTAATGTGTTAAGGCAAAATCGCAACAAATAACGTTGAAATATTCATTCTTTGAGAAATGTTAACGAAGAAGAGAAAGATGAAAAGTAATCGAAAACATTGCAGCTACGACACTAAGCATGAGATTAATTCCATACAATCTGTTGCCCAGCAACAGAACCAAAACATCTTGTTTCCAAAGTATGCTTTTCCATTTTTTAGTAAGTAGATTTTAAATTATAAAACATAATTACAAAGAATCCGGATCCTTAGTTGTAAGTCCCATTCATTCAAACACTCACCGCAAGTCTGTTCCTTCTCTCTCCGTACACAAATTAAAATTATGAATAATAAGAACTAACTAATAATCGATTATTATAAAAAGAAATTCTTAAAACAACCCAACGATTCACCGTCATCTCTGCTGATAACCCGGAATCACTCGACAGGCTCGTGTCATTATTGCACTGGCGCAGCGGCACGTGGCATGGTTCGCGCTCGCTGCCGCTTGTGCAAGAAGGTCTTGACAGAGTTGAACGGCAGCTGGAAGTGATAGTAGGCACAGTACGGCAACGGATCCCAGTACACGAACAGTGCTTCCCGCTTGTCGATAACGGTTCCAATGAGCTGCTGCACTGCATCTATGCTTGGCCGGCGAACTGCCTGCATGACCGTATCATGAATCCAGTAACGTCCACCATCCTGTACCAGTGGGCCGGAGTTTTGCCGGTTGAAATGCGGACAAGGCTTGCAGATTACTTTCGAGTGGACTCCTGTGTAGCAGATGTAGGGAAGGGACACCCCGACTCGAATGCCAAGCGGTAGGATCTCTCCGCTGGATTGACATTTGGCCAAGCGAAAACTAATGTGCCCATTCAGCGGTCTTTGGAGTCGAATTTTGCGGAAAAAATCGCGCAACCAATTTTCAATTTCTGTGTTTTCTTCCGGGACCAAGCTTCGTGTGTCATTTTGAATGATGCAGCTCACGTTTGCCACCACTTGGGAATCTTTCACTGTGGTGCAGGTTACATAATGCGTTCCGATTACATCTCTGATTACTACCCATTTCTGCATTTCACTTATCTCGTAGTTCAGCTTTAGTTCTCGACGGTTCATCGGCAAAATGTATTTGGTACGCTCCAGGACTCCAAGCAATCCGGTGGAGACCATCACATTACGATACCCGGATAGCCACCCATTCTCATACAGGCGATACAAATCTTCCTTGCTGTTGATCACCTGATGCGGGGGCAGCGCAATCTGGTTGAACTCACATTTCTTCATCACCTGAAGAATGTCGTCAAGCACCGAGGTTTCCTGCGCTCCAGGGATAAAACTGGAGCATCCTCGGAGCTCCAGATGCGGTTTTGAAAGGGCGTCGTAGTGAGCTGCGCTAGTCGCACATACTGGGATATAATGTGTGGGTTGTTCCTTTTCGACGATTTCGCAGAGGGCGGAAATATACTCATTGGCTGTTTCCGGTGTCGGTCGTTGAATTGTGTAAAATTTGCTCACGGCTGTGGAAAATCTCGCCAACCCAAACAGTCCTTCGATCTCAAAAACGACGACCCGAGCGCCAGATTTATAGAAATTACGGGCCAAATGGAGCGTTTGAATTGTACTTCCACAGCTTATCAAAATGGTTCGCTTTTTACGATTTCGTTCATGAGCTGGAGTGTGCATAGCGACGAGGGCCCATTTGAGAAAAGTCAGCGGCAAAGCGATGATCTTCCAAAACATCCAAAGACAAGCCGAAAGCCAGAAAGCGGGTGCCGCCATCAGAAACGGACGCCAGGACAGTTGCATCATCACGCCAAGTATCCTTTGAGCGATGGCGATCAACAACAGAGGCCACCAAAGAACGAGGCGAAGTATGATACGTCCATTAGAAACACGGTACTTAGCCGTTGGATCATCCTTGTGGTGAACCCCATTGCTGAGCGTTGTCGACGGTGGTGCTTCCGGCATCGACACTTGATCTACGGCACGGTCTTCCGGGATCAGCATGAATGTGCTGGAATAGTTGCGGCGCAGTGTCGACGGCGGCGATGACGATAGCGGAGAGCTCGGCATCGGTGGCGAGTTGTGCCGGGAAGTGACTGGGGTCCAATGGGGACTGGTCGGAGCAGTGCGGGAAAATAGTTTCACCAGGTTGTCGGCATTGTTATTGTTGGCCAAAAACATGCTGCCACTGCTTTCACTACGGCTCCAGGGGCCGATCATTTTATTCTTGCCAGCAGATGGCATAGCACTTTTTGGGTAATTCCTTTTTTCGCACTTCACAAAATGTATCGGATTAAAAGTTCTGAGTCTTTCTTCTCGCTAATTTTTCGGCAAAAAATCTTTTTTCAACACATCACACAAATCCGGAGCGATTCCGCGCAATCACAACCACCATAGTCGGTTGCAGACCTCGACGATCAATACCAGACTAAATGAGCTGCAGCTCGAGAGTGCCTATTTAAAATCTTGGAAAAGGGAAAGCGATAACGCGATCGCAGGCTAGAACGACAGGACGAAACCTTAGCACGAAGAAGACGAGCAGGTAGACGGTGCCTGTAGTGGAGGTAGCGACGACCGAGTTGATACCGTTCGAACATCGAATCGAAGTGTAATATGTTCAATAATAAAAATAATCTTGCGCTGCCATAGACCAAGCAGGCAGGAGAACTGTGGAGCAGTCGAAACAGCAAGGGCTGACAGTCGGAGAGACAGAGACTTATCATGCACTTTGGACTAGGTCTTATCTCCTTTCGACACTGTAAACTCTGTAGGATGTAGTAGCAGAAACAATATTGATTGACAGTGGAAACAGATCCTGTTGTATATAAACGATCGACTTTTCTGTTTTAGCGTTATCCTAAAAATGATGAATGATGGATGATGATCCGTCGCCGAGGTAAGGAACCTCTACCCCCACAGCGGGAATTTTTCCAATGTTCCTGTAACTAAACAAATGGTCGTCGTCACCAGCTGAATCACGAGGGTGTTCCGTGATTTTGGCGTTCGGTGTTGATCATGAACTTGAAAAATGTGGAAACAAACAGAAGAGACTTGTGTGAGGGACCGGAGTTAGTGAATTTGCTTATCAGTTGGTCGACGAAGCACGGTGGGGGCCAGGATGGGTATGTTTTCCTCTCAAGCCTATATTTAGCACCTTTCACCGGTTGTTGCTGATTGACCAAAACGACTCGTGGATGAAAATGTTTTTTTTTTCAATTACAGAATACTTATTTGACCCAGAATAATGCGCTCCAAACTCGGTCAAAATAAAGTTATCAAATATTTTGACTTGTTTGGTATTGATTAATTGCTAGAATCGACAGAACTGTTTATTTGTTGAATGTAAACTATGAGCATGCTGCTAAGGCGTGCATAAGCTGAATTATCTGTTTGGGAATAGTTTTGATCCTACCTATTATGATACAAAAAAATCTTTTCTTAGATACCAATAACGTTGAATAAAATCCTTTTTTACGTTCAATTTCTTAACCGTTCTAATAATTTTACATATTATTTGATTATCTACGATTACGCTTTGTTTCCTTTCGATGTTTGACTTATTTTTGGTTTTACAATCCGTGTTTTACATTTTCCATGATTTTATCACTGTCAGATTATAGAATAATCTAATTACTGAATCAATCCTTTGGAGTTTCGATTTCTCTAGTTGCCTGATTCGTCTTCAAAAAAGGAATTGAAACACGCATAACAAACATAGAATATCTTGACATTTTTTTCGTTTATTTTTATGCGTTTTCTTGTCACACTGCATTATAATCCTTCGTCAACCTTTTCTGAGGTGGATAACTTTCTGTTAGCCTGTAATGTCTCGGTTTGGGCTCGATTCTTATACCGGTGGTTTTTATTCGTTCTTCTTTTCCACATTTTTATGTTCCTATGGCTTTGACCAAGCGACAAAGAATATTTATTGTCAGACTAAAGTTGAATTGTGCATTATATTAAAGTTTCCACTGCACGTCGCCAACCACGCAGTCCACGAAGGATCCGCAAATTATCTTTCCACCCAATCGATTCACCTTTCTTGCACCTTGCCCGTGCAGATCGGATCATTACCAGGAATCATTTTTGTTTGTTGTCTTTTGTTGATTATTCTTTGCTTAGTTTTTTAAAGCTAGGCTTAGTGGGTCTGACACGAAGTCCTCAAATCTCCGCAGGACCATTCGTGATATTAGTGGCTAACATTGTTTGCTCCCAAGCTTCTTCCTGCTTCATCTTAATTAAGCGAATGTATCCTTTCTCTCTATTCTCAAAGCTACGTACCATAATATCAATGTCTTTGGTGAGGATATCTGTGATATAAAATCGAATGCAACGGGGCTTGACGAGTTACCAATAATCTTCGTTGAGATCATTTTTCCGCTGGTTGTCCAACAAGTAACGCATTTGTTCAACTTGATCATTGAGACGTCTACATTCCCGGATTGCTAGAAGCATGCGAAGGTTTCTTACAACAGGCTTTTGTCGGATTTCCAGGCAGGATTTCGCCGCAGGCAAAGCATCAAAACCGCAGTTCTTCGAGTGCACGATGACCTGGGAAACACCGGCTCCAAGGCTTTTGATACCATCCCTTACAACAAGTTAGTTGATAAACGTCAAACTCAGTTCAACTTCTCCCCTGACGCCGTAAACCTAAAGGCTCCCCCAGACCTAAGTGATTTTATCGCCGCGACGGCGACAATTAGTCGCCGCGATTCTGTCATTGGGTCGCTGCAGGTAATGTTATATTTACGCTTCCATACCAACGGCGACAGAATCGCAGTCGCCAAGCGCTAGAATCGCGTCGCGACTGTCGCATCGCGTGTGTTTGGGGGAACCTTAATGGGGTCGTATCTGTATGGCAGAACACAAACGGTTTTCTTTGGCGATTGTTGCTCTGGCAGCGTTGAGGTGCCGTCTGGTATACCGCAAGGCTCAGTCCTTGGTCCACTACTCTTCAGTTGTCACATGTCACATCAACGACTATAGGTACTGAAGTATCGCTCAATTCAATATTTTGCTGATGATCTTGAGCTTTATATTACTCGGCTTGGCCTTTGCGCACGAGAACTGGTCATAATGGTGAATGAGGACCTTGAATATGTGGCAAACTGTTAACGGCGAAACAATCTTCGAATAAATCAAGCTAAAAGCAAGGCCTTGTTCGTCACAAGCCGACGCCGTATTGTTGGTGTATTTACTCCACCCGTTCATGTAAACGTAATGGATGGTCAGATAAAGCAAACAACCACGGATTCGTTTTCAAAGCGATTTTCAGTGGGATGGACTGATTACTCAACAATGTGGCAAGATCTATGCCACCCTGCACTCGCTGAACTGCTGTACTACCGCTTCCTCATCTTCTATCAAGCTGAAGCTCTCCAAATCCCTGATTCTGCCGCATTTCATGTTCGGCGATATATTTCATGTCCATCCGAGTGCAAACTCTTTAGAACGACTTCGAGTGGCGCTAAACTATTGTGTACGCTACGTCTATGGATTAAACCACTACGATCATGTGAGTCACATGCTACGTAACCTTATTGGATGCCCTTTAGAGTACTTCTATGCGCATCGCTCCTGCATTTTTCTGAGAAACATGGTGACAACTAAGTCTCCTGCGATACTTCATGGGAGGCTTGCTCAGTCTCGTGGTAGACGTTTGCAGAATCTTGTGGTCCCGGCTAACAATACGCCAGCGGTTCTCAACCTTTTTCATGAGAGGTACCCCTTCGAACATTTGAATTAACTTAGGTACCCCTTGAACAGAGGCTTCCGAGCCTCTTGAAAGAAGGTTTCCAAGCCTTTTAAAAGGAACTTAAAAGAAAGCTCCCAAGCCTCTTGAAAGGAGCGGTCCAGGCTTCCGAGCTTCTTGAAAGGAGGCTTCCGAGCCTCTTGAAGGTAGCCTTCCGAGCCTCTTGGAAGCCGGCTTCCAACACTATTTAAAGGGGCCGGCCAGGCCACTTAAAACGAGGCTTCCGAGCCTCTTGAAAGGAGGCTTCCGAACAGACTCGTGGTGAGATGAGGCTTTGGAGCCTTTTGAAAGGAGGCTTCCGGGCCTCTTGAAAGGAGGCTTCCGGGCCTCTTGAAAGGAGGCTTCCGGGCCTCTTGAAAGGAGGCTTCCGGGCCGCTTGAAAGGAGGGTTCCGGGCCGCTCGAAGGGAGGGTCCCGGGCCTCTTGAAAGGGGGCTTCAGGCCTCTTGAAAGGAGGCTTCCGGGCCTCTTGAAAGGGAGGCTTCCGGGCCTCTTGAAAGGAGGCCTGGGCCTCTTGAAAGGAGGCTTCCGGGCCTCTTGAAAGGAGGCTTCCGGGCCTCTTAAAAGGAGGCTTCGGGCCTCTTGAAGGAGGGCTTCCGGGCCTCTTGAAAGGAGGCTTCCGGGCCTCTTGAAAGGAGGCTTCCGGCCTCTTGAAAGGAGGCTTTCGGGCCTCTTGAAAGGAGGCTTCCGGGCCTCTTGAAGGAGGCTTGGGCCTCTTGAAAGGAGGCTTCCGGGCCTCTTGAAGGAGGCTTCCGGGCCTCTTGAAAGGAGGCTTCCTGGCCTCTTGAAAGGAGGCTTCCTGGCCTCTTGAAAGGAGGCTTCCCAGCCTCTTGAAAGGCTTCCCGGCCTCTTGAAAAGGAGGCTTCCGGGCCTCTTGAAAGGATGCTTCTTCTTGAAAGGATGCTTCCGGCCTCTTGAAAGGAGGCTTCCGGGCCTCTTGAAAGGAGGCTTCCGGGCCTCTTGAAAGGAGGCTTCCGGGCCTCTTGAAAGGAGGCTTCCGGGCCTCTTGAAAGGAGGCTTGGGCCTCTTGAAAGGAGGCTTCCAGGCCTCTTGAAAGGAGGCTTGGGCCTCTTGAAAGGAGGCTTCCGGGCCTCTTGAAAGGAGGCTTCCGGGCCTCTTGAAAGGAGGCTTGGGCCTCTTGAAAGGAGGCTTCCGGGCCTCTTGAAAGGAGGCTTCCGGGCCTCTTGAAAGGAGGCTTCGGGCCTCTTGAAAGGAGGCTTCCGGCCTCTTGAAAGGAGGCTTTGGCCTCTTGAAAGGAGGCTGGCCTCTTGAAAGGAGGCTTCCCGGCCTCTTGAAAGGAGGCTTCCCGGCCTCCTGAAAGGCTTCCCGGCCTCTTGAAAGGAGGCTTGGCCCTCTTGAAAGGAGGCTTCCTGGCCTCTTGAAAGGAGGCTTCCTGGCCTCTTGAAAGGAGGCTTCTGGGCCTCTTGAAAGGAGGCCTGGCCTCTTGAAAGGAGGCTTCTGGCCTCTTGAAAGGAGGCCTGGGCCTCTTGAAAGGAGGCTTCCGGGCCTCTTGAAAGGAGGCTTCGGGCCTCTTGAAAGGAGGCTTCCGGGCCTCTTGAAAGGAGGCTTCCGGGCCTCTTGAAAGGAGGCTTCGGGCCTCTTGAAAGGAGGCTGGGCCTCTTGAGGCCTGGGCCTCTTGGAAGGAGGCTTCCGGGCCTCTTGAAAGGAGGCTCGGGGGCGTCTTGAAAGGAGGCTTCAGGGCCTCTTGAAAGGAGGCTTCCGGGCCTCTTGAAGGAGGCCTGGGCCTCTTGAAAGGAGGCTTCCAGGGCCTCTTGAAAGGAGGCTTCCGGGCCTCTTGAAAGGAGGCTTCCGGGCCTCTTGAAAGGAGGCTTCGGGCCTCCTGAAAGGACGCACCCGGGCCTCTTGAAAGGAGGAAACCAGGCCTCTTGAAAGGAGGCTTCCGGGCCTCTTGAAAGGAGGCCTCCGGGTCTCTTGAAAGGAGGCTTCCGGACCTCTTGAAAGGAGGCCTGGGCCTCTTGAAAGGAGGCTTCCGGGCCTCTTGAAAGGAGGCTTCCGGGGCCTCTTGAAAGGAGGCTTCGGGCCTCTTGAAAGGAGGCTTCCTGGCCCTCTTGAAAGGAGGCTTCCTGGGCCTCTTGAAAGGAGGCTTCCTGGCCTCTTGAAAGGAGGCCTGGCCTCTTGAAAGGAGGCCTGGGCCTCTTGAAAGGAGGCTTCCTGGCCTCTTGAAAGGAGGCTTCTGGCCTCTTGAAAGGAGGCTTCCTGGCCTCTTGAAAGGAGGCTCTGGGCCTCTTGAAGGAGGCTTCCTGGCCTCTTGAAAGGAGGCTGGCCTCTTGAAAGGAGGCTTCCGGGCCTCTTGAAGGAGGCTTCTGGCCTCTTGAAAGGAGCCTTCTGGCCCCTTGAAAGGAGGCTTCCCGGCCTCTTGAAAGGAGGCTTCCAGGCCTCTTGAAAGGAGGCTTCCTGGCCTCTTGAAAGGAGGCTTGGGCCTCTTGAAGGAGGCTTCTGGCCTCTTGAAAGGAGGCTTCTGGCCTCTTGAAAGGAGGCTTCCGGCCTCTTGAAAGGAGGCTTCCGGGCCTCTTGAAAGGAGGCCTGGGCCTCTTGAAAGGAGGCTTCCTGGCCTCTTGAAAGGAGGCCTGGCCTCTTGAAAGGAGGCTTCCGGCCTCTTGAAAGGAGGCTTCCAGGCCTCTTGAAAGGAGGCTTCTGGCCTCTTGAAAGGAGGCCTGGCCTCTTGAAAGGAGGCTTCAGGGCCTCTTGAAAGGAGGCTTCGGGCCTCTTGAAAGGAGGCCTGGGCCTCTTGAAAGGAGGCTTCGGGCCTCTTGAAAGGAGGCTTCGGGCCTCTTGAAAGGAGGCTTCGGGCCTCTTGAAAGGAGGCTTCCGGGCCTCTTGAAAGGAGGCTTCCGGGCCTCTTGAAAGGAGGCTTCCAGGCCTGGGCCTCTTGAAAGGAGGCTTCCGGGCCTCTTGAAAGGAGGCTTGGGGCCTCTTGAAAGGAGGCTTCCGGGCCTCTTGAAAGGAGGCTTCGGGCCTCTTGAAGGAGGCTTCCGGGCCTCTTGAAAGGAGGCTTCAGGCCTCTTGAAAGGAGGCTTCAGGGCCTCTTGAAAGGAGGCTTCCGGGCCTCTTGAAAGGAGGCTTCCGGGCCTCTTGAAAGGAGGGCCTGGGCCTCTTGAAAGGAGGCTTCGGGCCTCTTGAAAGGAGGCTTCCGGCCTCTTGAAAGGAGGCCTGGCCTCTTGAAAGGAGGCTTCGGGCCTCTTGAAAGGAGGCTTCCTGGCCTCTAGAAAGGTGCCTTCCGGGCCTCTTGAAAGGAGGCTTCCGGGCCTCTTGAAAGGAGGCTTCCGGGCCTCTTGAAAGGAGGGCTTCCGGGCCTCTTGAAAGGAGGCTTCCGGGCCTCTTGAAAGGAGGCTTCGCTTCCGGGCCTCTTGAAAGGAGGCTTCGGGCCTCTTGAAAGGAGGCTTCAGGTCTCTTGAAAGGAGGCTTCCGAGCCTCTTGAAAGGAGGCTTCCGAGCCTCTTGAAAGGAGGCTTCCGAGCCTCTTGAAAGGAGGTTAGCGGGCCTCTTGAAAGGAGGTTAGCGGGCCTCTTGAAAGGAGGCTAGCGGGCCTCTTGAAAGGAGGCTAGCGGGCCTCTTGAAAGGAGGCTAGCGGGCCTCTTGAAAGGAGGCTAGCGGGCCTCTTGAAAGGAGGCTAGCGGGCCTCTTGAAAGGAGGCTAGCGGGCCTCTTGAAAGGAGGCTAGCAGGCCTCTTGAAAGGAGGCTATGGGCCTCTTGAAAGGAGGCTAGCGGGCCTCTTGAAAGGAGGCTAGCGGGCCTCTTGAAAGGAGGCTAGCGGGCCTCTTGAAAGAAGGCTATGGGCCTCTTAAAAGTAGGCTAGCGGAGCCTCTTGAAAGGAGGCTAGCGGAGCCTCTTGAAAGCAGGCTAGCGGAGCCTCTTGAAACCAGGCTAGCGGAGCCTTTGAAAGCCGGCTAGCGGCGTCTTTTGAAAGGATGCTAGCGGAGCCTCTTGAAAGGATGCTAGCGGAGCCTCTTGAAAGGAGGCTAGCGGAGCCTCTTGAAAGGAGGCTAGCGGAGCCTCTTGAAAGGAGGCTAGCGGAGCCTCTTGAAAGGAGGCTAGCGGAGCCTCTTGAAAGGAGGCTAGCGGAGCCTCTTGAAAGGAGGCTAGCGGAGCCTCTTGAAAGGAGGTCTTCAAACTGTTTAGAAGAACGCTTCCGAGAAGCGTAGAAAGATGCTTCTAATCCTCTTGCAACGAAACAACCGAGCTTTTCAGAAATAGGCCTTCATGCCTCTCAAACGAAGACTTCCGAACCTTTGAATTCTATATTTTAGTTAAGAAGCATATTCTTAACATATTCTTCAACATTTTGTTTCGATCAGGTAGATTGCATTGAAGATTTTTTTAATGTGCTCATTCGTTCGATCTTTTGTTCCGTAGCCCTTGGATATGAAGGGCGGGCAGAATTCAATTGGCTTTGATTTACTGATCACTATACATATTATGTACAAGACAGTTTATAAGTTTTGAAATGATAAAAATACAAAATTATCCAAACATTATCAATATGTTTTGATTGGAATTGTACTACGTCCGCCATTACGCATTTTTGTCCGAGGTACCCCCTGGGACTAGCGAAGGTACCCCCAGGGGTACATGTACCCCAGGTTCAGAACCGCTGCACTATGCTATGCTAGTTCGCTGTTCGTTCGAGGTGCGGTAAACTGGAATTCGTTACCGCCCGTTGAGAAACGTTCTCCGTCGGAAGCAAGTTTAAAGAGTGGCTGCATCGATTTTTGGAACCGCCCCTACTAAATGTATTTTATAAGTACAGGTCGGACTCGATTATCCGGAGACTCGATTATCCGGGGACTCGATTATCCGGGGTTCGATTATCCGGAATTTTAGACTCGATTATCCAGAGTATTTTTTCCTTCAAACTTTTTAATTCTAAATTTTTATTTTCAGTAGGATAATATACACTATGATTATTTTAACAATGTGGCGTATCTAGGTTGTAGGAGGATGAAAAAGTGGTCGTTTTGTATATTGAAATTTGACTATAGGCTTGTATATCAACTTCATGAACTCAAATGATTATATTACTATTATATTCATACAAAATAGGTTTATATGAATAAATATGAACGTAGCTTGTATGGGAGGGACTGAAATAGGGGTGTTCTACATATTTATTTTATTTGTATGAATCAATTATTTTCTTCAGAACATGTCCACAAATTTCTCGCTTCAAGAACTTTTCCGTGGTCGGAGACGAGCCAGCATCGGGCTAAAAGCCTCCCTAATAAAGAAAAAAACATTTCCGTGGAAGCCTTGCCACCATGAAACGATGTGTTTGGATGTATAACATTGGTTGCAGAATTCGCTCTCAATTTATAATTAACGACGATGGACATAAAGCATAAGGCTTTTTCTTCATCATATCAAGACATGAAAACAATTTGCTCGTCACCTGATACAAATTCGAGAAAAGGGGCAGAGAAATATTTCCCCTACCGACGTTGTGATAAAACGCTTTGTTCTAGTACAATTGCCATTGAAGATGATGCAAAACAAGTCAAAATGCTCCATCAGTACCAATAATGACCTTTCAATTGGAGTTATCCTAAAGGAATTTATCAAATCCCATTGTTTTCTTATGGGACTGGCCAAATAGGGACCACTAGTGCGACAACTGGTGCCAAGGACATCAAAAATTAAGCAAAATCATTTTTTACAATTATGCTTTGCTTGTTTTGGAGGAGATCAAAGGTTTTATCGTATCATATGAATATGCTTTATCGATATGAACTTGGTTTGCGGTGATTTGATTGGCCATTTGTCATATACAGCACTAGTGCGACAACTGGTGCTATAGCCACAACTGGTACATCTAGCCTATTTGATGCGCGGATCATTGCCTAATGTTTGATTCGAAAGACCACTTTTTGTCTCCCTCGGACACAAAGTATACCGAAAGGCTATTTGTTTTCTCCAAAAACAAACATATTTTAGATGTCTCGGAGCTTTATTTACCGACCGTCTAAGGTCGGCGAATTAAGCCCATTTTTGGCACTTATCCTTATCCAATTTGCTTGCGACTGGTTGCATTTAACGGAAATCTTATTAAGTTCCCCTAACACACGTGACTTGACCGAAAAATTGCGACGCGATTCTAACGCTTGGCGAATGCGATTCTGTCGCCGTTGGAGTGGAAGAGTAACTGGAACATTGCCTAAATACAGCGACCAACGATAAAATCGCGGCGACTAGTTTTCGCCGTTGAGGCGATGAAATAACTCAGGTCTGGGGGAGCCTTTATATTGTTTCCTATTGAAAAATGGATAGATCGGACAATTGACTCAAAAGTTTCATGGCTTTTTGTTGAAAATTGACTAGATCAAACTCTGGGTTCATAAATAATGACCAAAATACTATTTTTGTACAAAAAGTGCGTAAATAGTCTAGTTATTTTTTGGCACCTATGCTCAACCATCAAGTTCGATTCAAATGGGAATCCTGTCTCATCATTTCATATTGAAAATTAGCTGGATCGTACTATAGACTAAAAAGCTATGGCAAAAATACTATTTTCCATTGTATACCAGAAAATCACCGATACCATTAGGCGGATTAATCTGAGTTTTTTCAAAATAATTTCTGACTACACCACTGCAAATACAATAAAACATAATTTTTTCGTCATTTTATTGCAGATTTGATTTTTTTTTCTAGTAATTCGATTATCCGGAGGATTCGATTATCCGGAGTGAAAAAAATCGATACTCCGGATAATCGAGTCCGACCTGTAGTAGACTAATCAATGATGATAATTATATACAGTTTTGTATCTTTTCCAAATCGGAGGTAGTAATTTTTAAAAGATTTATATCTTACACTACTGGACAATAATAAACAAACAAACAAATAACTGTCCTTCGTATTACCTCATTTTTTGAAACGATGTCCAATGCCATCACCTTGAGAGATGTGAGAGATAATAAATGGGAAGGGAGCAGTAACGGGAAATGTCATTTCGATGTCATGGGTCTAATTTGCTAATAACTTTTTTCACAAGTCATTTACAATTATATTTTCTATACAAACATGTAGTCCTTAAAGGACACGAAAACTTTTTCTGACAGGTAATTTCTCTAAATATGATCTTGGCGGCGTGAGAGCTGGATTTGTCTCAAATTACATTAATGTCAAGAGATTCAGTGACATTTTTTAAATCTCGCTTTCATGGCACACACTTTGTATTTGAAACAATGATTTGTTCGACAAAGTTCTAGGACTCTTTAAGTACTACATGTTAACCAAAAAACCCGAACTGTAAATGACTTTAAAGTCAAATTTATTAGGAAATTAGTAATAGCAATGCCATGACATTTTTTGACATTTCCCATCACTGGACTGGGAGAAGTGAGACCCAAGGAAGAAGTTAGAAATAAGAAATAAGATAGAAGAAGGGAAAGTAGAAAGAAAGATAAGTAAGAAAAAGAAAGGAGATGGGAGGTAGAAAAGGAAAACGGTGGGTATGAGAAGCAAATCCCAGATTAATCAACCTAGCAATGATTGTGCATGTCCCGTGCGTTATTTAACAATCCAATAAATTATTCAAATACATAATCGGAAAATAATAAAATGATAAAATATGCGGATGTGTCTTCGCATATGCTGTGAAAAAATCTTAGCGTGCGTTTTATTTGTGCTTTTTCATTGAACGATGAAGCTTTTAACATACAAGTCAAAGCAAACGGTTGGCGGCGTGCTTTTTGTAGTATAAAAAAGTTTCATCAAACGATAGCTGGACAGCAATAATTTTGATTGAAATCATTCCCGTATTAAAAACTATTTTTTACTATTTTTTGAATACCGCATGATTTATTTACGCGATTTAACCCTTTCCCGCCCACGACTTTTTTCAAAGATTTCAATAGGAAGGAATCATCTTTGAAAACAAAATGCTAGAACAAAATTTATTTGGCATAGCCAAAATATAGTGGTAAACAAAAAAAACTTGATTGTAAATCAATAGTTAATTGATTGTTTTCAATAGTTTCACTATTTGTACTCAAAATTGATTATATTTGCAGTCTAATGGAACCATAAAGATGTGTCAAATATTCCTCTTTGTTGTTGAAACAATTCGATGAAGGTGAGAAGGTGCTAAATTTGATGGTGCTCCACAGACACCATGGGCGGGAGAGGGTTAAGCAAAAATCAATAGCGACCAACTAGAGATCATACTGCACTGGAAAATTTTTGTTGAACGTAAATCTGTGAAGTCTCAGATGTAACATTCTTGATCTACGTCGATCCGGCTCTGAACACGGTGCCATAAATCACCTGTGTCAACCCTTGCATGGACCTCACTGCTTGCATATGTACCAATGGGATCATTACATGCGACTATCTACAACGGGCAGAAATAACGATCCGGAGGGAGGACCCTTTCAACATGAAGAACAATCTAGAACTTAATGAAGGAGCAAGTGTGATGAATCCGTTCGTCAGAAGTGGTTTTACGAGGTCTCTGCCTCAGCAGACCAAAAAGGCGGAATAACAGCGTCAAGCGGTAATACCACCAAGGCCAATGCAACCAAGCCGATGATAATGAACAGCAGCTACCCACGAACCATGGCTGGAATGTTCATCAACAACAGCTGAAGATACTAGCAGCAAATAACTGGGCAGAAGAGCTCCACGAGTTCGTCGACAAGAAGCATAATGTGCATAAGGACATCAAGGAGCTGGTGTTAAAGATCCGGAGGGCTCTTGGGTCGGCCATGACGGAGAGAACATGAGCATGAGCATTATGACCGCACAATTCGTAGTTGCTACTCCGTGATTGACTAGAACTTGCGAAATTGTACAGAGAACACAATAAATGGGGCTTGGGACTAGGCAGTCATTCTCAATGTACACGTTTCGGGAGCTCAAACATCTTAAGTCAATGACGGCGCCGGAAACGACCGTAAGGACATATAGGAAGGGAAGGATTGTTAGTCCGACTCTCGTTGCTTCTAAAGAAAAGCCAGCTGGATGACAGATCGTTTATTTACTATATCTTCTTCTTCTTTGTTAGTGTGGGAACCTTGGAAACTCAACAAATCTAGGTGACATTTCATAATGTCGTAACCAAGATTTGGCACTTAATTGAAAACATGTGTGAATTAATCGTTGTCAATGGTTGTGTGCTTCCTGTCGCGAAATTAAAATAATTATTTATAAAAAGGAATCATGAACATTGATAGATACCGGTTCAATTACCAGTAATAATTATAGACGAAAGTTATGAATATAAATCACCAAGCAGATAATTTTAATTACTATTATTTGGAAGTGCTTTGCTGTGTTTGCTTTTCCGGTTCGCGGTGACATTAGGATGAACGTAAATAAAACGAGCTGTCCTCTCTCGCTCTCAGGTTTTGGCTTCCGCACAAAGCAAAACTAAATTTCGACGACCGGCCGATCCACTTACTGAAGAAACACGACTGAACAAGAATCAAATTTTCACTCACTGATTTGTTTACTCACCCGCGCAAAGCAGAACAAAATTACGGCGACCGGACGATCGTTTTGCTTTCCGCACAAAGCAAAATAAATATCAACGACCGGGAACACATTGACTGATTGCGGAAGAGCCCAACAAGAGCAGAAAAGAGAAGCTAGTGCAACCGTGAAACACACCGGCATTCGTGCCAAAGAGACATAGGTCCTCGCCCGGAGACGAAAGACCAGGAGGCTCCAAAAAACAAAGAGACGGTCTACTCAAACGCATGGCTGTCGCAGAGCCGGAAGAGACCGGCGATAGCAACAGAAGGTCACCCTGGCAGGTGGTCCAAAAGAAGACAAAAAAGAATCGGATCAATGCGAGCGAAAGACAAAATGTCATCAAAAGAAGCGTGAAAAGAAAGGCGAGGCGATTCTAGTGAAGACTAGCGAGGAAGGATATCTGGAGGTCCTGCGGACCATTAGTACAGCTCAGAACTGAAGGACTTCGGTGCCGACGTACAAAAATCCGGCGCACACGGGCGGGTGACATGATCTTCGAGTTGAAAAAGACTCGGAGAACAAAAGCTCATCATATAAGGAGCTCACAGAGAGGGTAGTGAGAGATAAGGCGCAAATGAGAGCTATGGTGTCTGAAGCGAACTCCAATGCGTGGATCTGGATGATGTTACAACGGCAGACGATGTAATTGCCGCAATGAAGGAGCAATTTAATCTGGGAGACGTCGAAATGATAATCCGGCTAAGAAGGGGGCAGGTCGGTACACAGGTCGCAGGAATAAAGCTTCCGGCAGATGCTGCGATAAAGCATTGAACATCGACAAAGTTTAAGTCGGTTGGTCGGTGTGCTCACTGAGCCTCTCTCAGCAACCAGAGGTGTGCTTCAGGTGCCAAGAATTTGGCCATCTGGCACGAAATTGCAAAGGTCCAGATAGGTCGAAACTTTATAGAAGGTGTGGAGAGGATGGCCACAAAGCGCAAAGCTGCAAGAGCCACCAAAATGCCTAATCTGTAGGAATGATGGATGTAGAGACCACGTTACTGGCGGTCAGAAATGTCCAGCGTATAAACAGGCGATGTCTGGTAAATCACAGTGGAGGTAATACAAATTAATCTCAACCACTGTGATACCGCACAGCAACTGCTGTGGCAATCCGCAAGAGAATCGAGGTGCGACATTGCGATCATTTCGGATCCATACCGTATTCCATCAGGAGACGGGAATTGGGTAGCAGATGACGCTGGAACCGCCGCAATATGTACAGTAGGGAGATATCCTTTCCAAGACATCGTGTACCGTGCAGCTGAAGGCTTCGTGATCGCCAAAGTTAACGGAGTCTATATATGTAGCTGCTACGCACCCCCACGTTGGACAAGTGATCAGTTTAATCAGATGCTGGATACGTTAGTAGCGGAGCTTACCGACAGGAGGCCAGTCGTCATCGCTGGTGACTTTAATGCCTGGGCGTTAGAGTGGGGCAGCCGTCTCACTAACCAAAGAGGTTGGAGTCTGCTGGAAGCACTTGCTAGGCTAAATGTAGATCTGGTTAACGAAGGATCGACGAGTACCTACCGGAGAGATGGCAGAGAGTCCATAATTGATGTTACCTTTCGCAGTCCTGCATTAACGAGGAACATAAACTGGAGAGTATGCGAAGGCTATACACATAGCGATCATCAGGCGGTCCGATACTGCGTCGGAGAGAAAGTAGCGATACAAGCACGTGAGTGTGGTACCAAAGAGCTTAGGTGGAAGACAGAAACCTTTAACAAGGAGGTGCTAGCAGAGGCAATTAGATTCGAGCGCAACCTGGTAAACCTGAGTCCAGACGAGCTGGATGCAGCATTGACTCGAGCCTGCGATGCAACTATGCCGAGTAAAGTACAGCCACGACATGTCCGCCGTCCAGTCTACTGGTGGAATGGAACGATCGCCGAACTCCGTCACTACTGTCTTCGAACAAGGAGGAGAATGCAGAGAGCCCGCAACAATGTCGAGAAAGAAGAGCGTAGACCTGTGTTCAGCGCAGCAAGAGCTGATTTCAAAGAGGAAATTAGACTCAGCAAGCCAGCCTGCATGCAAGAGCTTTGTCGTAACGCAGATGCTAACCCATGGGGGGATGCATACAGGGTCGCTATGGCAAAGATTAGAGGTCCATCGATACCGCCAGAGAGATGCCCAGAAAAGCTTAGGACAATTATCGAAGGTCTGTTTCCACACCACGAGCCAACGGTCTGGCCACCCACACCGTATGGCGAAAATAACACCAGTACGAATGAAGCCCTGCTTACGAATCAGGAACTCATCACTGCTGCGAAAAGCCTAAAAGCAAACAAAGCTCCTGGACTAGATGGTATCCCCAACCTGGTCTTGAAAGCAGCGATCCAGGCGAACCCGGATATGTTCCGTAGCACGTTGCAGAAGTGCATCGATGAAGGAAACTTTCCCGATTGCTGGAAGCGGCAAAAACTAGTATTGCTGCCGAAGCCGAGTAAGCCACCCGGAGACCCATCGTCCTACAGACCTATTTGTCTGCTAGACACGGTCGGAAAACTCCTGGAGAAGGTCATCCTCAACAGATTAACTATCTACACAGAAGGCGACAACGGATTATCGTGCAAGCAGTTTGGGTTCCGAAAGAGCAGATCCACAGTTGACGCTATCGAAGTCGTAGAAGCAGCTGAAGCAGCCAAGAAGCAAAAGAGAAGAGGTAACCGCTACTGCGCGGTGGTTACCTTAGACGTGAAAAATGCGTTCAACAGTGCGAGTTGGGAAGCAATAGCTAACTCTCTACACAGGATGAGAGTTCCGGGATACCTTTGCAGAATTCTAAAGAGCTATTTCGAGAATCGGACACTAGTTTACGAAACACATGAGGGACTAAAGAGAGTACGAATAACTGCTGGTGTTCCACAAGGTTCTATCCTGGGACCGACGTTGTGGAATGCTATGTACGACGGGTTATTGCAGCTTAGACTACCAAGAGGCGTGAAGATAGTTGGGTTTGCGGACGACGTGGTACTCCTGGTAATCGGAGAAACAGTAGATGAGGTGGAAGTACGTGCTATGGAGGCCATAGGAATAGTGGAGAACTGGATGTGCGGAAAAAAGCTGGCATTAGCCCACCATAAAACCGAAGTGACGATAATCAGCAATCGAAAAACAGTTCAGCAGACTACAATTACGGTCGGGGAGGTCACCCTCGAGTCGAAGCGAGAAGTGAAGCATCTGGGGGTGATGATCGATGACCAGCTCAACTACAGCAGCCACGTCGATTACGCTTGCGATAGGGCAGCAAAAGCCACCACAGCATTAACCAGAGTAATGGCGAATAGCTCTGCGATTAGTAGCAGAAAGAGGAGACTCCTAGCCAGCATTTCTACTTCTGTACTCAGATACGGTGCACCCGTCTGGGCGGCAGGAGCAATCACAAAAAGGAACCTGACACGGCTCAACAGCACATACAGGTTAATGGCTATGCGGGTGGCAAGTGCGTACCGGACCATTTCGATTTATTGGAGGAAGATTGTGCCTGTTATGGACTACGTGGAACGATGGGAGCACGCAGGATTGCGAGAGTCGATTCGATGCGAAAGTGGCAGCAGGATTGGGACAGTAGTTCGAAAGGAAGGTGGACCTATCGGCTCATTCCGAACCTGCAGTCGTGGGAGGACAGAAAACACGGAGAAGTCAACTTCTTTCTGACGCAGTTCCTGTCAGGCCATGGATGCTTCAGGAAGTATTTGCATAGATTCGGACACGCAGTCTCCACTTTGTCCGGCCTGTCCGAACTGTGAAGAAACACCGGAGCACGTGATATTCGACTGTCCACGATTCAGGGCAGAACGGAGTTGGATCTCAACGGTCAGCACTCGAAGCATAAATCCCGACAACATCGTTCAGGAAATGTGCGAAAATGAAAATACGTGGAACATGGTGAACAGAGCAGTAACGCAGATCATGCTGTCGTTGCAGCGAAAATGGCGTGAAGACCAGAGAGCACTGGATAGTGAGCGAAGGAGATGAATAGTAGCCGATCGTGGGAAAACGACCGGTTCGAGTCGTCAGGGCGCCAGTGAACCGGAAGCCATCCTTCAACCGGAATCACTGGACCGACCTCGGCACTCAATCGGTACGCCCAATGATCGATGTAACCGTGCCGTAACTAAAAAGTGTGAGCAATTGTACGATCGCGAAATGCAAAACATGTCGTAGTGGAGATATGCAGTCATACTGTCATCAGTAATGATGAGGAAAATGCAGCGAACTAGCAGTGCTTTCTAGAGGCTGGACAAGCGAAGTGCACGAGCACAGCCCTAAAAAAAACACACACACACACACACTCTCACTCTCACACACACACACACACACACACACACACACACACACACACACACACACACACACACACACACACACACACACACACACACACACACTCACACACACACAAACACACACGGGGCAGCAGGGACTGTGTCCAAGGGCTTGACGATCCCTCCCCATGGCCACTGCGAGTTAGACCGGGACCATCGTCCCTAACCCCTAATCCCAAGGCGTCAAGCGACCCGTGCCGAGGGGATGCATGGCCAGGGGGGGGTGAAATAATAAGCTAGGCCTTTAACGGAGCCTGTCGGGTACCTGGGCACCCTCCACAGTAATTGTCCCTTTTGCCGTCATGCTGGGCTCTGGCGTGGTGGACCTCTTTTCCCGAGCAACTCGTGGGACCAAAATGGAAAACCAAGTCAATTCTTCAATTAGTGGTAGTAGTGTAGGCGACAACCCCTTCGCAAGAGGTGGGTTGTTCAGGTCTCCGCCTAGGATGCCAGAGGCAATAGTCGGCAGCTCAGTGCGCAGCGCCAGCGTGGGTCACTTCACTTTCATCTCGGCTAAAAAAACGCCGGTAGGGGTTATTGACGGCCCATGGCTTGTGGAAGCGATGAACCGCAAACGCGATGGGCTTTCGGCCTTCGAGGTGGCGACGGAACAGCTGGACGCCATCATCGACTTTGCGTCATCGAAGCATAATATCAGTAAGAACCTAAAGAGGAGCTTGCAGAAACTTCGAAAGTCGATGCTGGACGCCAAGTTGAAGAGGGCGGTCGGGACGGCCAAGTGTAAATCCGTGAAATCCGTGGAGTCGAGGTCTACCCAGACTGAGGCCCAAGGATTCGCGGACTCGGGCAAGGTCGAATCGACCGAGGGCGTGCCAGCGAAGACGGTGGTACCAAAGTCTACCCAGACTGAGGCTCAAG
This sequence comes from Armigeres subalbatus, assembly GCF_024139115.2. NCBI lineage: Eukaryota > Metazoa > Arthropoda > Insecta > Diptera > Culicidae > Armigeres > Armigeres subalbatus. Next base: position 89,301,106 of record NC_085139.1, read on the forward strand.
TATTTGCGGGTACGTCGGAGGTGACTGCTCCAACGGGGCAGACACAAAAACGGGGGAGACAGTCTCCAGGGGATGAGCTCCCTGGGGGCCGCTCCAAAACGCGGAAGGTTACTACCCCGAACAAGGGAAGTGGGGCTGGGAAGCTGAACCCCGGCCAGGAAAGGTCCGTCCACCCAGGAAAGACGGTGATAAGGGGTTACGGCAGGCTGAGAGTTCTCAGCCGCACCAGACCAGGGAAATAGAGGGGGATGACGCCTCCTGGACCCTGGTCAAGAACAAGAGAAAACCGAAGACGTCAAGGGCCGAAAAGAAGGCCCAGGTGAATGCGAATAGCAAGAAGTCTGAGGTAGGCGCCAATCGCTTCAGGGGCGATGCCCTAGACATCACGGCAGACGAGGCTAAGTACTCGGACGTCTTGAAGGCGATGGGGAGTAACGTCAAGCTCGGTGAACTCGGCGCCGACGTGTGCTGGCGAATAGGCCCTATCGCAGAAAGGTCAATTTGGGGTGCTCGCGGCATCATCATTCTTGATACCAGTCGTGTAGAGGGAAGCAGGAGCAGATTCCCCCTCCATTGTTTAGGAAGAAAAAAAAAACACACACACACCACGCTCGTCGATATCATATCGAGTTCGTGAGCGCAATGCAGAACATCAGTAAGGAACTGAAACAGAACCTTCGGATATTCCGCCAGTTGCAAGACAAGAAAACGATGCATTTATCAGGCGAGTGATGGGAAGAGAGAAGGACGACAAAGGTGCCTAAACCGATGCTTTCTCCTTACTTGGAGGAGCGACCATAGCCCAAGAGGCGACTGATTTCGCCCTGACGGCCAATGAAGAAAGACTGTGCCTAACCCGAAACGGCTCAAGCAGTAATCCGGCGAAGGCGCTCAGAGCAAAGCCAAACGACGTGTGACCATAAAGGACAAACGTCGTCTGGACGGAGCAGGGGTGCAGAGCAGCCCAAGGGCGTCGACCTGAGCAGGTGACTTCTCGGTGCAAAAAGGGAGAAAGGCACCCACCAGACGACCAGTGTGGTACAGAGGTCGAGAAGACCTCTGTACGACTAAGAGGCGGTCCCTTTGTACGCAGGTAGCCTACCTTAGATTACCTGTTGCGGAAGCCAAAAAGGTAATAAAGCGAGGAAAGTTGAAGATCGGCCAGTCAGTATGCCCAGTGAGCAAAGCCTTCTATCCCATATTCACTCACTCACTCATGTGCCCACTTAGGTACATAGAGGTACATAGGGCCATCGTAAAAAAAACTACATCCTAGGCAGCTGCTCGCTTTAGTCTTGGTCTGGGCCCAGGTCAGATTCTTGTCGACTTTCTTCATTTCTTTGTTGAGACTGCGTCGCCACGAGCCCCTGGGTCTACCTCTGCTGCGATGTTCTGCCGGATTCCTGTCCAAAGCTTGCTTGCAGATTTCGTCTCCGGCTTTCAGTGTGATCTCTGCTGATACACACCAAGTCTCACTCGTATAACACCACAGATTTCAAGTTAGAGTTGAATATTCGGAATTTCGTGCGTTGAAAAATCTGATAGTATCTCCATATATTTTGTAAACTCGCAAAAGCAGCCCTAGCCTTCTTGATCCGTGCTCCTATGTCGATCTTGGTTCCACCGCCCAACGCTTACTGTCTGCTAAGATATTGATATTTTTTGATCTTCTCCACTGCTTGCGCGGCTAACGTAAAGTTGAAGAAGTTGTTTGAGTTGACAACCAACGGTTTGGTCTTGTTGACATTGATGGCAGTACGTGAGACCCGCCGTAGAGGAGCGTTCGGTCAGGTCTTCCAGCTTACTCTGCATATCAGAGAGCGCCGTAGCGCTAGTAGAGCAATATTATCAGCCAAATCGCAGTCGTTTAGATGCTCCATAGTAAAAGGCTGCCAGAGCAGCTCATGGTTTGGTACACGGTCAATCGCACCCACCATGATCTCGTCGATTACGATGAAGAACAGTAGCGGAGATGGAATACATCCTTCACTTCAGCGACTTCCCGGGTGGAGTCAGACAAAGCTCCGTTATGCTAGACTCAACTCTGCATTTTGTCGACCGACGATTTTGTCCGAAACTCCCTTGCGTCTAAGGGCGCCCCAAATATTTTCGTGGTTCAGACGATCGATACCAGATAGAGGAACTCTTGGAATTCGTTGACTTGCTCCAGGATGATTCGGAGCGTGACAATATGGTCCACACTACACATGATCTTCCGAGCGGAATCTTGCCTGCTGCCGTCGGAGAGTTGTGCCCATTTTCTCCTGTATCTGATTTAGAAGAACTTTGGACAGAACTTTGAGAACGAACTAAGCTACTAAAGATTTCCGTTAGCTTCGCAGAATGATGAAGCCAAATTCCAAACCAAACAACCTAATAATCGCAAGAAAAGTATAAGAAACGGCGTAAGTCATGCAGGATATGTATTCTCTAGTTTAAACAAATGAAAAAACTGTCAGTTCGATATTTTTGCATATGTTGTAGCATAGGTTACGTCTGTTCCGTCTCGAATAGCCATCAATTATAGGCTTGAGTTTCCATGCCGTTGTTTGTCTAGTCATTTCAGAGTACGACTGATTTTTACACTACCGTTTAAATTTATATAGCACTGGCTTTCCGCAATCTGCCAATTCACTAAATCTAAATTCTATCTACGAAGAAGTAAGTAAGGGGGTTTCAATAAATTCTCATAAACATTAAATCACGAAGATCAATGACAAATTACGTTACACAAAAAAAAGACATTTTCAACACTTGACTTTTTATCAAGATGATCTCCGAAACTTGCATGAACTTAGACGCTTCGTTAGTACCTGTCTAGCGCATTACGTGTTTTGTGAATGAGCCCATTCGATACAACAATAACGAATCGGGTTTACTATACCCTCGTTAAAGGCACGATCGATGAAAATATTTCAACAAACTGGTAGGCTCGACAACGTAGGTTACCCCAATTTCGCACAAGCACAAACTTGCACGAACTTTATCACATTTCACATTGATTCTCAAAGCATGCCGCCTCCGTGGGCCCAAGTAAACCGCGTGCACGAATCATCGACTTGGTTATTTATTGGCTCTGAACGATTTTGTTTATTTTATGAGCTCTTCCCGGTGACTTACCCTTACCCTCTCTGGTCGGTCACAGCCATGCCGCAATGAGTCTCGATCATTTTTACCGAGCACGCACCTACCCAACAACAGGATTCTTTACTATAGTACAGATTGTGCGGCTTTGTTCCCAGGTCTCCTTTTGGAGGCAGATAGCGAAATATCAACGGGAGAGCGCATATATGAATGTAGGCACAGCTCGTGTCGCGCCCCTGCTATCGCTGGCAAATCGTGAATAAGACAAATGTTTTTTATTCATTTTTATTTTTGAATTGCGTGCATTGACTTTGCTGTGCACGTCGCAGTAAGCGATAGATGGAGTATTACAATCTACATGCCTAGATGGGGAACCTAGCAGGACAGGATGGTATTGCGAACAATCTATCTAGGTATTTGCTTTTTTTTATAATTCAGTCGGATAATTGATTACAAGTATGTTAAAATGTTTTAGATATAAACGTTTTCCAATAAGTATCGTGAATGTTGTTTAACTCCCAACCTGTTCCTCGCGTTCTGCATTATGAGGAAGGCAACTCGATCCGCAATTCCTATCAGACGATAGAATCGTCTGGAGCCTAAGCTCGGAATTTCATTAATTTATTTGTTATTCCGTCTTGGATATATTTTCTTACTGACTGTAAATAAATCTCTTAAGAAATAAATTAGGTGCAAGCCGATCTTGTGACGTCTTAAATATCTAGATTTTGCAAAATGAAGATGAAAATGGGTGTTTTTGGTTTCAACGCCAATAATAATCAAACCGTTCTTATCGGTCCAGGACTACTCGAGATAAATTCGGTCATTTTGGCCAGGATACCGAGGACCTATAAGATGCACATTCCGTAAATTGGTTGTGTTACGTCACATGTATCGATAAAGAAGTTCCACTTGACAATTAGAATGGCCCAGTCCGGTATCGAAAAACCCAGATTAATCCACCTACAGTGAGATTTTGACCCTTCCTCAAGACTCAAGTATTTAAAACGAGATAAAACTACTCAGCTTCCCACGGCGATTTACCGTGAAAGTGACAACATAATTGCCTACCCAAAGGCGGATGTCATGGGTTGAGTGACAACTCAACGAATGATAACGTACTGTACTTCATGCTGCCTATCTATAAGGCGCTCGTCGGATTGAATAACTATTGTGACATGGTTAGTAACTAACGTAACGCTGGTTGCAAATATTGGACTCGTAATTTCCTGAGACCTCGATATTAATTAATCCAGAATTAACTAAATCAGTCATTGATCTGAGCGAAATTGAATAGCGTTCAATAATAACATATATTTCGCCTTATGAATGCCTAATTTGGTAAAACTAAATTTGTTCAATACCTTAAAAATGAGCGAGATTTTTATGGTAGTAAATTTCAGAATTTGCACACATACGCACACATACATGCATACAAGTGATCTATTAGTGTCTCAAAACATGCTCACATTTGCTATCTAGCAAAGACCAGACCAGAAATTTTTGAAATCTCTTTCAATTTTTACGTTTTTGCTTTTCTGAGGAGATTTTTTTGTACATGCTTCTATATGTTCCTCAACAAATCAGAAAAATAGGCATAATTCCATATCATATCATTTGTTATTATTATATTTTCAATGTCAAAGTGAATTTGTTTCAAATACCATACATTTTATTTAATAATTCACGAGATTACTTGATAGATTAATACGTAACACACCTACGTAACGCATACAAAGTGAAATTATAGATACTTCCGAAGGAAGGGTAAAAAATAGTCCGCATTTCTACTTAATTAATGTGACATAAAAATTTAATCCAGTAAGTAAAGTAAAATTAAATTTACTACAACGTATCATATTTGGGTTTTTCATTTGAAGTTTATATGGGATTTGGTTTGAAAACATCGAATTGGCCCATTGGAGCCCAGATTGGAAAGTGATTCAGTAGGCATATCAAAGACAAATTCCACGCAAGATTATTGTACTATGATTACAGTGAGTCCAAAAAGTATTCGTCTAGCTGTGTGTTTTCTAGAAAATGTCAAAGATAGAATCTAGTAAGCTCAAAAAAATAAAACTATCGATTACATTGTGTAGCAAATTAATCAATTCATCTTTATTGTTAAAAAATCAAACAGAAAAATAAAACAATAACAAAAACAAAGGTAACAAAACATAACAATTCATTAAATACGGGCTCAAAAAGTATTCGTCTATTCAGGTTTAGCGCGCTTTTGAAACGAAAACAGGAGTTGTAGAATGGAATTCAATATTTCGTTGAATTCCCCTGTGTATCTATGACAGGCTGTAGTTCTTGTGGCATGGAACTGACCAAACTAGCCATAACTGGGGACTGAATTTTCTCCCATTCTTTTTTCAACACTGAATTCAATTCGTTGTTGTTGGAAATATGACTTTCACGAAAAGCTTGTCGTCCAGAACCTTCCAATGGAGTTAAAATGGATTCATATATGGGATCTGAGGAGGCGTTTTGAGTTGATTGGGGTATTATAGAGTAGCTACAGCTTGGTACTTTGGGCTGTGTGCTTGAGGTAATTATCACCCCGTAAGATGTATGTTCCCTGTAAGCCCAATTTCCCAGCACTGGCGTTCAAATTTTCTTTCAAAATGCGGATGAACATTTTGTGATACATAATTCCTTCAATAATGTGAAATTTTCCCAAACCGTTTGAGCTCAAACACCTTAGAGATCATGACGGAGCCCCCGCCATGTTTTACTGCTCAAAAGAGATTCTGCGGCTGTATCTCAATATTCCTTTTCCGCCATACCATACATCGACCATTTGATCCAAATATGCTGTACTTGCTTTCGTCAGATAACATGACTTGATTCCGAAAGTTATCCTTCTTCGAGCGATATTTTTAGCTGAAATCGAGCTGTTTTTGATAATTTGATGGCTCACTTGAATTTTGTTCCGTGATACTCGCCCATTATACCCATACTTTTCACAGGTATTTCTGTTCGTATTGGTTCATATCTGAGCACTTCTTCTCTCCAACTCACTTGCCTATATGGGTGAACACGTTTTTAATGATTTTTTTTAATTTTCCGCACAATAAATCGCTCATCGTTATCAGTTTACCATCGTTGACGACCACTCTGTTATTTGTTTTGATAGATTTTTGTGGCGCTGATGCGATCAATCACCAATTAAATGGTTGAATTCTTGCTACCCTTGGTCTACCCACATTTCTTGCAAAGTCAACTTGCACTAATTATGCAGGCGTAGAATAAGTTTTTCTATTCGTTTGGACTCATCTTTTCTATTTTCCCACCAATGGTGCTTCAATTTTCCGCGTCAAGTTCAAACAAAACAAAAACATTATTTGATCATTGACAAAAATGATGCTAGACATCACCGGAGTGTGCTAGTGTAACTACATGCGAATAAAACTATTATATTCGTGTTTCACTTGATTATTTTCTGAACAGACGAATACTTTTTGAGCGAGCGAAATTGACGAAATTTAGATATTCTTTACATACCAGAAAAAGTAATTGAAATTTCTATTTGTTTTTGAATAATTATCATGTGTTGATAACTTTTCTAACAAATTTAGAAGAAAGTTTTTTGATTTCACTTCTATTACGCCTAAATTTTACATTTTACTAAAGAATATGCAGCTAGACGAATACTTTTTGGACCCACTGTAAATAAACTCCTAATTGCCTTTGGCTGATGTCTTAGGAGTTGGGTGATATACTTCGGAATGTTTTGATTGCCTTGTAAAATATACGCATTTAATCAGAGATGCCGGCGATGAGTGGTTCCACGCGTGCTCAAGAATATTTAAATACAATCGCGCCACAACACATATCGCTGCCACCTTTGATCACACGCGCACGCTTTTCATGATAATCAATTGATTCCAAAATACGCAACCCAATTCTTGATAAATCAGCCAAAAACTGATTAAAAGCTTATTCAATCATTGTTTAATATTCTGTGAAATTGTTCTTCCACATGTCAACCGCTTTCCCTGCCAATCTGGGCGCATTCGGTCCAAACAAAAACGATCTCCAAAACAAAAAAGAGATGGAAGTGTAATTTACATATGCTAATGCAACATCCGATGGAGATGAAATTCAAAAAAAATATTTTTTTCGCCGGAAAAAAACGGGGTGCCCAGTAGAACTAGACAAATCTTTGCATGTATGGCGCCTTAGGAAAGGTGCCACAAAGGGCGACATAGGGATTGAGCATAGCATAGGTGATTGTATAAATCATGGGTGGCTATACAATGCTCAAATGAGTAATCTTCTGAATATTGTCGCAAATTGGTACTTGGGATTAATACCTTTTCCTAAACAGAGACAGTCGTATACCTGGCCACGTCCTTACAATCACGGAAGGGTGGAAAGCAATGTTAGTTCAACATCTACTAGTGAAGATGCAGCGAACCCATACTACCTTCATAGATGCCCCATGAAGAAAATTTGTGTTAGTGGGTTGGATAAATAAAAAGGAGCTCTATTCGACAATATAGAGAGTGTGTCAATACAAATATAGGGTAATAAATATTAAATTCAAATACATAAGTTTCTTCTATTGTTCATGTTACCTTTTCTTTGTCCCTTGCCAGCTCTTCACGTTTTTCTAAAGTGAGATCAAAATTAATTCGGATAATATCGACCAAGGTAAATGTGTGTCTCATCGGAGAGAAAAATATAAGAATAAGCCGTGCAAGTAACAAAGCTGAATCTTAACTACGGACGAGTCTAGGATGGCGGCTATTTGCACGACGGGACGGTACCCGATCCAAGAGGGTGTGCTGAGGGTGTCGCGATAACTAAGATCAATGGTGTGTACTATTGTTGCTACTATGCCCCACCAAGATGGCCATTAGAACAGTTCAATCAGATGATAGATAGGCTATCGTCTGATCTAGTGGGTCGAAGCTCGACGCATTGCTAGTCAATGATGGATCCGCTAGCACGTTCAGGAGGAACGGGGTCGAGTCATGGATTGACGTAACGTTTGTCAGTCTTGGTTTGGCACCAGACTTGGACTGGAGGGTGGATGGAGGTTACACCCATAATGATCATCTAGCACAGCGGTTCTCAACCTGGGGTACATGTACCCCTGGGGGTACCTTCGCTGGCCGTAGGGGGTACCTCGGACAAAAATGCGTAATGGCGGATGCATTACCATTCCATTCAAAATTAATTGATAAAGTGTAATGTTTTCAATTTCAAAACATTGTCTTGTACATAATATGCATAAGTAATTCAAAGCCTATTGAATCCTGCCCTCCACAACTCGCTCAGTGTAGGACTGTGGACAACAGATCAAAAGCACAAAACTTCAAATGTACATTTTTTCAAAATTTTAATGCGATTGAAAATGTTGAGTTGCGTCTTTGTAAGAGGATTGGAAGCATCCTCTTTCCAAGCAGCTCAGAAGCCAGCTTTCAAGAGGCTCGAAGATGCCTCTTTCAAGAGGTTCTTTCAAAAGAATCGGAAGCGCACTTTCAAGAGTTTTGGAAGCTTTTTTCCAAGACGCCCGAAAGCCTCCTTTCAAGAGACTCGGAATCTTTCTTTTAAGAGGCTCAGAACCCTCCTTTTAAGGGGCTAGGAAGCCTATTTACAAAAAGTCCGGAAACCTCCTTTCAAGCGGTTCCAAAGGCTCTTTTCAAGCGGCCCAAGAGGCCCGAAACCCTACTCCCAAGAGGCACGAAAGCCTCCTTTCAAGAGGCCCGGAAACTTCCTTTCAAGTGGCCCGGAAGCCTTTTTTTAAGAGGCCCGAGAACCTTCTTTCAAGAGGCCCGAAACTCTACTCCCAAGAGGTCCGAAAGACTCCTTCCAAGAGGCCGGGAAGCCTCATCCCAAGAGGCACGAAAGCCTCCTTTCAAGAGGCCCGGTAGCCTCCTTTCAAGAGGCCCGGTAGCCGCCTTTCAAGAGGCCTGGAGAGGCCTTTCAAGAGACCCGGAAGCTTCCTTTCAAGTGTTCCGAAAGGCTCCTTTCTAGTGGCCCGGAAGCCTTCTTCCAAGAGGCCCGAAACCCTTCTCCCAAGAGGTCCGAAAGGCTCCTTCCAAGAGGCTCGGAAGCCTCCTTTCAAGAGGCTCGGAAGCCTCCTTTCAAGAGGCTCGGAAGCCTCCTTTCAAGAGGCTCGGAAGCCTCCTTTCAAGAGGCTCGGAAGCCTCCTTTCAAGAGGCTCAAGCCTCTTTCAAGAGGCTCAGAAGCCTCTTTTCAAGAGGCTCGGAAGCCTCCTCCCAAGAGGCCTCGGAAGCCCCCTTTCAAGAGGCCTCGGAAGCCCCCTATCAAGAGGCCTCGGAAGCCTCCTATCAAGAGGCCTCGGAAGCCTCCTTTCAAGAGGCCTCGGAAGCCTCCCATCAAGAGGCCTGGAAGCCTCCTTCAAGAGGCTCGGAAGCCTCCCATTAATAGGCCTGGAAGCCTCCCTTCAAGAGGCTCAAGCCTCCTTTCAAGAGGCCTGGAAGCCTCCTTTCAAGAGGCCTCAGCCTCCTTCAAGAGGCCTGGAAGCCTCCTTCAAGAGGCCTGGAAGCCTCCTTCAAGAGGCTCAAGCCTCCTTTCAAGAGGCTCGGAAGCCTCCTCTCAAGAGGCCTGGAAGCCTCCTTCCAAGAGGCTCGGAAGCCTCCTTTCACGAGGCCTGGAAGCCTGCTTCAAGAGGCCTGGAAGCATCCTTTCAAGTGGCTTGGAAGCTGCCTTTCAAGAGGTTCGTAAACCTCCCTTCAAGAGGCTCGGAAGCTTCTCTTCAAGAGGCTCGGAAGCCTCCTTTCAAGAGGCTCGGAAGCCTCCTTTTAAGAGGTTCGGAAGCTTCCTTTTAAGAGGTTCGGAAGCTTTATTTTAAGAGGCTCGGAAGCCTCCTCTCAAGAGGCTCGGAAGCCTCCTTTCAAGAGGCCTGGAAGTCTCCTTTAAAGAGGCCAGAAAGGCTCCTTTCAAGTGGCGCGAAGGCCTCGTTACAAAACGCTTGTAAGCCTACTTTCAAAAGGCTCCAAGGCCTCCTTTTAAGAGGCTTGGAAACATTCTTTCAAGAGGCTCTGAAGCCTTTTTTAAAAAAGCTTGGATGGCTCCTTTCAAGATGCTCGAAATGCTCCTTTCAAGAAGCTCAAAGCCTCATTTCAAGCGGCTCAAGTGATTCGAAAGCCTCCTTTCAAGAGGCTCGGAAGCCTCCCTTCAATTGGTTCGGAATTCTTCTTTGAAGAGGCTTTTAAGCGATCTATCAAGATGCTCAGAGGCCTTCTTTTAAGTGGCTTGAAAGCCGCCATTTAAGAGAATCTGAAGTCTTCTTTCAATAGGCTCGGAAGCCTTCTCCCAAAAGGTCCAATGGTCACGAAAGTCCTGTAGGAAGCGTGATCTATAAACTTACGGTGTAATGAAAATTTCAGCCAACTTTTTGGAGAGCCATAAATCCCGTTAGGTTTCAGGTCAATTTTTCGTATATGTTATGAGTTACGCTTTTTTCATTTACGGCAAAAAATAGGGGGTACTTCAATTAATGAAAAAGTTCGAAGGGGTACCTCCCAAGAAAAAGGTTGAGAACCGCTGATCTAGCAATTCGCTTTAAGATCAACTATGGCGTGCAACATCCGAGGTCCGGGGGTGGAGAACCAATCACTTCGACAACGAAGTTTTCACCGCGGCTCTGGGACTGGAAGCCAACATAGAAGGTCTAAGCGGGAATGCGTTGGTAGCTGTCCTATAACGCGCGTGTGACGCCACCATCCCGAGGAAAGCCCTGCCGAGAAATGACAGACGGCCGGTATACTGGGGGAGTCCCGAGATTGCGGCCCCTCGATCAACCTGCCCCAAGGCTAGACGAAGGATGCAACATGCCCGCACCGAGGATGAAAGAGCGGACCGCCGTGAAGTGTTTCGAGCTGTGAAACTGGCATTTAACAAGGCCATCAAGAGCAGTGGGGAAGCGTGTTTCGACAACCTATGCGAAGGAGCCAACGCGAATCCGTGGGGTGACGCCTACAGGATAGCGATGGCCAAGATCAAAGGGAGCTCTTCACCCTCCGAACGGTCCCCGGATAGGTTGGCGAAAATTATCGAGGTACTATTCCCGTCCCGAGCCACAAGTCCCTGGCCTCCTGCACCACAAGGCAATATGGGTGCGGCCGAAATGGTGGCTCCGGTGACGAACGAAGAGTTACTCGCGGTGGCCAAGTCCCTGGTAACGAACAAAGCTCCAGGGCCTGATGGAGTTCCGAATAGCGCTCTCAAGGCAACAATCATAGCGAACCCGAACATGTTCAGGCTAGCTATGCAAAGATACCTAGATGAGTGTAGATTCCCCGAAAGACGGAAAAGACAGAAATTTGTGTTTTTGCCGAAGGCTGGGAAGCCGCCGGGCGACCCATCGGCGCATAGACCAATCTGCCTTATAGACACGACGGGCAAGTTAATAGAGAGGATCATCCTCAACAGGCTGACTCAGAGGGTACGAACGGACTGTCTAGCAACCAGTTCGGTTTTCGCAAGGGTAAGTCTACGTTGGGCGCTATTAACTAGGTCAGCGGTTCTCAACCTGGGGTACATGTACCCCTGGGGGTACCTTTGCTAGGCCCAGGGGGTACCTCGGACAAAAATGCGTAATGGCGGACTTGGTGCAATTCCAATCAAAACATATTGATAACGTTTTGATAATTGTGTATTTTTTTATTTCAAAATTTTAACTTGTACATAATATGTACAGCGATCAGTAAATCAAAGCCAATTGAATCCTGACCTCCTCAACCAAGGGCTACGGTTACAAAAGATCGAACGAATAAAGAAATAAAATAAATTCTATGCAGTCTTCTTAACTAAAATCTAGACAAATTAATGATTTGAGTGTATTAATTCTACGTGAAGTTCTATACTTTCGCCTCTAATTCTATCATGAACATGCACGTCTAAGTTTGGAAGATGATATTAGCGTTTCCATATAATTTTAAAATCTAGAATTTAAAGGTTCGGAAGCCTTCGTTTTATAGGCATGCGTGCTTTTTTCCGAAAAGCTTGCTTGTTTCGTTGCAAGAGAGTTAGAAGCATCTTTCTACACTTCTCGGAAGCATTCTTCCAAGCTGCTCGAAGGCCGCCATTCAAGAGGCTTGGACCACTCCTTTCAAAAGGCCTGGAGGACTCCTTTCAAGAGAACTGAAAGCCTCGTTTTAAGAGGCCTGGAGGCCTCCTTTCAAAAGGCTCGGAAGGCTCCCTTTAGGGGCTCGTAAGCCTACTTTCAAAAGGCCTGGAAGCCTCCTTTCAAGAGGCCCGGAAGCCTCCTTTCAAGAGGCCCGGAAGCCTCCTTTCAAGAGGCCCGGAAGCCTCCTTTCAAGAGGCCCGGAAGCCTCCTTTCAAGAGCCCAGAAGCCTCCTTTCAAGAGGCCCGGAAGCCTCCTTTCAAGAGGCCCGGAAGCCTCCTTTCAAGAGGCCCGGAAGCCTCCTTTCAAGAGGCCCGGAAGCCTCCTTTCAAGAGGCCCGGAAGCCTCCTTTCAAGAGGCCCGGAAGCCTCCTTTCAAGAGGCCCGGAAGCCTCCTTTCAAGAGGCCCGGAAGCCTCCTTTCAAGAGGCCCGGAAGCCTCCTTTCAAGAGGCCTGGAAGCCTCCTTTCAAGAGGCCCGGAAGCCTCCTTTCAAGAGGCTCGGAAGCCTCCTTTCAAGAGGCTCGGAAGCCTCCTTTCAAGAGGCTCGGAAGCCTCCTTTCAAGAGGCCCGGAAGCCTCCTTTCAAGAGGCCTGGAAGCCTCCTTTCAAGAGGCCTGGAAGCCTCCTTTCAAGAGGCCTGGAAGCCTCCTTTCAAGAGGCCTGGAAGCCTCCTTTCAAGAGGCCTGGAAGCCTCCTTTCAAGAGGCCTGGAAGCCTCTTTCAATAGGCTCACAAGCCTTCTTTCAAAAGGCCTGGAAGCCTCCTTTCAAGAGGCCCAGAAGCCTCCTTTCAAGAGGCCCGGAAGGCTCCTTTCAAGAGGCCCGGAAGGCTCCTTTCAAGATGCCCGGAAGCCTCCTTTTAAGAGATCCAGAAGCCTCCTTTCAAGAAGCTCGGAAGCCTCCTTTCAAGAAGCTCGGAAGCATCGTTTTAAGGGGCCCGGACACCTCCTATAAAGAGGCTTGGAAGGCTCCTATCAAGTGGCCCGGAGGCCTCCTTTCAAGAGGCCCAGAAGCCTCTTTTCAAGAGGCTCGGAAGGTTCCTTTCAAGTGGCTCGGAAGTGTCCTTCCCAGAAACTCGAAAACCTTCAAGTGGATCGGAAACCTTAGTTAACTATGGGATATATGCCGTTAGTTTTCAGGTCCATTTGCTTATTTTCATTTACAGCAAAAAATGGGGGGTACCTCAATTTATGCAAAAGTTCGAAGGGGTACCTCTCATGAAAAAGGTTGAGAACCGCTGAACTAGGTGGTAAAGACCGCCGAGATAGCGATCCAACAGAAAAGGCGAGGTATTCGATACTGTGCGTTAGTGACACTTGATGTGAATAACGCATTCAACAGCGCAAGCTGGGATGCCATCACGCTCTCGTTACACCGGCTTAGCCTGCCGGTGGGCCTGTACCGGATTTTGGAAAGCTTTTTTTTTTTTTTAATCTTTATTAAAGAGACTTTCAGCCCAAGGCTGGCTCGTCTCGTTGGAAAGCTATTTCCAGAACCGTGTACTATTATACGAGACCGATGCCGGTCAGAGAAGCGTACCTATTACCGCAGGAGTTCCGCAAGGTTCAATACTGGGCCCGGTACTATGGAACCTTATGTATGACGGGGTTCTGAAGCTAAAGTTCTCTCCTGGTGTTAAGATCGTCGGTTTCGCAGATGACGTAACCTTGGAGGTCTACGGGGAGTCAATTCCCGAGGTAGAACTGACCGCAGCACACGCGATCAGCACGGTGGAGGATTGGATGAGCGCTAGAGGCCTGCAGCTCGCTCAACATAAGACGGAGATGGTTATCGTCAACAACCGCAAGTCGGTTCAACATGCAGTGATTCACGTGGGTGAAGTCGCGATCGCATCAAAGCGGAGTTTGAAGCTCCTTGGGGTCGTAATAGACGACAAGCTGACCTTTGCCAGCCATGTCGACTATGCGTGCAAGAGGGCTTCGACTGCTGTTGCGACATTATCGAGGACGATGTCCAACAGTTCCAAGGGGCCGTACACTAATTACGTAAGCATTTTTTCAGGGTTTTCAACCCCTCTCCCCCATGTAAGATTTTTCCCATACAAATCATTTTTATTTATATGGAGCGTAAGAAAATGGCAGACCCCCTCCCCATAAGTGCTTACGTAATTAGTGTACGACCCCAAGGTGTGTGCCAGTAAACGTAGGCTACTGGCATGCGTTGCCGTATCTATTCTTAGGTACGGCGGCCCGTCCTGGGCGAGAGCTCTGGGGGTAACCAGTTACCTGCGGAAGCTGGAGAGCACGTACCGCTTAATGTGTCTCAGAGTGATATCTGCCTACCGCACGATATCACACAATGCAGCCTGCGTGATTGCGAGCATGATGCCAGTCGGGCTGGTCATCCGAGAAGACGAGGAGTGTTTCGAGCTACGTGGCACTAGAGGCGCCCGTGAACGCATCAGGGTGCCTTCGGTTGCCAGATGGCAGCGCGAGTGGGATAACTCTTCTGAAGGTAGGTGGACCCACCGGCTGATACCTAACATACCGAGCTGGGTGGAGAGATCCCATGGGGAAGTTCACTTCCATCTGACACAATTCCTGTCTGGCCAAGGCTGCTTCCGGCAGTACCTCCACAGGTTTGGGCATGCGGAGAGTCCCGTCTGCCCTGACTGCTTAGGTGTTGACGAAACTGCAGAGCACATACTGTTCGTATGTCCTCGTTTCGACGTCGAAAGAAGAGCTATGCTAGACGTTTGCGGTCGGGACACAACCCCGGATAACCTTATCCAGAGGATGTGCCAAGCGGTGGAGAAGTGGAACGCAGTTTCGACTGCAACCACTCAGATTGGCTGTAGCTTGCAGAACCGAGCAGTAGTCGAGCACCCAAATAAGTCTCAGATTTGTGTGCTAGAGCGTGAATCAGGTGGTAGGGTGAGCATCCAAGTTAGTCTCACATGGCTCCTAAAGGGTGAGCACCCAAGTTAGACTCACATGGTATGTCAGTGGTTGATCATCCAAGTAAGACTCATATGGTGCTTCAGAAAGAGTGTCAGGGTGTGTTAGAGAGAGCACCCAAGTAAGACTCATACGGGATGAGTGCCTGTGTGAGCGTGAATGAGCGAGTACATTAAGTACTGCCTATCCCCCAGAAGTAATGCTGGGAGGCAGTTCCTGGGGGAACCAGGGTATTAGTAGAGAGGGTAACTCAAGTAACCTTCTGTTGCTTGGGTGGGTTTAGTGGGTCAGGCGGGCTAGCCTTCTGCCTTCCGCGCCAACCCCACTCCCTGAGTGATAATTTCAGGTGTCTGTATGCAGATTTGCCTTCATCTCTCTACAAAAAAAAAGAAAAAAAGGTAAATGACGGCCTCCCAATCTACCCGTCACTTTTTTTGGATTCAGCAGCGAGCTTTAGTAAATAATAAAAATATATATGATAACTTATATGATAACTAGCTGACCCGGCGAACTTTGTCTCGCTAAAATTTGCCCAACGGAAAAACTTTTGAATTTCGTCGGAAAAATCTGATGAAAACCACGAAAATTCTGGGAGCTTCTCAAAATAATTCAGTTGAAAATTATTTTCGAGTTTTCTACGGCTACTACTTTAAAGTTTTGAGAATTATTTGGAATTTCCAAGGAAGCACTTTAGTTTTTGCATGAAAAATTCTTCATAATTTTCTCGAAAATTGTTCCATGTTTCTACAGGCAAAATCCATGGAAAGTTTTCGTTGAGTATTCTTCGAAGTTTACACAGATTATTCTTCAGATTTTCTTTAGAATGTGGACATCAATAAAAAAATTTGATTTCAACGGCAACTTTTAACGGGATTTTTAAAAACTTTTATGAGAAATTCTTAGTAATTTTTCTTCAATTTTTAAAATATTTCAGAATTTCAGAACATTTGGTCCAACGACCAACGTTTCCTAACAGTTCATTTGGCCGAAATGGTCGTTTGACCGAAAAAGTAATTTGAGCGAATAGATCATTTGGCCGAAAATGCCGTTTTTCAGAAAAAGTCATTTGGCCCGAAAATGTCCTTTCTGCAAAACAATTACCAAATATAGTATATTAACAATATAGTCCACTTCGTGAATCCCCATATGTTAGGCAAGAGACAGCACATCCACACCATCTTGCGTCACAAAAGGAGACGAACGCCTGAAAACGATAGCCAAGGGGAGCGGTAATTGCAAAAATTACACAAATTTCACAATTAAAGAAAATTTTAATTACTTTTTTCTGAAATTTTATTTTTAAACTCTGATATCAAAATGGGGTCATGGGATGATTCCTAGCATATAATTTCAACATGTCATATTGAATATTGAATTATACGTTTCAGTACCCTCGGAACTTCTCTTTACTACAATGATTGCCTTTTGTGACACCGCGGCGCTACTGTGTTGTCTCTTCAAATCAGCTGGAGTGGACTATATTGGTAATAGAGTATATTTGCAATTACCCAAACGGCAGTTTCGGCGAAACGACTTTTTTTGGCAAAATGACCAATTGACCTTTCCCTCAAAAATGTATCTCTTTTTATTGTCTCAATCGATTCTTTTGCTTATTTAAGGTAAACTTTCCCAAAAATATATTTTTGAAGACTTTTTTAAAAATCAGCCTGAAAAATTCTCCCGATGTTCGTTCAAAATCGGGCGAACGTTGAGCCTATATTGAAAAGCAGCACTTTTTGATTATTTGTTTTAAATTTTGTTTTTTTTTTTGGGAAAGTTGACCTTAAATAAAATAAAGAATCGATTGAGTGAAAAAAATGTTTGACGGGAAAGGTCAATTCAGCAGAACGATACTTTCGGCCAAATAACCCTTTCGACCATTTCAGCTAATTGAGCTATTCGGCAAGCTGTTTTTTATCAGCCAAAGGAACTGTTCGACCAAATGACATTTTCGGTAAAATAATTTTAGACTAGATGGTCTTCAACCAAAAGGTTTGTTTGGTCAAACGACATATTAGGCCAAACAACTTTCAGCCTTACCTAAACAATTTTAGCCATATAACCTATGGATGACTATTTTTGGTCATATTAGCGCTTTATTCACGGAGTTTAGAAGTTACACTAAATCGTCCGTTTTGTAAACAATACCCCTCCCCCTAGACTATCCCCCTTGAAAACATGGACAGTTTAGGAGGATTTGGTAAATTAAATTTTTTGATTTTTTGAAATTTTAAAGATGAATTATCCCATAGAGGAGGGAGTATCTAAAACTGATCAAAACCTGTCCACGTGAAATATAGACAGTACCTAGGTCCGAGCAAGTGAAACCTTTAAAATGCCTTTAAAATGTTCGATATTTGTTGCAAGTTTACCCCCCTTCCATACACACGGTCAAACATGTTTGTCTTCTTTCTTACGTCTCAGGAAATTATACAAGTTGGTGCAACATTTTACCTGTGTAGAGCTGTTTGACGAACCAAATTTGTCAACCTGGTTCGTTAAACGGCTCTACACACGCTCAAACATAGTTTAAACTTGTCTAAATTCCTCGGGTGGATTTGTCAAACATTCTTTGCTTGACCGTGTGTATGGGAGTGTTACACCCAATATGGTAAATTGGTTGCACCGCCAATGTCACGTTTCGTGGTGAACATCCAACAGCAAAAAGTTCAACAGTGGCTGAATAATTTCGTCATTACAAGTGTCTGTAACAAAGGCGAGACCAAGAAGACGATCATTGCGATTACGCAATGTCATGACTTGATGAAATCCAGAAGCTACCGTCGTCTCAACAAATGACTATTTAGCTTCTGTTGAGACATTTGAAGGTTCTCTCATTGATGATAGCCGCAATCCCACGAAAGCAAGCCCCACAACAAGTGTTGATTAATCCATTCGGGAATCTTGAGGCGATCCCCCACATACCAAAAAGTATCATGCGTAAGTTTCTCACGATTTAGAAAAAAAAAACAAATCATTGCTAGACCTAATTGTCAATATATTAGATGGCTCTTAGATATCCAACACTTGCCACTTGGTCGTTATACCAAATTTGATATTTGAGTACCCAACACCTTATGCTATGGACATTATGTCATTTGGATTAGCCCCAAATTAAGTTGGTAATTGTTGTAATCATTGCTGAATTCCAGAAAAATCTGGAATATGTCAGCTATTGGCTATGAATACATTCACTTACGCAAGCAAGATAATTCGGCAATCAAATTGTTTATACCAATTTCAACAATTGAGTCATTTTGTCGCCGATAAACCGTACAATCTTTTATGTCCATAAAACAAAATCCGAAAACAGGTCAGTAACCGCTTCACGCGTTTACCAGTGTCTATTTCAAAGTGCTATTCTACGAAAAACAAGAACTGACGTCACTACGTTTTGCAAGCATAGAATGAAGCTGTGTTATCTACCTATGGTGTGTATTCACTAGACTGATTCAGCTTTCTGTGAGGATCAAGAAGTGTAGAACATTTGTTACTAGAATTTTATGATTGACTCTGATAGTGATATGTACTTTAGACATCAGAGAAAAAGCGGGAGTAATGTCTCTCCGGAACAAAATGCCGTACAAAGCAAAACAAATGAACCGTCTTACAAAACATAACACTGCCAAGCAAGCACACTCTTTTCTGCTTCAGATTCGCGTAGCTCCCAAATAAGCTTTGGCTTAGAAAATATGACCTTTTTATTTCTGGTTCAGTCTAGGAGTACAAGGCGTCTTGTGTCCAGAATGAATATTGCCCTCTTAGCCACTCGAAGTCATCAATCAACCACAAAACAATAACAATAACAAAAGTTCGTGCAAATCATCACATAATCGCCCAGAGACTGCTCTCATATGGAACATCCATAGCAAACCGCTTGCTTGCAGGGAGGTTCCTTAAAGTGTGACAATCCATCCCATGCTATCCCATATGAGGAACATGCGGTAGTAAATGGTGCTTTTGTGAGGCGTGATTAATGGCCGTGACAACGTTCGCCACGGTTCTCACATTGCAAATCATAGTACAATTACTTATTATCATGTAATGTTTGTCGGTGTAATTATGCCCTATCAGTTGTACACACCCAGATGTGTTTTACGCAGTTAAATTTTGTTGATTTATCGGTTTACCTGTTGGTCAGTAGACGCCACTTTCTTTTAATATCTGATTAGATTGTTTTGGGTATTAAGCTTCTAGAATTTTCAAAAAACCGCCTTGTAGGAATCTGGAACTATTGGACTACAGTTATATAAAGTATCACATCTGTAATGCAGGCGTTCCGATTTCACGTTCAATGTTACAGAAACGATAGAAATCGTCTTAAACCTGACCAAAATATTGTCAAATGCTACTTGTTGAAAATAATTAGTATTTTATCAAATGCCTAATGAGGTCCGATTCCTCGTTACGTGGATACGTCAAACGACTGGGGGAAACAGCGTTATTCAATAAGCTATGGTTAGGAGTTACAAGTCTCGAAGAATAAGTGGGGAAACTATAATGTAAAATAAATCATTATTATTAAGTTAAATTGTGAACTAAACCATCAATATATTACAGTCTTGAAGCTGGTGTTAAAACAGCTGCTATCCGGAAATTTCAGTTCTTTCGAGATCTACGTCCCTAACAAATAGCATGTAATGCGGATGGCGCAGTTCGAAGAAGAAAGTCGGCAAGAATACGAACGGCAGTTGGAGGCGATAGATTGGGCCACAAAAGAAGTTATTAGCTAGATCAGCACGAAAGAAGATCACTCCAAAACCAATAAAGATATGCAGCGCACTTATCGTAGCGGGGAAGATATGAAGGGTTGAACCAGTCGAATACACCTCGGAGATTAACAGAACTGCTTTACACCCAACCTGTCAACCGTTTCAAAATTCTCCAAGAGATGTTTCCGTTTGCCATGTTTCGATTCCAGGGAATATTCAATCAACAAATTCACCTCCTTGTACTGCTACTGCTGTTGACGATAATGTTGTGGTTTCACAACCAAATTCTACACACGAAATTCATCCATTTGTAGCAAAAGTTGTCAATATCTTAACTGAATCTTAACCACTGTGCAACTGCCCAGCAGCTACTGTGGCAGTCGGCTTCGGAGTCGAGGACCGATGTCGCCCTCCTGTCCGACCCGTATAACGTCCCTGTCGATAACGGCAATTGGGTGGCGGACGGGTCTAGGATGGCGGCTATTTGCACGACGGGACGGTACCTGATTCAAGAGGTGGTACACTCTTCTGCTGAGAGTGTCGCAAAAACCAAGATCAACAATGTATTCTAATATAGCTGCAATGCCCCACCAAGGTGGCTATAAGAACAGTTCAATCAGATGATTGACGTAACGTTTGTCAGTCCTGGTCTGGCTCCTGACTTGGACTGGAGGGTGGACGAGGGTTTACACCCTTCTTCTAGCAATTCTTTTTAAGATCAACTATGGCGTTCAACATCCGAGGTCCGAGGATCCCTGTCAGCTCCGTGGGTGGAGGACCAATCACTTCGAAAGTGTTTTCACCGCGGCCCTGTGACTGGAGCGGGGATGCGTTGGTAGCTGTCCTATCAAGCGCGTGCGACGCACCATGCCGAGGAAAGGCCTGCCAAGAAATGGCAGACGCCCGGTATATTGATGGAGTACCGAGATTGCAAATCTTCGATCAGCCTGCCCTAACCTTTCCTAAGATGATTTAAAAACGTTACAGTTTTGTAACCAAATGAGATAGGGTTTTGAAATTTTCTGGCATTTCCTAACTTTTGGAAACCATTTTTTTTGTGGCAGCCAGTTTTCAGCGGCCTCTAGAAACGCCACAAAAAAAGTGACACATTGTGCATTAGCGGGTCAAAATTACCCCAACTTGAATTCGCTCCCAAAAAAATTATTTTCGAACCGATTTTCAATCTTTTGGAAACAAATTGAAGGTATGGATTGTGCAATTAAGCTATTCTGATTCTTAGGAATCGGTTATGAAGGAACACAGATTCGTAGGCCATTTTTTAGGCCAGGAGTCCAGGAGATCCATTCATGAATCTCATCATCGAAGGCTGATTGAAAAAAAATATTTCGGTGACTCATTTTGATGGACCTAGGTGGCCTAAGTCGTCAATTCATGAAACTTATCATAGAAAAGCGCGGTTTTTTCAAAGATTTCGAACACTGAGTAACAAATGATCCGGAACGTCCGTAAAAGTGGTCAATTCATGAAACTTATGATAGAAAAGTGCGGTTTTTTAAAGCTGTGATAAATTTGAGTGGCCACCGGAGGTCCTCCCGAAGATCCGGAACGTCCGTAAAAGTGGTCAATTCATGGAACTCATCCTAGATGGGCAGCAGGGACTATGTCCAAGGGCTTGATGATCCCTCCCCATGCCATCTGCGAGTTGTGGTGCCTGCCTAGGATGTGGTTGGGTTTGATAGTGGGCCCTGTTAAACTTTTATAAATAGCTGCATGTATCCGCAGCTAGGCTCCGCCAAAGCGACCGTGTGCCGCTCAAAGCGCACAAGCACAAGTCCTGGTGTTAGGTGGGACGCTAAACAGTCCTGAAATGACGGCCCTCCGACGAGACAGGAGGTTTGCACAGGCCCAATAAGCCGCCTTTAAAAACAACCATTACGAACGACATAGAAAATAATACGACTCTATATAATCGGCAACGACATAGGCGACGAATAATGGATCACGTTTGGAAGCTTGGGACATGGAATTGCAAGTCACTAGGCTTCGCAGGTTGCTACAGGATAATCTACGATGAATTACATCCCCGCTACTTCGACGTCGTAGCGCTGCAGGAAATCTGCTGGACAGAACAGAAAGTGTTGAAAAGCGGGCATCGAGCGGCTACCTTCAAAGCTGTGGCAACACCAACGATCTGGGAACCGGCTTCGTAGTGCTGGGAAAGATGCGCCAACGCGTGATTGGGTGGCAGCCAATCAACGAAATGATGTGCAAGCTGAGGATAAAAGGCCGATTCTTCAACTATAGCATCATCAACGTGCACAGCCCACACGAAGGGAGACCCGACGACGAGAAAGAAGCGTTCTATACACAGCTGGAGCAGACATACGATGGATGCCCACTGCGGGACGTCAAAATCGTCATCGGCGACATGAACGCTCAGGTAGGAAGGGAGGAAATGTATAGACCGGTCATCGGACCGGATAGTCTGCATACCGTATCGAACGACAACGGCCAACGATGCATAAACTTTGCAGCCTCCCGTAGAATGGTAGGCCGAAGCACTTTCTTCCCCTGCAAAAATATACACAACGCCACATGGAGATCACCTAACCAAATAACGGGCAACCAAATCGACCACGTTCTAATCGATGGTAAATTTCTCTCCGACATCACGAACGTACGCACTTACCGCAGGGCGAATATTTAATTCGACCACTACCTCGTTGCAGTATGTGTGCGTTCAAAACTCTCGACGGTGTACAACACGCGTCGGAGTCGTCCGCCGCGGCTAAACTTTGAGCGGCTACAAAACGGTAGACCAGTCCGTATTACAACAACGGCGTAGAACGTATTGAATCTATTCAACGGCGTTTCCTGCGGTTTGCGCTTCGAAGACTAAACTGGAGAGACCCGCTGCATCTTCCTAGTTACGAGGATCGCTGTCGCTTGATTGCTTTAGAGCCACTGCGTATCCGCCGGGATGTGGGCAGAGCCCTATGTGTGGCTGATGTACTTCAAAGAAGAATAGATTGCGAAAGAATTTTACAACAAGTCAACATGAACGTTCAACCAAGACCGCTACGGAAAAGTTCGATGCTGAGGGTCCCCCTTCGTCGCACTAACTACGGTGCAGAAACTGCAATCTACGGCCTCCAGAGAACGTTTAATAGAGTTTCTTCCATGTTCGACTTCAACTTGACACGGAATGTTCTTCGTCGTAGATTTTCTGAATTTTTTCGTTGATTGCCTTATCGTTGTAGCCTTATCACGCTGCATTTTATTTGTTTTAATTTTTTATCTTGACAATGCTACTATCTTATATTTTCTTGACTATGTGCGTTTTTTAGTATTAATTAATATTTACATACATCATTAGGGCCAATTGTAGTCTGTTGATGAAATCACACAATAAAGTGGCACTCCAAATGGAAGAGCAGCTAGGCGCAGCGTCTCTTGAAGATGGCTGGAGAGATATTCGATCCGCCATTGGTAGCACCGCAACCGCTGCACTAGGCACGATGTTCCCGGATCAGAGAAATTACTGGCATGACGGCGAATGAGAGCAGTTAGTTAAGGAGAAGAATGCAGCATGAGCGAGATTGTTGCAACACCGCACGAACGAGGCACGATACAAACGGGCGCGGAACATACAAAATTCGATTTTTCGGAGAAAAAAGCGCCAGCAGGAAGATCGAGACCGTGAAGAGACGGAGCAACTATAACGCACGAAAGTTCCATGAGAAGTTTAACCGTTCACGTAAGGGCCACGTGAAACAGCCCGATATGTGTAAGGACATAAACGGGAACCTTCTTACAAACGAGCGTGTGGTGATCCAAAGGTGGCGGCATCACTATGAAGAGCACCTGAATGGCGATGTGGCAGACAACGGTGGCGGTATGGAAATGAACCTAGGAGCACGCGCGCAGGACATACGACTTCCGGCTCCGAATCTCCAGGAAATCCAGGAGGAGATCGGCCGGCTGAAAAAACAACAAAGCCCCTGGAGTTGACCAACTACCAGGAAAGCTGTTTAAAAACGGTGGTGAGGCACTGGCAAGAGCGCTGCACTGGGTGATTACCAAGGTTTGGGAGGATGAGGTTCTTCCGCAGGGTGGATGGAAGGTGTCGTGTGTCCCATCTACAAAAAGGGCGATAAGCTGGATTGTAGCAACTAGATTTCCATTCCAGTTCGAGACAGCAGCACGTACGGACGTGTTTTTTGCTCACGCATTTTTTCCAAGTGTTTTTTCTCGTTCGTTCGCTGTTTACGTTTTCGCTTTGTCGCGTTGGCGTTATTTTCTCCCGGACCCGTCATGGGAGACTCGGTGGCCGATTCGGTCGCTGGAAAAGTGCCTAAGCGCACTGCTCTTGGAGGCGCGGGTAACCCCTCCAAGCAGCTTTTGCAGAGCAACGTGTTCTCTCCGTTGCCACTTGATGACGCCGGCAATCCGCCGAAAAAGAGGAAGAAGCAGCAATCGCAGCTGCCGCAGGTGCAACCGGAGCGGAAGGAGAAGTGCCCGCCCGTGTTTGTGAAGGGCGATCCACCGGATTTGCGCCAAAAAATTCGCCAGCTGATCGCTAAAGGGCTGAAATGTACTTTTCGGCTCTGCAGCGAGGGCGTGAAAGTATTTCCGGCTAACAAGGACCATCATCAATCCGTCGTGGAGCTCCTCGAGGTCCACAAGTATGAGTACTACACTCATGACCACCCCGGCACGAAGCCGCTTAAGACTTTGCTGCGAGGACTCCACGACATGAAGGAAGAGGAGCTAAAAGCTGAGCTCGAAAGTTGCGGATTGAAGCCAGTGACCGTGCACAAGATCGCTCGTCACGACAAGACGAGGAGATATCGCGACCAGCTTTACCTGGTCCACCTGGAGCACAGCTCCACCACGCGGAAGGATCTGAAGCTGGTCGGCGTTAGAAATTACACAGTCGTTGACTGGGAGCGATATCGACCAGTGCGACGTCACGCAGTGCACCAACTGCTTCAGTTTCGGGCACGGCACCAGGAACTGCCGCATGAAGCCGCGCTGCAACAAATGTGGCGAACTCCATCCGACCGAAGAGTGCCGAAAAAGAACCGAGTTCCTGCTCTCAACGAGGGGAACTTTCCGGCCATCCCGGCTCCCCGGCGAGCGATACCAATTCTTCCACCTTTGCAGCCACATAAACGGCTGGCGGCTGCTGCAGCATCAGTTCAAGCTCCTACGCCATCCACCAGCGAATGGCCCCGCTTCCTTCCCCTGGATTCCGTCGTCAGCCCTTTCCGGCCGAGGGCGACCCATCGCTCTACACATCGGAGCAGCTAGTTCCGATTTTCACCCAACTGGCAACGCAAAACTGGTTGCAAAACTCGCTTCGACCAGATCTTCACCCTGGGCATGTTCGTCATTGAAAATGGCTGCTAGGGTGGGTCTGGTCAATTGAAACGCTTGCTCACTAGAGAGCAAAATCATCGAGCTCAGCGATTTCCTTCAGTAGAAGGAGATTGACGCGGCTTTCATCACCGAAACCCACCTGAAGCCCGAGGTAAGTGCAACAATTCCGGGTTTTAGGCTAGGCTGGGTTTAGGTTTAGGCGATCGAACAAGCTCCAGAGGGGGAGGAGTGGCAATCGCTATGCGAAGCAACATCGCCTGCTGCCTGCTGCCGGACTTCAAGCTCAAATTCATCGAAGCCGTTGGAGTGGAAGTCACCACTTCCGTCGGAGTCGTCACTCTCATCGTGGCTTACTGTCCCACACAAGCCAAAGTCGACGATGGCACGTCGGCCGAGCTACGAAGGGATATAGTCAAGCTCACTCGGCGGCAGGGGCAGTTCATCATCGCCGGAGACCTGAACGCAAAGCACCAATCGTGGGGAAACACCGTCTCCAACCGGAACGGAGTCGTCTGGTCCAACGACGAATTAGAGGGCCACTACACCATCCTGAGCCCTGACAGCCCTACCCGGTTGACACGGTCCGGGGCCCATGCTACGCTCGACATCTACATCACGAACATGCACGACCACGTCTCTCAGCCGGTTGTCTTCCAGGAGCTCAGCTCGGACCACTATCCGGTGGTGGCGGAAGTTGGAACTTCAGTAAATCGGTTCCAGCAGTGCGTTGACAACACCGTCGATTACGAGGTGCGTCCGGAGATGCCGGAAAGTATCGACCGCCAGCTGCGCGCTATCGAGGAGGCGATCTCGGTGGCCCGTGATCAACATTTACCGACGGCTAGGCAGGTAAACAACATTCTAACAATCGATACACTTACCATAAATTTGATTCGATTGCGGAATATCACTCGCTGGCTGTTTCTGCGTACTGGACTGCCTGAGCTTAAGGCACGCTGCAATCGAATCACTAAAATTATCAAGGCCTGAATGGTGGACCTCAAAAATAACGACTTCTAAGAATAAGATCCGCACTCTCCCAGATTATGCTAAGCCGTTCTGGAAAATGACCAAAATTCTAAAATCCAAGCCTCGGCCCATTCCACCTTTGATCCCACTAGACAATAATGGCTCTAAAGATCGCTTGATAACTCCTGCAGAGAAGGTCGCTGAAATAGGTCGTCACTTCGTCAGCTCACACAATCTTGGGCAAAACATCGTCAGTCCAAACGAAGCAGCCGTCAATAAGCATGCTAACAACATCCATTTGATTCGCAACGACTTCTCGGAGGAGTTGGAGATCTCAGCTGGCGAATTGACGGCCTATATCAAATCATCGAAGAACATGAAGGCCCCAGGCCTCGACAGCATCCTGAATCTGGAGCTCAAACACATTAGTGCTCCGTTCTTTGAGCAACTCTCGCTAATCTTTAATCAGTGTCTCCCTAGAAGCACAATTCACATTGATTTGGTTGAAATAACTCATATATGACCAAATTTAGTCGTATATGAGTATAATAGACAAATTTACAACATGTGTGTTGCTCGGGTCCGGCTCAGCTACTTCCCATCGTCCTGGAAGTCAGCGAAAGTCATCCCAATCCGGAAGCCTGGGAAGGATCCTTCTTCCCCAAAAGTAATCGTCCCATCAGCCATCTCTCAGGATTATCCTAGCTATTCGAAAAAGCTATTCATTATCGGTTACTTGAGTCTGCCGGACAATCTCAACATCTTGCTCGAGGAACAGTTTGGTTTCCGACGCGGTCGGTCAACTGTACACTAACTGACCTGAGTTACCAACGTCCTCAGACGGAACAAGTTTGTCTCAAAAACATCCGCCATGGCCTTACTCGATGTCGAGAAGGCATTTGACAATCTATGGCATGATGGCCTGGTGTACAAACTACAACGCTACAATCTTCCCAGCTACATGGTGAAAATCATCAACAATTACCTGTCGGCAAGACTTGGGCTCACTGGTGACCGCCGATAACGATAGCAGCAAAGAAATTCGGAGATGCATCATGGCAGGAAATCGTACGTACTTTGGACTCCGCAAAACGCTCCGATCGAATAGAGTTCGCCGCTGTACCAAACTGACTATCTACAAAACGCTTATTAGACTGGTCTTATTAGATCTACGGACACGAGACCTGGGCGATGCTCGTAGAGGTCCAACGCGCACTGGGAGTTTTCGAAAGGAAAGTGCTGCGTGCCATCTACGATGGGGTGCAGATGGTGGACGGTAGGTGGAGGAGGAGAATAAACCACGAGTTGCATCAGCTGTTGTTAGAACCTTCCATAGTTCACACAGCGAAAATCGGAAGACTGCGGTGGGCCGAGCACGTAACCAGAATGTCGGACAGTAATCCGGCGAAAATGATTTTCGACAACGATCTGACGGGAACAAGAAGGCGAGGGGCACTGCGGGCAAGGTGGATCGATCAGGTGGAGAACGATTTGCGGACCCTGTGCAGACTGCGTGGTTGGACCGAGCTGAATGGAGAAGACTTTTATGTATTGCACAGGCCACACCGGTAATAAATAAATAAATAAATAAAATTATTTTTTGTAAATAATACCGCAAACAACAATGATTTTCATGAAATAACTTTCACTGCCTGTGGTTTATTATGAATCATTTATGTGTACCTGCCAAGAATATTGTGAGCCTTTTCGACAATAAATTATGAGTTCTGTTCACATATTTCGCTTTTCCAAGGCAAAAATTGATTCACATTTGTAAAGCAAATTTTAAATTTGAAAATAATTAATAAGAATCTACCTGAAGATCTACAGTGGCCTACATGATCATTACGTTACTAAAAGTAGGAAAACAAAAAGTGTAAGAAGAATCGTGTTCTTCTAAGGTAGGTTTTATCAATTGATCACTTTTACATATGACACGGATCTTCCGGAGGACCTTTGGTTGCTACTCACATCCGTGAGAATAGGTCAAGACAATGATTTCTTGCTCAGAGTACGACAAGGAAATGTATTTTAAAAAATAGGATCTTCAGTATGTGTTACATCATTTAACCACTTTAACCGATGTTCCAGATCTTCCGGGAACGGGTGACGACATTCGTTCGTGTCTTGATCAGAGCACGATTTTTTTTTTAAAAGCTCTTTTCTCGGATTTCATGAGTTGACAACTTTTGTGGATGTTCCGGATCTTCGGGAAGACACCGGTGACCGTTCAGAAATTGATCAACTCAACGTATATTTTATTATTCAGCAGAGTAGAGCTTAAAATATTCATCTTCATGAAGCAAATTCAGTCCGAATTTTGACAAACATCGCATGAATATTCTAAGCATAGAATGACATAGTCAGACGACTAATCCACAAACTCATTCATTCGACTGTCACTGAGTGTGCTTACTATGTGCAGAAAAACATATTTAGCATTGTTTATGTTGATGTTTACCGTTCACACTTAGTTTTTATTTCTGCAGCTAGGCAAAAATCCGCACAGCCGTGTGCCAGCAAAATAAAAAACTGATATTTCAGCAGAAATGACGTTTGTTAGCTGATTTTCGGCAAAATATTTGCTGATTTTCAGCAATTTTGACAGAAATCTCGGCAAAAAACATGGTTGCTGGGGCACGGCTGTGCGAATCTCGGTAAAAGTTGACCATTTTGCTGAGATACCGGTAAAAAAAATTAACTGCGTTGGAAGTGCCTCGGGGATGAAAATCGCATTTAGTTCTATGTGACAAATTACTTTACTCATTTGAAACGTGTTCAGATTTCAGATAATATATCAATTTGTAAAATGTGCATAAATATTCAATGACTAATATTCAACCGAATATTGACAGTCCAGAGCCGACTATGAATGTGTCTGGAAATGAACTGACAAATAAAGGAAGGTAGACTTCACCAAAAAATTTCGATTATTTTACACTCTTACAATAATTTATTATTCAGAGTACGATAATGAAGAGCTAGGAAGAAACTGCGGTGTTTTATGATGAGTTTCATGAATTGACCGTTTTTACGGACTTTCTGGATCTCCGGTGGCCACTCTGGTCTATCACAATGGGACATTACAATAATTTGTTACTCAGCGAAATGGAAAGCTTTAAACAAAGCCACACTCTTCTATGATAAGTTGCATGAATTGACCACTTTTACGAACGTTCCGGAGCTTTTGGAGGAACTCCGGTGGCCACGTGCATTAAAATGGGTCACCACAATAATTTCTCACTCAGCGTACGACCACTTTTACGGACGTTCCGGATCTTTTGGCCTAAGAATCTATGAATCTAACCGATTCTTGGGAACTAGAATGGCCAATAGGGCAGTTCACATTTCAAAAATGTTCGAAAATTCCAACTCCCATGTGTCTATTAGCATTATTTTGATAATATAGGAGTCCTGGCAAAATTTCAGGCAATTCGGTGGCCATTTAGAGGTGGCGCCAAGTCAATTTATGTTTATATGGAAATTTGTATGGGAAAAACTTAAAATTTATTCAAATCTCGTTACAACTGTCAAATCGTGATGAATTGTGATGGCCACCGAATTGCCTGAAATTTTGCCAGTACTCCTATATTATCAAAATAATGCTAATAGACATATGGGAGTTGGAATTTTCGAACATTTTTGAAATTTGAACTGCCCTAATGGCCAAATTGCAAAGGGTTTTCCACAACCTTTGTTTGTTGTTTGAATTCCACTAATAAAGGAGTTAAAGCGCCAGTTGCAGTTTCTTATACTAAATGATAACAAGTGGGCCCTCCTTAGCCTAGCGGTCGGTGAGATGCGTGGCTATGAAGCAAGACCATGCTGATGGTGGCTGGGTTCGATTCCCGTTAGCCTAATGATACGCAAAAATGGTAATTTGGCTTTAAAACCTCGCGGATAATAACTGTCCCAGGGGGGATGTAATGCCAATAAGACGAAGAAATGATAATAAAATTTTAATAATTTAGTTTTGGTAACTGCAACTAGCACTATTAGACAGAGTTATAGAAAAAAAAGGATTACACTTAAAGTCCACCATTCAACACATTTTTGAATTCAGCTTCTAGAATGTTATTGACAAACTACTAAATGATCGATAACACCCTTGTAGTTCGGCAGCCATGTCAACTATGCGTGCGTAAAATCTGTTTTTTTTTATGGTGCTGAAATGCTGTTTTCAGTAATGTGTAAAGTAATGTGCAAAACATTTGCATTCAATACAGTCATTGCAGGTACAGTGAGGACCAATAAAAATGCACCAAGCAAAGCAGCTAAGGTCTTCTTCTGTAACAGAATTTAAGTTAATTTTCGTTGGCCGCTAATGTATATGAATGCAAACTGAGTTGTGAAATAACGTGTCATTGTTATCTGCTGAATCATCTTCAGTGGCAAGGTTACAGGTCCTATTCATTCAAGCATAATGGATAAACTGCATCGACTCGTGTAAACTGAGGGGTTCACTTTAGGAAGCCTATGAGTATCGATTTTTTAATTAAACAATTTAGTTGAGTTATTGGTACCATTGAAAATGCAGATAAATTTTGGAATGGATTTTTCTTTTTGCTTGTTGACTTCGGTTTAAATCAAACTTTCACGTAAAGACTTTAGTATTGCGGTTAACAGGCTTCACCACTGTTGGACCCCTCGCCTACCACCGTAACGGTTCTAATCTAATTCCAATTAATCACTGGCAATGCCTTTACTCCCAAAAATAGAATTTCCTGTTAAATGTTTTCACACCTAGAGAGCGAGTATCTAGAAAACTCGGTCATTCAAGTCCATCGTGTCCTTCGGTACGGTCGTAGCAAAAAGTTAAGTAAAAAAGTTTCATATTTTCTGCAACTGCAGCATTCCACAAAAAAAAAGTTCAAAAGTTTAGCGACCCAATCACTGCACGTGACATACCTTCTAGTTTAACATACCAAGCAACCAGTTCGTGGGGCACCCGCGTCCAAAACCTAATTTTAGGAGTAAGTTCTACAGACTTGTGATTCAAATCACAAGGCGGACGAAAAAGTTTCCAATTACTTGTGGTGGTTGTTTCGCAGGAAGCGTAAACAGGCATGGCGAACCGTTCCCATCCGCAAAGCAACGAAAACCGCGCGGATGGCCTGGAACACGTGATGCCGTCCCATATCGGTGCCAGATCTCGACGAGGCATTCACTTCGACGCTGGCAGTGCTGCCAACGACCGTCGATGGGCGCCCCAGCAAACAACCCCCCGTGTCGTTTCGCCAACGTTACTGCCTGGTAACCGCAACAACATCCAGCGATCGTTGGACCTGCTGAGGTATTTTGTCGCCCAGGAACGGCGCATGTCGGGCCGCCGGGACGTGAAGGTGGTATTCATCGAAATTAGCGAACTGTGCTGCGCTACCAAGGTGAACGATAAACAAATTATCTTCTGTAACAACTTCCAACGACGTCGGCCGGGACCGTGCCAACAGGGTGACGAGCCTTCCGGTGCCAGTGGTGCGAGCCTTCGAGCTGGCCCATCAGTTCCTCGTCGTTTGTCAACCGGTGCGGATGCGGAAGCAGC
This sequence comes from Armigeres subalbatus, assembly GCF_024139115.2. Lineage (NCBI taxonomy): Eukaryota > Metazoa > Arthropoda > Insecta > Diptera > Culicidae > Armigeres > Armigeres subalbatus. The sequence continues at coordinate 89,332,780 of NC_085139.1, forward strand.
TTGTTTTCGGATAGTGGCAGCGGTAGCGGTCGATAGTGGTCATTTGTTGGATTTTCTGCTAATTGATGAGCCATCGTCAGTGATCGGGAGTGCGAATCGAATCAAGTCGGAACCGGAACTAGTGATCGGCGGGGACATAGGTCGGTTGCTGGAGCTCCCGGAAAGCGGTCCGGCTGCCGCTTGGGGCGATTTCTGCAGTGACGATTCCGGTGTTGTTCAGCTAGTTTTTGGAAGGGCTGGTGCTGGTGGAGAAAGTGTTAGCAAGCAAAAGCGGAAGAATCAAGGATTACCGCCGAAGTGGAATTTCAAACGAGCTTCGCTCGGAAGCGACTACTTTGAGCAGTTTTGTGTGAAGTGTCGGATTTATCTGTTGGAAAACTTTCAAAAGTTTCGGAGCAACTTTTCGATAATGTCTCGAGTAAGTATCGCTGGATGGTGCATAACAGTGATTTAACTAGTGGAACATAGTGATAGCAGTTTGAGTGAAATTGAGAAATTATCGTCGTCTACTTAATTTTGAAATCGTAATACAATTTATTTGACCATTGAATTTTCTGGAAATGGAATTGAATTTTCTTGGAAATGTTAGAAATGCATTCTAATGAAAATCAGGGGTGTCTTTTTGTAATTACGTAAATATGGCTTTAACAGCACGAAAATCTCTGTATTTTTGTACCTAGTTACAAAATTATCAACAATTATTCAAGTAATGAATTTCCCATCAAGAAAAAAAAATCATTATAATAAAGCTTTAAAAAAACAATTATCCAGTCCGGGTTTCACGTATACTGAACACCTTTTTAAAACTTTGATGTATTACAATTGTGATTTCAAATATTTGAATCATTTGCTTAAAAAACTATTTGTTACATTTTTGTACTCGAAATTTGAATTGCCATTATTAAGCATATATTTAACTTTTTGAGCTATAAATTCACCCAGACTTTAAGTTTCGCCAATAACTATTAATTTATAAAGTAATCAAACAACTCGGTGTCATTTTGTTTAGAAACAAATTTTTGAGCTGTTTCTCTATAAATGAATTTTCGAAAAATGAAAGTTGTTCAACAAATGATTAATTGTCTTACCATTTCTCACATTGATTGTATTCTATAATATACTTCAACTTGCAAACGATAATTCACATCGATGTTACTAGTTCAACGATTCTTTTTACTAAAAATTAACGCGTTGTATTTTCCGTTTAGTTTCAATTCTAATAAAAAAAACCAAATCGTGTCCAAAAATGTATCTGCATGTCGTAATTACCATTCACGCACCCATAGCAGTATCAAATTTTCACACTATTCTGGTGAAAAACCTTACCATATCTGTATGAAAGTTTCGCATATAAACATGGTTTTATCAAATAAAACATGGAGCAATGGAAGATAGTTCGTGTTAAACTTTGGAATGTTTTGGGGAAGCTCTCGATGGAATTCCTGGAGCTTCTTCAAAATAAACTGCTAGAAGAGCTGTTGAAAATAATCATAAAGGTAACAATTTCTAAAAAAAATCAAGGAATTCTTGAAGCAACACCTATCAAGTATCCATGAAGAAGCTTATTGAGAAAAAAAAATCAAAAAAGATAACTACAAGAATGTTGGAAATATTTTCTAATTAGTTTTTCAACCTTGAAAATAAAAAAAAACAATTTAATAAAGTCTATAGCTGTTGAAGAGTTCCTAATGCATTAAAAAAAACTAGTGTTATATACCAATCTACTCAGATTGACGAATTGAGGTGATGTCTGTATGTGTGTGTACAAAAATGTGAGACGCAATTTTGGGGAATTAAGATTATCCGATTTGCTTACAACAGATTACATTTGATGCGGAACGACGTCTAATTTTTTGCTATTGAAAAATAGCCCGATCGGCCATTGCAATCCGGAATTATTCCACTAGGTATTTCGCCAAGAGCCCTTAGGAAAAAAAATCCGAACCGAAAAAAACTGGAATCTGGAATATTTTCTTAACCTTTCCGTCCCTGACGTCTGTTTTTAAGGGCTTTCAAAAATTTAAACTGCTGTAAAAACCACATTTCTTGACCGATTCCATAGGAACAAGTTGCATTCGAACCAGATGGATTCTAAATTTCGATGAGTCAATTCTTAGTACGGTTCCAGAATTATTCCAGAATCCGTTGGAGTCAATTGTCTCCGAAAATAGTGGTCATTTACAAATTTAAGTCAAAACAGGTCGTGTAACACCTCAAACTTTATGATTTCACAAAACAATGATAGGAATGATATTCAATCACAATCCGGTTCCGGAATGGCCATTTCCCAAATTGACCCAAAATAGGTCGTGCGACACCTTAATTTTCATGATTTCACAAAACGATGATTGGAATGATATTTTCAGGGTTCCTAGGCCATTCGGATTCAATATTGCCATATTCCGGGGGACCTCGGGAATGACCATTTCCTAAATTGAGTAAAAACAGTACGTGCGACACCTCAAATTTGATGATTTCACAAAACAATGATTGGAATGACATTTTCAGGGTTCCTGGGCCACTTGGGTCCAAACCGGCCACAATCTGGGGGACCTCCGGAATGAGCATTTCCTAAATTGAGTCAAAAAACGAACAGTGGGTAATGTCTGTGACATAACCGCTAAGTGGACGTAGGACTTGACTTGACCATGCCTTTAAGATACATAATATGTCCAAATTTCTCACATCTACTATTTTGGATAAATAATCGGCGTTGCATACCATTCCTTGGCAAAATCTTCTCATCAAAGCGACACAGAAATCAAATCTACCTCGAACAAGGATCATCAAAAACAATTCAGGAAGTATCTGTCCGGTCACGGAATATTAGCCTCGACAGTGGCAACCTTCCCACTGAAGGACTGCCTGAAATAAGCCACAAGTTGGCCCAGCAGGGGATGTAGGGCCTCCTAATCCGTGCGATAGCGACTGAAGGAAAACATTATTTTTAACTCTTAGAGCCTTGAAAAAGGCTGTTTGCTTCGGCTAAGTCCAAAAAGTAAGAAAACGATCTTTTCAAATAACCGCGAATTTCTAGTGGTGGTATAAAAAAGACTGAATGCTCTGCGAGCGAATGCACTTTTCTTTTATATCTTATTTTGAATCTTCTCTGCTTCCCAATTGGTGGGCCAATCAGCCAGTGTCTTGTATCCCGCTTCTTTGTCAGCCAAAGCGTCATCATCATCAACGCGTTCGAGAAGGGCTTCTTCTTTTTTACGCTTGTTGCTCGCTGCTGGCGTCTATTTCCTAACGGGACTTTTCGCTTGATACAGGCCAATAAGCCGGGCAAGCGAGCTTAGAATTGCAGTTCAGGTGAGAAGTACGTGTTCTTTTCTGCGACAACATTGTTAGTAGTAGATGGAAGGAAACACCCGGACATGGGATTTCGGGTGATAAGATTTAGAATTGGTAACATGGGACGATCATTCAGTCACGTTCGCTTTGTGTGCGGTCAGTATCAAACAATGCTTATCTAGATATTTCTTGATCAATGCCAAAAAATCCAACATTTGATGAAAAATCGATTATTATATTAATGTTTGAGCTGTTATCGGTGTTTTTTTTAAATCCAAATATCCAAATATTATGTGAGAGATTTGGACATCTAATATTTTTTTTAGGCATGGTCAAGTGAAGTCCTTCGTCCACTTCGCGGTTAAATCAGAAAAATTATCCACTGTTAGTTTTGACGCTATTTATGAAAATCACGCATAAAATTTTATCACTAGATTTTGCAACCGTGTTAACGAGGTGTTCATTACCCGAAATAACGAGTGGTAATCACGGTACAAATAATAAAAACTTTATTGACTTTTAAAACGTGTAGGTCCTTATCGAATACTAAATGACAAAAACAATGTATGCACGGCACTCGATGACTTCCACCGGATGACAGACCCAGCTGCCAACGGAGAGCCCAGGTAAAATTCTTGCAAGGTTGCCAGTTGTCTTCAGCATCTCCCTCCTAGTACCTCCGGTACGCTTGAAACCATTGCGGCGGTCTGCTGGTCCGTGAAGAACGTCGAGGTAGTAAAGCCGTAGATGAGCTTACGAAGGCTGACTCTAATGCCGTCGACGGTGATTATGAAGACGACGCCGATGTTGGATGTTGATTCGCTGATGTTGAGGTTGATGATGGAACCAATGTGGAGTGCGATTGTTCGAGGTTTGTAGCTTCTGACAAGTGAGCGGGCAAAGGTGCTGCTGGAATTGGTAAAGGCAGGTCCCACTAGTCGAGCAAGATTTAGTGGAAGACGATTTTTTCGTCTGCTCCTTCGTTGTTGTCCCCGAAGTAGATCGCTCTTTGAACTGGTTGACGTGTGACCTGATCAGTTTCGTATTGGCCACCCAGATGCTGTGCATCACTGTACCGATCCTTTCTAGTACAGTCCCAGGAAGCCACGACCATTTGTTGTTAGCGTAAACTTTTGCGTACACAGAATCCTTCGCATTAAAAAAACGTATATTGGAAGTACGTCGATGGTTTGATGCTGGTTTTGGCTTTGATGTTGGCCGCAGAAGGTCTAACGATGTTCGCAGCGGTCGATTGTACATCGCCTCTGCCGGTGACTTCCCGCCTGGAACATTTGGATTTGGTGTTGTACGATATGTAAGGAGAAAAATGTCCAAAGCTTGTCTAACCGAACCTTCTCTCTCCTGAATTTTCTTTACGGCTCTCTTGAAGGTATCTACAAATCGTTCGGCTTGGCCGTTTGATTGCGGGTGAAATGGAGCTGTCGTTATGTGACGAATGCCGCTTTCGCAGCAGAACTCGCTGAACTCCGCACTCTTGAATTGCGTGCCATTGTCGGTCACCAGACATTCCGGCATACCTTTGTTGGCGAACAACGTGCGCATGAGATTGATAGTGGCCTTTGAAGTTATCTGGCGTGTCGGAAAGATCTCGGGCCACTTGGTGTGCGCATCGATAACTAGAAGATAGTACTCACCATCAAGAGGGCCCGCGTAATCAGCGTGAACTCGCTGCCACGGAGCTGTTGTGGGCCGCCACGACTCTGGTTCTGCTTTCGGTGGCGACCGTGCTGCTGATGCACATTGACGACAAGCCTTGACGAAGCTCACAATCTCATCGTCCAATCCAGGCCAATACACGAAACTACGTGCAATTGCCTTCATTCGCTGTATTCCTGGGTGACCTTTGTGTAGCTGGTGGAGACACCGCTTCCGGAAGACAGTCGGAATCACCAGTCTGTCACCGAACATGATGCCACCTTGAACGACCGACAGTGTTTCCTGGCGATCAAAGAATTTCAACATCTCCCGATCCTTAACTTCTGATCTTGATTTGGGCCAGCCATCATTGATGAAACGGAAAACTTTTCGTAGTATAGGGTCGGATGCTGTTGCCTTTTCAACCATGCTGAAACTAAGGGGCAGTTGTTTTGTGCTATCTATGGCTACTGACCTTAAATCTTCCTCTAGAGTGGTACATGCGATGATGACATCTTCTTCCGGCCTGTTATGCTGGTCCATGAGACGGGACAACACATCAGCATTGCCAAACTTGTCGGTCGAAACATACTCGATCAAAAAATCGTAGGAGAGGAGCGTTAGAGTAGAGTGGGGCAAGAGTGCGCGTGGGGTAAGAGTACGTTTTCGATTTTTTGAAGTAATAAAAAAGATAAACTAGCAGCACTGCATCAGTTTGACAGGTATTCTGGCCAACTATTATCATGTGTAATTGTAAACGATTTGAATAAACAACAAGGGAGTTATGGAGTTGGATAACTTTTTCGTCATTTTGCTAAAAATAATTGGAATTCCGCAACTAGTATTTCATTACCATATATACGTTCAATCAGGTGAACATTATACCATTTCGATAACCTATTGTATAGAGTACTTTATGGTACAGAACACCAATCCGGTTGGTTTTCCAAGAATTCAAAATTATTACTTGAATAATTTTTGGGACTGTGGGGTAAAAGTACGCAGGAACCGGTGTGGCAAGAGTACGCATATGAATCTTCAAGTTATGATGTCAAACCCGTATCTCCGGCCGAAATAAGACTTCTTCCAAAGCGTAAAGATCCACAACTAAGAAAAAAGGGACAGAATTCGAAATTATCACAAGTTTTTAGGATAAGTTGAAGTAATTCGGTGTTAGAAAGGACTTAGCGAACAAAGCACTAAAGCGAAATAATGAAATTGTATTAGGACTTGTTGTACACCTAAACATAGTACGAAAACACAATTTCATCTAAATGATAATTTCATTTAATCAAAAGAAACATTCATAAATTACGCAACGTTTAGCTGGGAGGGGTTGTGAGATGTGTGACGATCCATATAATTTTTAGAGGATTCATACAAATAGTGTAAGATAAGGGGGGAGGGGTGATGAAATAGCCAAATTTTACGTTACGTGATTGGTAGACTTTCTTTAAGGAAAATGCCTTTGTACACGCCACGCGAAACATGATATATATTTTTGTGTCTATAAAAACAATGGTTTTTCGTATGAAAGTGCACATTTTTAGGACCCCCTCCCCCTTTAAGAGTTACGTAATCTTTAAAAATTCCCTAATATATGCTCATTAAACATCAATTAAATGTTATTAACTCTTATTTGTGTTAATATATACTTAAAGCACATGATTGGATAAATGCGTACTCTTACCCCACCCGATGCGCACTTTTACCCCACCGGTGGGGTAAGAGTGCGTTTTTCACTTGTCTTGCAATAAGGGTTCTACTAAAACGAATCTCAATAATTTCAATATTTTTCCCACTGGGTAACATAAAGGAAGAGTATATGAATCATCGACACTGATTTGATATGCAGAAGCTTGCTTCATAAGGGCCACATGATCGATTGAAAACTAAGTGCGTACTCTTGCCCCACTCTACTCTAATGCTCACCGCTGGAGGCGATTAGCATTATAGATTGGAATTCCCTTTTTGTACCCAAAAATCTACAGCAGTGGTGCATGGTCTGTTTGAAGCCGGAACCGTATGCCGAAGATGAACTTATGAAACTTCTTAACGGCATATATTATCGCCAATCCTTCCCGGTCGATTTGTGAGTAACGCTGTTCAACCGGTGTGAGCGCCTGAGATGCGTGCTGGATCACAGGCTGATTGTTGCGCCTATTCCGATAGATGACGCATCCGCTGAGACGATAATTTCCTGTCTAGGATCATAGTGCGCAAGAAGTAAGACTGGCGACAGTATTTCTTTAAATTTATTGAAGACTTGCTAGCATTCACCTGTCCACACAAATGTTGTTATATTTTTGAGGAATTGATCTAACGGGAATCTGAGAGCTCGCATGTTAGGCACAAATTTCCCGTAATTATTTATGGCGCCTAGAAAAGAGCGTACTCCAGTGATGTCCTTCGGCGGTAGCAAATTTTTGAAGACTTCAATTTTGGCTGGGTCTGGCCTGACTCCATGACGATCCCATAGAAGGCCTATAGGTAACCGATTTGCTATTGACCGAATGAACATTTTTCCGGTCGGATGGTGAATCCAAACTCTTCGATTCGCTGTAATACTGCGTGGAGATTGCGCTGGTGTTCATCGGCGTTTTTGCCACCCACTACTACGTCGTCCAAATAGCCTGCGGTACATGGAAGACCTGCCAACATCGTATCTATCAGCTGCTGAAAAGCACCTGGCGCAGCTTTGACACCAGGAGGCAGCCTGTTATACTGATATAGGCCGCGATGAGTGTTGATGGTGAGCAAATGACGGCTGTTTTCATCCACTTCCATTTGAAGGAAGGCGTCGGATAAGTCAATTTGACTGAACACCGTGCAGTTGGACAGCTTGGAGATGATGTCTTGTGGTAGCGGTAGAGGGTACTGGTGAGACTGAGGCGATCGTTCAAACCAGTCGAATAGTCGCCACACATCCTAACGTTTCCGGTGGCCTTGCGCACTACAACTATAGGAGCAGCCCACTCGGAATAGTCGACTGGTGAAATGATATGCAGCCGCTCTAAACGATCAAGCTCTTTATCCACTACTGGCAACATAGCGTACGATACCGGCCTCCTTGGTCGGAAAACGGGCCTACACGGTTCTTTCAGCGAAAGTTGAATTTTGGTTTTGGAGCAAAGCCCCAATGTATCGCTGAAAAGTTTCGGGTACGTCTTCTGTAGTGAAGTGATATCTTCGCCGGTACCACCGACCAAGTTACAAAAATTGTTCATCGGTAATGACCATAGTTGGAATTTGTCGATGAGATCGATGCCAAGCAGATTCAATGGATGCTTTGACACGTAGATTCGTCCACTGTGCGTCGTGCTGTTGATTTCGACGTCGCAGACGAATTCACATTGTAGATCCAGCTGATCGCCTGATGCTGACTTGGCAGTCTGACTCGCCGGAACACCTGATGGCTGACCGATCCGTTTCCATAGTTGCTCGGACACGATGGTTATATCCGATGCTGTGTCAAGCTGCAAACGTACTGGGATACCGTTCATTTTCACCCACACGTAACGACGCTTGCACCCGACGCTGCTGACCGATGCAATGACGGTTTTGGTAGAGATCCGGCTGGACTGATGTTTTGATGCTTTCGTAGACCGCTTGGCACTCGCCAATACCCTTCTTTGTGACCCAGTTGCTTACAGTCGTTACACCTATGATTTTTGAACGCGCAGTGCTTCGAAAAGTGCATCGCACCACAGTTCCAACAAGAGGTTGCTGGGCTTTTGCGTTCATCTTCCATTGCATATGGCTTCTGTTCTCTGGATCGTTTCTTCAAATGCTTTCGGAACTGTTTGTTTCATTCAATGGCTTGAACGTGACCAGCGGGAACTTCAATCATCACTGTGTCGCTTCTGAGGTTGATTATCCGTTGACATTCTTCCATAAGCGCTTCCAGTGTCACGTCATGGTTGTCTTCAATATTTGACAACAGTCTAGTTCGTACCTCCGAATCACATTCTGATTTTAAGCCGCACACGAATATAAGGCATTTGAAATGCTCTTCGGAGCGCTTTTATAGCTCGTACTCAACACACATTTTATTAACCCGACATGCAAAAGAGACATAATCTTCCGTCGAGGCCTTGGTGATGGTGAGAGTACAGTATCGCTTCTTGACGGTTGATTCCTTCGTGCCGAATAGTCCTTTGAGCTTCGACATTGTGTCACAGAACGTGAAATCCGGTAGAATGTAGCTGATATATCTATAGTGCTCATTTGTCCCCAGCCGTCGAAGTAATAACCTCACTTTTGCTTCGTCATCGATCCTTTCTGCGTCTATCGCAAAAAGGTCATCGTATCTGGCGTACCACGCAGCGAACGTAATGTGGTTTTCCGGATCGTACTGGAACTCACGGATGTTTCCTGCTAATGAGTCCAGAATCACTTCCGGGTTGGGAGGAACAGTCACCTGGATTGCCGACATAGCATTTCTGAATAGAGTTTCCTGCTGTTGCATGAACCCTTGCTGCTGTTGAACAGTCTCACGTTGCTGTTGAAGAAGCTGATTGGTAACGGCCTGTTGCTGTTGGAGCTGTTGCAATATTTGCACAATGATGGCGTCCATACAAGTCTGCTGTGCGGGACTTATCAGCACAGGCTGCTGCTGCGCTCCCGGAGGAACTTGCTGTTGCTGCTGGTAGGTGAACCTGCTGGTGCTGTCGCGGATGTCCGGTTTGCAGTTCATGTTGGCCAGGTGCATTGATTCCTTGGGCCAGAGCTGCATGATGTTGCTCCGCCATCACACTGTACGAGCGCTTTCGCCTTTTATTAGGTGGCGGCGGCGTGGTTATGGTTTTTAATTTCGTTTATCGCGCGAAAACTTATCGAACTCTCGCGAATTTAACGAAATCACACGCGAAATCGTCGCCACTTTTGCAACCGTGTTAACGAGGTGTTCATTACCCGAAATAACGAGTGATAATCACGGTACAAATAATAAAAACTTTATTGACTTTTACGAATACAAAATGACAACAACAATATATGCGCAGCACTCGATGACGTCAACCGGATGACAGACGCAGGTGCCAACGAAAAGCCCATGTGGAAATTCTCGCAAGGTTGCCAGTTGTCTCCAACACTAGAATATTGGATTTGGCACCCAAGTACAATTTCTATCCGGAAGGGTATTGAAAGCTTTGATATTGATCTCTATTATTGGCTCTCTGAAGAACCGTTTGTTTTTGGACATACATGCTGCATCATGTGGCTTTTCTTCAGCCTGTCTCGGCTCATCCCCGATGCCGGCCGGTCTCGGCTCGACTCTGCTGCTGCTGCCGGTATCTGCTCAGCATTGCTGCTTTGTCGGGTCTGTAGGATGGACTGCTTCTGTACTGGCTAGGTTTCGGCTGATGATGGTGGCTTCAATGGTGTCGAGCCGAAAAAGCGGTCGGTGCAGACTTCATTCCCTGCTAAAAGGTGTGAGTGCTGTTCAATCGATGATGCGGTTGCTTCGCTTGTCCCAGTCAGAATGAAAGGAAAAAATCGCGTTGCGCTATTTTATGGCTTCTCGGCAGACCCAGCGGCTGCTCATTCGCTGGTGTCTGCACCAATCAGAACGTGGTAATGGAATGATGCAAGAATTATGCGGTACCCATATTTATAGGTTTCCTTGATCTCAATGTTTTTCATTGAAAACAGTTTCATGCCTATTGAAACAAGTTTTTCGGGTCTTATCAAGCATGGACTGGACATGGAAGGCATACTTGAAATCTGTCGATTGAGGGGCTTACCGCATAAATTCGTCCATTGAGACGAACGCTATTAACGTTTAAAATCTTTCAACACAGCGTAACGCGGTCGATTTGAATATTTTGGAATGACACCCGGTATAGTAAAGAGAGACGTAAGTCCTACGTCAAAAGATCATGTCACATCTCGGACATCATGGTTTTTCAAAACAATAATAGAAATCATATTCTGGGCCGCTTGGCTTCATTCCGGTCACATCGGCCACAAAATGCCTACGCAATGAACATTTTCTAAATTCAAACAAAATAGGATGTGTGCAATCTCATACTTGATGATTTCAGGAAACAATGAAATAAATTTTGTTTTCGTGGCTCTTAGGCCATTTGGTCACACTGGCTGCGATCCGTGAAACCTACTAATGGAAAACTTATTTTGATTCAATTTTAACCTTTCTACCACTGACGTTTGTTTGTGGCCGATGTGACCGGGTTAAACCCAAGTTGCTTAGGAACTCTTGAAATATCATTCCCTGTAAAATCATGAGGTTTGAAATGTGACAAGATCCGACTTGTGCCACTTTTGAATCGGATTGAACCCAAGTAGCCCAGGAACCCTAAAAATATCTTTCTCGTCAATAATAAAGATAAAACAATAATGAAGATTTGATATGGCAGACAACGGTGGCGGTATGGTAATGAACCTAGGAGCACGCGCGCAGGACATGCGACTTCCGGCTCCGAATCTCCAGAAAATCCAGGAGGAGATCGGCCGGCTGAAAAACAACAAAGCTCCTGGAGTTGACCAACTACCAGAAGAGCTGTTTAAACACGAAGGTAAGGCACTGGCTAGAGCGCTGCACTGGGTGATTACCAAGGTTTGGGAGGATGAGGTTCTGCCGCAGGAGTGGATGGAAGGTGCCGTGTGTCCCATCTACAAAAAGGGCGATAAGCTGGATTGTAGCAACTACCGCGCAATCACATTGCTGAACGCCGCCTACAAGGTACTCTCCCAAATTTTATGCCGTCGACTAGCACCAATTGCAAGGGAGTTCGTGGGGCAGTACCAGGCGGGTTTTATGGGCGAACGCTCCACCACAGACCAGGTGTTCGCCATTCGCCAAGTACTGCAGAAATGTCGTGAATACAACGTGCCCACACATCATCCATTCATCGACTTCAAAGCCGCATATGATACAATCGATCGAGACCAGCTATGGCAGCTAATGCACCAACACGGATTTCCGGATAAACTGACACGGTTGATCAAAGCGATGATGGATCGGGTGATGTGCGTAGTTCGAGTTTCAGGGGCATTCTCGAGTTCTTTCGAAACGCGCAGAGGGTTACGGCAAGGTGATGGTCTTTCGTGTCTGCTATTCAATATCGCTTTGGAAGGGGTAATACGAAGAGCATTGATTAACACGAGTGGTACAATTTTCAATAAGTCCGTCCAGCTATTTGGCTTCGCCGACGACATAGATATTATGGCACGTAACTTTGAGAAGATGGAGGAAGCCTACATCAGACTGAAGAGGGAAGCCAAGCGGATCGGACTAGTCATTAACACGTCGAAGACAAAGTACATGATAGGAAGAGGTTCAAGAGAAGACAATGTGAGCCACCCACCGCGAGTTTGCATCGGTGGTGACGAAATCGAGGTGGTAGAAGAATTTGTGTACTTGGGCTCACTGGTGACTGCCGAAAATGATACCAGCAGAGAAATTCGGAGACGCATAGTGGCTGGAAATCGTACGTACTTTGGACTCCGCAAGACGCTCCGATCGAATAGAGTTCGCCGCCGTACCAAACTGACTATCTACAAAACGCTTATTAGACCGGTAGTTCTCTACGGACACGAGACCTGGACGATGCTCGTGGAGGACCAACGCGCTCCCTCCGACGTGCGCTTGTGATGCTACTACGGACAACAACTTTCTGCCGTCATCTAGCGAATAATGTGCCACCAGATGCCCCACCGATGCAAAAATGTACTCCACCAAGCCTGCCACGACCGCAACAGACGCCATCGAAGCGAAACAAACAAGTAACCAAATGTTGCGAGAAAGTTCCACTTGAGAGCTGCTGATGCTGAAGACGGCGACTATTCGACCTTCGTTCGAGATGTCGCAATCAGTGAAAGCAGCACTCAATCCACAATTGTCTTGTAAATCCAGTTGAGTGGTTGTTGTCAGTGATTTTGAAGGCGCATTATTGGAAATTATTCGGTTCTTCGCAGCATTACCATTTCATACAAGGGATGGTTGAGCCAAGTCAAGTTTTGTTTCATGTGCAAATTAGTCACAGAAAGTTTCCGTCGGTAGCAGAATCACGAGCGCGCAGCCGAGGAAGACGCTGCAAAAAATATTCGCATGGATGGCACCATTAGCAGTCAAATGAAATTTTCTCTTGAAATTCTTATTTGGTTTTGCTGCTGTATGTGATTAGGAAGGCATATTATTGAAAATAAATCAGATTTTCTATACATATATTTGTATACAAAAAAAAAGCTGATCCGAGAAAAAACTTCTACAATGTACAAAACGAAGTCGCTTAGTAACGGTAGAAAAATCAATCACAACGATGTCCTTACGTAGTCGTCTACCTTGCGGTCGTGTCTTGTACACAAACTTCCTGATTTTTTTTAAAGCATCGTTTCAGGCTGAGGCTGTGCCTGTTCTTACAAATTGGGCTTAAAATAAAAGTGATAGCTTAAAAGCAAGTACGAATATTCCTTCTGACCTGTAAGGTCGAACATATTTTTGACGGACATCTCATTGTGTCTGTGCAAAAGATATTTTAGTTACAAGATAAAGATTGTCGCTGTCGTCGCTCTCCGGAACATCTTTTGCTGGCGAGGATAGGGGATCTAAATGTCAATGAAGGAAAAATACATACGATTTGACAGTTTAGTACCACACATGTTTCGGACAGCAGAACAAAGGAAATCGAAGCGACAATCGTTATCTTGTAACTAAAATATCTTTTGTCGGTGCATTCATTAAAAAAACGTTTTTTTAAATAACCGAAATTAAAGTTTTTATCGTTTTCTAAGCTAAGTATTATTTGTAAATCATGTCGATGTTTTATGATTTGATTAAGTGGATTATATTGCTCTAACATCTATTTTATTTCCTTTGAGCTGTTTGTCGTCAATTTTTGTAAACGGCCAATACTTATACACAAGTGAATCCCACCATAAATTAATCATCCTGGGCCTGAACTAGTTGCAAGAAATGAATGAGGAAATTCCTCGAGGAACTCGAAGAGAAAGGCTTTCTCAAGAATTTCTAATGGAACTTATTGATGAAAGTTTCAAAAGTTTTAAATTATGATAAATAATTTCAGATGATTTTTTCATGCAAATCTAAGCGGAATTGAAAGGATTAATGAGAAGACTGTGGGTGAACTTGAACAGCTTTCAAACTTTTTTTGATTAATCCTGTTAAAAATAATAATCTGGAGTTCTGAAAGATTTTTTGGCAATTGAGAAAATTTCAATTAATTTGAGATTTTTTTTAAACCTAGAGAATTTTTTAGTTTAGAAATTAGTCTATATTACATAAAAAGTAAAGAATAAGTTTCATAACTTTGAAAATTCTAATACTATTGTAATCAGTGTTGTAAAATGTCATTTGCATTCGTTTGTATAATTTTCCCAGAACTTTTTTCAGAAGTTAGCTATTGATTCTTGATGTATGACGAACTTATAGTGCTTAAATGTGCCTACAACTTTGTCTAATAATACATTGCGGTAAATATGTAATCTGGAGCGTGGGAGGCAAAATGTCGTTCAAACGACATTATGTCAATAACACGTGACATTCTGGAGAGTTTTCACTCTCCAGCCTTAGATGTTATGTTTAGAGCAATGTACCCTTGAACAAAAATATAGCCCTACTCAAGCTTTATGAGTACATCTAAAATTATGATGTGAATTTTACTTCTGAAGAAAGTTATTAACAAATTAGACAAATGACATGCAGATGACATTTTACAAGCCTGATTGCAATATTGGATCAAAATTTTCAAACTTCCAATGTGGTGAAAAATCGGCATCTTGGAAAACAGAATTCAAAAAACTCAAAATTTCAACGCACTAAGGTTAAATTAAGAAAGTGTTTTTAAGCAGAGAAAACATAAACTTGGGTCTGAGAGGATTAAGAGGATCATCAGTAAAATTCTGAAGCAATTCCAAAGGATTCTACAGTTATTTTTAGAAGATTATTTGAGATTAATCCTGGCTCGATGATTGAGCCTAAGTCACCTCAAGACGAAATTGTGCTTCTGCTCTTTCTGTTGTATCGAAAGTTATATAGGATTTTTTTTTTGATTAATTGATTGATTATCTTTATTAAAGAGACTTGCAGCCCTAGGCTGGCTCATCTTTGGAGATTCTCTGTTCTAGAATTATAATCGACAAGAAATTATTGTGAATTCTAATTCCTTCCATTCAGCATGTGACAAAACTGGGATTGATTCATACTGAACGGGTCTAAGAGCTTCCCAGTCCTCCCTCTAAAAAACAAACATATTTTTTTCCGATTTCTTGTTAAGATCCGCTAATATGATATTTTAGTATCAGTTCATCCAACCGGGAATCTGAAAATCGATTTTGAATGAACACCCTGAATTTTGGAAGTGCTTAATGAACACTAACTACGAGACGGCAATGCCCGAGCGAAGGATAAAATACCACCAACAATTAAATTGTACAAACAAACTTCGGTGTTTGTAAATATTTTCGAAAATATTCATCCAGACTGCCCAGTGATCAAAAGTAATTCGGGGTGATTCAAATATGACGTCCACTACTTTTTGGGATTTCTAGAACCCCCTCCCCTATGTCACGTCCAGTGCTGCAAAGTGTCACCGTACAAGTCACGCAAAGCGTGACAATAACAAAATCCAGGTTATGTGTCAAGTACTCAATTGTGATGCTCAATGTGGATCTCACATGCTTGGTGTAACGATCACCATGAAAGTGACATTTTAGCAACTAGCGCTTGGTCACTCACCATGTCTTCACTTCTTCTGCCTGTGATCACCAGCATGAATCAGGGATGAATGATAGGAAAACTTTCCTGATGTTGTGGTTGTCATATCCATGTCATCTTGACTATCGTGATGATCACTTGACCTATGCGGTGTTTGGTTCGAAATCAACGCTCGACAGCAATGGAATTAATGGATTTTTGCTGTGATAAAAATGCATGAAGCCAAAATAGAACTTTTGGGAACATTCAAGTGTTCTTATTGTTTATATTGACTTTTTGTGCAATATTTTAAGAGGTGCTGTTAAAAGAAAAGTACATACATAGTTTTTCCAAATTTGATCCAGACTATCTTTTTGAAAAAGGCCAAATTTTTTATTGATTTTTCAAATGGATACAATTAAAAAACGACGCATCCTACAAAAAAATGTTGTATGGGTGACTATCGCAAAATCAGTCAAAGTTTCTAATAAAGATATCGGAAACAATTCAAATTGAGCCCTACACTGAAAAAAATCAGTTTTAAAAATTAAAACTCGATTTGCGAAAAAACGCTTTTTTTGATTTGTATGAAGTTGTGTCTCAAAATAGGTGATTATGTTCCCTACCAACCGTCCATAGATCGCAAGCTTGACACTTTTAAGGAAAAAAAGTTTTTCTAACAAAAATTTTTTCTTGTCGGAATTGATTTTTGTTTTCAGTGTCAAGGAGTGTCAGTGGATTTAACATATACATACATATATTAAAATATTCCTGTACAGTCAAGCAGAGTACAATATTTAGGTCGTAACTAATCGCAACGGACAAAAATACACTGAAAATAATTTCGACAAGAAAAAGTTTTTGTTAGAAAAACTTTTTTTCCTTCAAAGTGCCCAGCTTGCGATGTATGGACGGTTGGTAGGGAACATAATCACCTATTTTGAGACACAATTTCATTCAAATAAAAAAAAAGCGTTTTTTCGCAAATCGAGTTTTAATTTTTGAAACTGATTTTTTTCAGTGTAGGGCTCAATTTGAATTGTTTCCAATATATCTTTATTAGAAACTTTGACTGATTTTGCGATAGTCACCCATATAACATTTTTTTGTATGATGCGTCGTTTTTTTATTGTATCCATTTGAAAAAATCAATAAAAAAAAAATTGGCCTTTTTCAAAAGATAGTCTGGATCAAATTCGTAAAAACTTAGTTAGAGCCATTCACAAATACGGCCCATACAAATTTCAAAACCCTCCCATACAAAATACGTTACGAGAGGGTGGGTGGGGGCTTTCAGCCCCCAGGTCAATTTTAGCGTTATGTAATTTGTGAATGAACCCTTAATTTAACTTATTGATTTATCCAATTTATCAATTAAAAACGACGTCAGTCCAATCAAACGACAACAAAATCAATCAATAACGGTGCTCACCTGCACCTTTGACAGCTGACCGACCTGATGCTCTTTATGGCTCTCAGCTTGTGGTTGTCAATCTGGGTGTCACGCTCACCGAAGGTACTCGCGTGTCAGCTTCTACATGTCATGATGCGCTTGCAGTGATTGTCAGTAATGAACATCGTTTAAAAGCGTGGGGTTTTTTGTTTTCATTCCGGATCACCTCGTGATGGTCACGACATTTTGCAGGACTGGTCACGCCTTTTAGTATATCTTGTACATGTACTGTCCCAAAATCTTAGACCACCTTCCCCCTAAAACCTGTGACATCATTTTTGAAAGACACCTTCTTCTTAATTCAAGCATGTCTTAATGTCTTCTGTTTTTGGCTAGATGTCTCACTGTTGCCTATTTTTTTTTTGATTGGAGAGGGTGCACGGCGAAATGCCTACTAATAGAAATAATTAAAGTCATTGTAGTTGGCTGGACTTTAAAAGTCAATGTACATACAAACACTTGAATATTGGATCGATTTGTAGGTAGGTGGTAAACGAAGAAACTGCACGTCGTGTTGAACGGTCGTATAGCAGGACTAGCTATCATGCAACAATCAACAACTGTGTACAAGAAACATGATTGTTTGTCTGCAAAGTTTTCATTTTCCGGGATGTGCTAATTGAGCTTATAATGTATATTCAAACAGACTTGTGGTTTCCGTTCGAGTTTCTAACGCACTCCAAGGTGTATGCAACAGAGGTGCACCAAACCGAAGCTCATCGTGAAATGTGATATTTGCATTCACGCTATTTGAACTCCTTCGTTTATTAGGACACCTTGACTCCCACTTTGTAGACAAATGCTAAACAATCCCGGGTGGAGCAAATCGATTATAGAAAAGCAAGAGCAAAACTGGGTTGGTTGGGGAATGTAGCTTTTGCATGCAGAAAATTGCTTTATTATTCCTCACCACACCGATTACAGAACGTGTAACTCGCTAATGTTTAAACTAAACATTCAACCGATTAGAAAGCCGCCATATAACGTTCCCTGCTCACCCACACCCATGTTTGTATTTCCGGGCAAAAGGGTTCGAACTGTCCCGCGGCAATCGTGTTGATGGCATAATGACTTTCACTCTGCACACAGGATTGTGGTTAGAAGGAATTTCAAACAAAATACCATCGCCCAATCAGCAACGATAGAATTCGCGTGCCAAAGCAACGAAGAAGCGATAAATTGATTCGGAAGCAATACAAGAGGCATGTGCAAATGATTTCCGACAGCAATAACTGTTTGTTCGCTTCAAATTATAGCCGTCAGAATGTTCATATTTTCGACAACTGGAAACTAAAGAAACAATCACTGACAATAGCTTTCAAGAAGCGTGTACCGGTATTTTTTGTTTTCCTTTTTGTACTATGTACTTAACAATCTATTTGACGTGATACTACTACGCCATGAGGCAACACCATTCTGGAGCAAGGCAGAGCAAAGTTCGAATAGGAAATTATAAAAAGTGCGAACAGGCGCCTACAACCGGTCGATCACGTAATCATTACAGCGGAGCACGCTGTTAAGGGTTAGCAATGATCAAGGCTAAAATATGTCGGATTCACCATCCTTACACGTTATCAATCATAGCATTACAAAAAATCAATTGACTGGAAATATAAGCCGACCGAATCGAATAGTTTTCACTTTTATGTGCCTTCACTAATCCGCAGTCACCTTACGGGATTGAGTTTAAGTGTGATAGGGATGTGCCAGTAAGTGTCTGATGAGGCAACTTTACAGTTTAGGAACATCATCTTAAATTGGCAGAAATCATGGGTTTTCGGCACGCAAAATCAACACACGATAGGAAAAAATACCGAAAACAAATACTGTCACTGTGACGCTCTATTTCGAGACATAACACGACAGGTTGCCACGTGTTTCCCGGTTACTGGATCTGTCAAGGTCGCGTTTTCCTTATCACTCCCGGATGGGTGAATGCAACAACCGTGCAATGTACATTACCAAAAACACGGGGTCGGACTCGGTGTTTTCCCCGGTTCAGTGTCATTTCCACCAACGGACTTGATCTGCGAGCAGTGAGAAAGACATACATATTTGTTTAATGGGAAACACGTCATATAAATTTTTAGTTCATACCAGAAAACCATTAGACAACTTTCAGCGATCATTCTCAAACAATGTTAGCTCAAACATGCATTTTACGGAGATTAATAAGCAACCTACAGCATGGAAAATCTGTCGCAAACGTATCCTATGGGCGGGGTTCTTGAGGCCTAGCATATTTTTGACATATTTTGGACTAGATGGTATCCCAGCATTTATATTGAGACAATGCACAGACCAACGACTGATCTGAATTTAGAAATCGTTTGATGCAACTTTCCACAAATGCAAAACCTTGGGCCTTAGGCCCAAAAATCTTAAGAGAGAATCTGTTATCAATTACCTAGGCACGTTACTCGACTCATCGACAATTATCTCATAGTACATCTTGAGAAAAAATGTTTCAAATTATTACTAGTTTGGATTCTAATTCAAACAGTTGACAATATCCTCGACACAACTTTAAAGTGAAAATACAGCACTTGTCGAGAAATAGCATAGGAATCAGTAACCCCAATTTTTTGGGACACCAATCAACAACTGAAACGGGTACTCTGATGGATCGATCAAATTTACCTCCCTCCATCGTGTGCACGCTTTACCTTTGCGGTACCTGTCATCTTTCGTACTTGCCATAAGGCGACTCTCTGTATAAATCATTTCGTAAAAAAGCGGAACTAACAGCGCCATTCCTTACAACCGGAGGGAGTTCACTATCTACTCCAGCGTGAGGTTCTTCGCTCCGCACACCAATGCGATGACACGCGTGACAGGTTCCTAAAATTTTTGACGACATTTCCAGGCCAAGCAGGTTGCGTGTGTGGTGTGTCGTGGCGACCCGTGCTTTCTTTTCTACGTTAAGAAGGATGCGGTTGTTTGTTTATAAAAAAACGGTGGGGGTAATGTGATGCGAATCCATAACATTTTCGGTGAGTTGATCCTTTGAGTCAGAAATAAAAAATGGAGATGTTGTTATTATATATTTTAACACGGTAGTTGATGAACCTACTTAAAATCTAGATTGTGCTTTTAATGTTTCGACGTTGCATAGTGCGTCGCATGTTTAAGTTAAACTTTTATTATTTGTATGTGTAATTCCTACAACTATAATAATTATATTTAATCAAAGTATTTGTTTGCATAACCAACAACTGAACTATAACAAGTATTTTAGTCAATAGTTATCGCTTCTTGTAAAAATTGATTCTAAATGGGTTAAAACTTAAAACGACTCGAAGAACATTAGAATAAATCGAAAGTTGAAAATTTTAAAATATTTTTTCTTTTGTATAACATTTCGCCGAAAACTATTTCGCGGAATTCGGTTGAACATTTCGTGAAATAGGGTTTCTTACCCCATCCCGAGTAGACGAAAATAGCTCATTAATATCAAATGTTGATAAGATAGCAAAATGAGATATTGACATGATTGATATAAGAGATAAAAGATCAGACGACAATATCAATATTTTGCACTAAAATATCATGAGCAGATCAAGTTATGCTATTTGTAAGAAGTGATCAATATCATGTGCCATTAGTTTGTTCTTATCCATAGCATATCTTGATGTTCAAAAGATATTTCGGTGCAAATTTTTGATATTGTTGCCTGTTCTTTTATCTCTTATATCAATCAAAACCATATCATGTTTTGTTATTCTGTTCATGGCTTCTGCCCGGGATTCCCGGCCTAACATGCATACGACTGCATTATTTAATTGATATTTATGACAGGAAGCAACTTTTCCTAAATTTCGTGTGCCGTGCAATACTGCAATGGGGTTCACTTCTGCTTAAAAATAGCTTTTCATGCTAAACATCGTTTGAAAAAGCTTTTATTTGATTTAAATTAACGAGGTCCTGCACTAATTTCAGTCATAGCGATTTCATTTCAGGCCCACTTCCAAACCGGTTCCCGGCCTAAGCAAAATTTCGCTCAATCTCTCAACACCTTACTCTCATTCTCTCTCGAGACGATAGAAAATGCGACGTAAACAAAAATAAGCACGTTCAACGCCGACATGATGCCAGATGGTATTATTTATAATAATTTTTATTTGGTTGAAAAGATATATTCACTCATCCAAAAAACTTCCAAACGCTTAAAAACTATATTTTTTTCACTTTTTGAAATCGAGAGAGTTAAAAATAACATGATAGCGTCAACGAATTAGATAGTTTTCCTATGAACGATAAAGGATTTTTTTCATACTAAAAAAGACTCCTGGTCTTCTGGCAGCACGGTGCGGCTAGAAGTTCTTATGCCGAGGTGAATTTTTGTTCGGTTTGAGGATACATTTTTAAATGTATTCTAATATGTTTATATTAGTTCTAGTTAAACGAACAAATATAAAAGATTAAAGTGCGTGAGTTTAGAGTTATTGTGTGGTGATTAACAGCTTCAAGCAATGATTGTATCGAGAACTGTGACGATTTTCAGGTAGGTGTTTATATGAAAATACCGTTTTGTAAAAGTGGAAAGATTCACTCCGGCTCAGTGGTGTAGTAACGGAGAGTGATTGTTCGGAATACACATTTTTATTTTTTATAATTGGACCAATTAGGAGTGAAATAAATGATTGAAAAAGATTGAGTATTGTGCGAAATAAATAGGAGACTTTTTTAAAATTATCAACCATAAACCTACGGCTTCCAAAAAGTGTAAATCCTTAGTTTTCTGTGCAGTGAGCCGGGAATCGAGTCCATAGGCCCAAGTAGTGATTTACCCTAACATTTGGCGGTATGTTTCTTTTCGCGGATTGACTTTTGGCGGAATGTAACATTACGAGGAATGTGTTTTGCGGAAAGTTGCATTGCAGGAGATGGTATTTTTTCTGTTAAGAATAATGTAGACATCAGCAGATTGTCGTTTTCTCAAATTGGCATAGTACACACTAAGTTTTTTTTTAGCTCGGCAAAATCGGGCACCGCTGTAGTTCAGTAAATTTCAGAAATGAATTTCGGCTGAAAATTCGTTTTATTACTGTTTTTCGGCAAAATATGTACTGTATTGTTTATTGTAGAACAGTAGAGCAGTTTCACGCGTGGTACTCTTTAACTTTTCATTGCTTGAGGTACTTCAAGGTACCCTACCCAAGTAACCAAAAGTTCCTTGAGGAGTTCGTTTTTTGCTTAAGCAGCTCAGTGAAGCTAGTTAAGCGAAAAACGTACTCTTAAAGGAACTTTTAGTTACTTGGGTAGTTAATGGATTTGAAAACTCACATAGCAACGAAATGAAGAAGTTTGATGTTTTAAAAAATGAAATAGTTACTGAAACAGTAAGTCTTTCGCTACAACACCATGGTAAACAGTTGGGTTCGTATCCGAAGAACTTCCTGAATTCTGAGGAAATTTATAAATTCTGATATTTTTATTGTTAGTTCTAGACAATATTTGGGAACTCGAATGAATATTTGAAACTCTGATCAAAATTCCAGCAATTAAAAAAAATGTCAATACCTACGTTTCTGAGAAATTTGATTTCTTCTTCAATATATATGAAAGAGGTGTTCAAATTTGATGGAACTTTTGAAAAATTTAGAAACTGAGATTATAATATTTCGCTGTGCATCCAAGGCTTTCCACATCTCAACGGAAGTATGAATTTCTACAAAACAAATAATGCTGAAGGTAAATGGCTTCGAGGCGAGACCTGGTTTGGGTTACTTAGTAGGGTGGTTCAAAAAAACGATTTTGCTCCACAGCGCTCATATGATCCTGTATCGTGTTCTGAGTGTCCTCTGAAAATTTGAGCTCATTTGAATTAAAACTGATTTAGCACAAGCCGTTTCAAGTTTGCATGCAAATTAGTATGAGGTAATTTTTTTTTGCATTATACTAATAATGACGCTTCTTCATTAGCCGCAGGTTAAAAGAAAACCTACATAGTTTAAAGGAATACTCTAGAGCTTTCACTCAGCGAAAATCGCGTCTTAATTAATCGTTCCAATAATTAGTAATCGAATTTAATCCATACCGTGGTTTTCTGGAACTAATTGCGTAACTTCTCAACAGGCAAAATTGCTGCTCGTGGCGCGAAAGATTGGGGGGACAAATTCAGGCTACTATGTTGTACTGCACATTTCAGTGATGCCCTCAAAGAAGTTTAATGATCATGACTAAAGATTTGCAACCTGCCTTGAAATCGATTACTAATTATCGGGGCGATTAATCAACATGTGGTTTTCGTTGGTTGAAAGCTGTTGAGTATTTCTTCTAGCTATGTAGGTTTTCTTTTAACCTGTGCTTAATGAGGAAGCGTCACTATCAGTATAATGAAAAAATAAATTTCCCCATACTAATTTGCATGCAAACTTGAAACGGCGTGTGCTAAATCAATTTTAATCCAAATGAGCTCAAATTTTCAGAGGACATTCAGAACATGATACAGAATCAGATGAGTTTTCATGCCAAGTGTGAAGCCAAGAAGCCAAGTGTGTATATCGATTGCTTATAGTTTTTCATTCACAAGCTGATATGGATTAAAACCAGATGCTGGTGTTTGAGTAGTAAGCATGCCTCCTCCTCATTTCGGCGTGACTGGGCTCAATCTCAGTCGGCACCGCTGGTATTGTATTAGGCGTATAGATCATGATTTTTATGTATAAGGCGTATCACCCGTTACGTTGGGATATGGATACTCGGAAGTAGTGCGTAACGGTGTAAACTGGGCCATTTCGTTAGGCTCGGTGTAACACTGAAGCTGACAATTTGGCGTCCCTAAATCCCAAGGTGTCAGGCGAGTCGTGCTGATGGGATGAATGACCTGGCGGTGAAACAGTTAGCCAGTTCGTTAACGGAGCCTGTAGAGGTTGCTTCGGCGTGTAAAACTTGTTGAAATGCATTATCAGAGCCAGTGTTCCTCGCATTTGGAGTTTTCTAAAAGCCTCCCGAATCAGTTCTCTATCATGACAGCTTGCGATATGCTCTGCTCTCGCGGTATGCTACATATCGTATATGTATACAGAGATGATAAGTGAAAGACTTGTTCTTTCTCTTTAGGATTCAATCCCTGTCGGTAGTGTTTAAATGACTGAAGTCTGGTAGGGCCTGGCAGGAGTGTCGGGGGGCAGATACCTCTGCGGCACCTCAGAATTAGGGGACACGAAAGTCTCGCTATGCCTGTCAAGAGTGTCAGGGGGTTGATGCTTCTGCGGCACCTCAGACATTGGAGACGTGTAAAGGTTCCCCCAAACAGGAGCCACCAACCTAGGGTCGCCTCCGGCTTGGTAGACAAGTGGTGCCACCCTGTTGCAGGATGGGGTGATCATCATACTGAATGAGGACTGTCTATGTTGTGAGATGGCAGCATGGGGTACCTGTAAGACTCTTGCCATCATTCGAGCGGCATAAGCAGCTGAGTGTTGGGGTATATATGGTGCCAGTATGTCGTGTGCACATGTGATGCATGGGGAGTACTGGGTCAGGAGTGGTGATCTCTGGGTATGCCTGTATGTCTGGGGAGGGTTTTCTGAACATTTTTTAATTTCGAGAAGGTTCGAAAAAAAAATTTCTTCTAAAAATTTGGCCTCTGGAGGGGGTTTTATGTCCAAAACCACCCCCGTGACTACGCCACTGCCACCAGGTGTGGCCACTTATTACATCGGGGTTCTATTGTGCGGTACACTAATTTTGTAATGGATTTTTCTGTTTTCTGTTTTAGTAGCCGCGCATTTTATCACATGACTAAGGAAGGCTTCTGTATGAAGCATGAGAAAATTACATACTTATTATGAACTTGGGGACTACTGTGGACCTTTTTGAAAACCGTCACCCTTGTGGCAAACTGTGTCTTATACTGTGGGCAGACATACCGTTGTAAATGCGTTGTACGCCTCAAATTGTATGTCTGTCACCATTTACAACGCTAGAACCACGGAAGCAACGCGATACCTGCGTGGTTTCTGTACCATCATCGTACAGCTTTGTATGTCTCTCACCATTCTCAACGGCAAAATCGTATAGGAATCATGCGCTTCAACCGTTGTACCCGTACTAACCTCGATGTGCGTTGTACCAGCGCACATGGGACTAGCTTTTTAATAACTTCAATCCAAAGTTAAGCTAAAACGCTTGAAGGATCCTATACCGTTGTCTAAAGGGTTTCAACAAGAAGGTATTTCTGAATGTATTGCCGAAGGAATTCTTGAAGCAAATTCCTCAAGAATTATTGAAGGATATCCGGATATATTCCTGGATTTGGTTTGGAAGAAGTTTCGGAGTTATTAACAGATTTTTTTGGAAGAAGTCAACTACCAAATTCACGAATTAGCAACTTGAACAATAATCCCGAGAATATATAAATCAAATATATTTTATTTTATATTCTTTTACAAAATACATTGCTTTGAGATCTAACTAACTAAATCAGAGACAGTTCATGAATGTATAGTTTAGTTTAGTTTATTGAAGACACTTTATCACTTCGATGACATTCGTGTGGTTCATGAATGTATTAATATCGTTATTGCAATTAGTTGTAGCTGCGTTCGTCTTTAAAACGTATATCAACGATTCATGGTGATTCATATCATTATTAATTTTCAGAAATGATTTAGTGTAAATGAATATCGACTAAATTATTTCGTTTTGCATAAATAACTTTGAAAGAGTTTGTCGATGATTGGTTAATAATAATAAATAATCTAGCAATAGGCTATTTTAGGAAGCAAATTTTGTTAACTGATGGAAATTGTATTGTTAACTGATAGGACACCCAAGTCTTTTGTTTTCACATTTCCGCAACTGTCTTTCAATTGACAAATAGAAAGTAATTTTGGTTAAAAAAAGGATTATATTCCATCAATGATATTTCCATCAGCTGATCAATGCGAAATCTTTTTTTTTCGCTGCCCCTATCGAAGTTCGGCACAGCCATAATTCATACCATGCTTCGATTTTTCCCAACAGTGAATTATATTTGCGCTACCCAGCATTTTTTATAACTTTTTTATATATGACTAGGGGACCCGGCAAACTTCGTCTTGCCCAAAATTTATTGATTGAATGGTTACCAACATTCACCATTCTACTTTTACACAATTTTTGATCAATCATTTCCAATTGATAACATATGAAGACGAATTTGGAATTATACGTTACACTTCTCAATATATTTATTTAGTTTCGATTAAAACTACATTTATTTTATTACTTAATTTCAGTTTAATTTAATGCCGCTTGATACACTACATTTTTTGTTTTATTGTCCGGTGCGTACACAAACAACATTGAAGGTCTGCCTACACGTGAACATGTCACATACAGTTGCCCATGATATAAACATGGGGATTCAAGGTTTAATCCACATACTTCCAATGTTTGGCCTTGCGATTTGTTGATGGTCATTCCGAACGCTAAGCGAATTGGAAATTGAATACGTTTGAACTCAAACGGCAAATCAGTTGGAATTATCGGGATTCTCGGGATTAGCACTTTTTCACCTTAAAATTTTCTTTTGAGCAACGTTGCTTGAATGACATTATTCTTGAGTTGATTCACGACCAACCTTGTTCCGTTGCACATTTTTGGTTGATTCAGATTTCGTAGCACCATTATGATAGATCCAACTTTAAGC
The DNA here is from genome assembly GCF_024139115.2 of Armigeres subalbatus. NCBI lineage: Eukaryota > Metazoa > Arthropoda > Insecta > Diptera > Culicidae > Armigeres > Armigeres subalbatus. The sequence goes on from NC_085139.1 coordinate 89,359,498, forward strand.
TGCAAATTGTGCGGTGGTAATCCAGGCAAATCCAAAGAGTTTAAGAACTCCGTTGGATAGTTGGTTGCTTCGTTCAAATTTAGTCACAATACCAACCGATTTGTAAGAATGTAAGTTTCCAACAATTGCATTTTGAATTATCAAATTCAAAGAATCCACTTCATTATTTTTCGCTGCAAGAATTGCACGTGCACTCAACCAATTGTATCGAAATATTCTGGTCGATGTTAGGAAACACTTTTGAAATAAGCTCCTCTTTTGTTGATGCGAACTGACAAAAGTTTGGTGGAAAAGATATCAATTCGGTGGCAGCGTCAACCTGTATCGATCCATTCCCAATCGCCAACAATTGGTTCGAAAATAGTTCGGCAGAAGGATCATCTTGTAACGTTACTCGCATATTCGTTGTCAGCCATTTTGCCACATAACGCCACAAATACGAAAGCTTCAGGCAAGCATTGATTTCAGCGGTTGCCGTTGACCGGAGAATGACAGGGAGTGTTTGACGAAAATCACCTGCCAGCAGAATCATTGCGCCTCCAAAAGGTCTTGAATTATCACGCAGATATTTCATTGTGCGATCAAGTGCTTCCAGTGCTCGTTTGTGTGCCATAGTGCATTCGTCCCAGATAATAATTTTACATCTTTGTAACACCTTGACAATTTCTGCTCTTGAACGGACTGAAGCTAACAGTAAAGACATGAGGAACGTTTTGCCAGTTCCTCCAGGCGCATTGATGAAGAAAATTGCTCCATTTTGATTTTCGATACCCTTCATCAGAGTGTCGTAAATTGTCTTTTGCTGAGGAGTCAATAACGGAACATTCGTTTGAACTTCCTGGCTCAAAGCATCTCGTTCATGTCCGTGCCATGTCCATGTAAGAGAAATTCTATTAGAAATGGTTTGATATATAGATAATAAGATGATTAAAATAAAATAAAAACTCATCCAAAATGCACAATAAATCGATTCATCGATAATGTTTAATTTCGGTTTTAAAAGTTTACCAGTTATATCATAACATTCTTCCTTGTAAATATATATATATACACACCTAAAAATAATCATGTAATTTTAGGTGCTGTGACACCGACATATACGAGCGTCATTTTTGACGTAAAATTAGGTGGTACTTTAATTTTACATCACAACTTTATTGACAAAAAAATTGATTGATAAGAACGAGAATCGAACAAAAGCCCGCTGAGTGAGAGCCCAGCACGCTACCACTCAGCTGTCTCCGTTCCTTGAAACAGGGATGATCGAAGTAAAACTGGTTCCACAATTTGCACTGGACAAGTATTTAACTGCATCAAGTCATCGACTGCTTGTGCGTTAGGTGCCTTGCAACGGGTGCTGTGTTTAGGTTCCGTGACATGTAATTTTAAATCATCCGACATTGAAAAATATACGATTCTGTTTATGTCATGTGGTTTTGTGTCATTATATTGAAATACGTCACTTGTAATATTCATATTTTTTTGGTATATATATATATATATATATATATATATATATATATATATATATATAGATTTTCACATAATTTGCAAAATCTTAATTTTCAGAGCAGTATTTTCAGTATAAATGCGTACTTCTCGCCGCGATATATGGTTCACTCTTTTTGTGTATTTCTCTCTATTCTCTGTGCCCGAAATGAGAACAAGGTGGTGTTTGACAGTTTCTTATTGAATAGCGGGAGAGTTTCCAAACAAAACTTACACGCTAACTTTCACCTACTCAGTGACTGAGTAAAATTGTATTGCTCTCTCTTTCTATCCCACGGAAATTTTACTCAATTTCCGTGGGAAGAAAAGAGATGGCAATACAATTTTACTCAGTCACTGAGTAGGTGAAAGTTAGAGTGTATGTGAGCACACAGGAGAGCAATAAAAAAAACAACACAAATCAATGCCAATAATACTTGTGACAGATATATGATGCGAAAATCACTGTACAGCATAAAATCATATATCTGTCACCCAGAATCACGTTGGTATTACCCAAGCAATGATGATTCTACGCTGATACGTACCCTGCTCTGCGCCCGTTGTATACAACGTTACAGGTACAGCGCAAAGCAAATTTGAATGCAAGCAATGCTAGTAACGCATACAATGGCGCCATCTGGTTGCGGTCACTACCCATCACAGACGTTAAAACATAATAAGAAAAATGAGTTTTTTCTTGTTGGAATATGAAAACGACCAATGAACGTGTTCGTCACCGATATATTTGTATATTCTATTTTAGTTCAAACTACTTATTTTACAAATTTATATGCCACGTCATATCACTGAATTTACTAAATGATTTGTTCAGTAGGCATACATTTATAAAAATATTGTAACTGTTTGTCCTGGTTATATTTGATGACCTTAAATAATTTTCTTTTGCTATTGTCAGCTTTTTTGAATTCTGAGTTTCAGACAAGTCTGGAACGCTGATCTAACAGCATGGATATCTCCATCAATCCTTTTACTAATTTTAAGGTGATTATACAATCAAGCCATGTGGTGAATTTCAAACTCACCACACGGTTTCCTACTCCTATTATCAACAGTTCAAATCTAGCGTAATAATTTTCGTACAATGCTGAAATTAAAGTCGATTGTTTAGCAAAAGTAAGCAAACGATATACGGATGTTTCATCCCCATAGGCGTTGTGGTTTTCTAAATTCGTGCTCTTGAAAAATCACCAGAAAAAGCACGTGGTTTCCAAGATGGCCGATAAGTGACTTTGTTGTATAACCACCTTAACATTACAGTCCTGGATTCACTGAATCAGCCTGTTTGATCCGAATTGCCCGGAGAATGTCCCGCATTACCACATGATAAATCTGTAAATTCTGGATGAACTATGGAATTCGTAAGAAATTGGATTTAAAAAAATGGTCCACATCCGAAAAACCAGGAGAAAAAAGAAATCTTGGACACTCTAGAGGGTCTACTGAACTTGGAGAATGAAGGTTTAAATAATTTTGAGAATCTAGGCCATTTCCGTATATGTACTGAAAAATCAACGAAAATTGAAATAATTTGTCAAACTCTGAATAACGCAGGAATCTAAGGAATTTTAAGTATTTGATTACCCAGGAGGGTTTAACGAATGTGGGAATATTAAGAATTTGTATGATTCTCAGAGTTAAACGTGTCTGAAGATATTCTGTAAAGTTAAGATTATGATAATGATCCAATCGAAGCTCTAGAATCTAAGAAAATGGGATATCAGAAAAGGTGAGAGTATTGGAGTACCGTGGACCCCCGGTAATATGACCGCTTTTAATCTGAACACTTTTTAATTTGAACCCCGTTGGTTTGAACATCGTTCAAATTAAAAATGGTTCAAACGTCATTTAGCACGTGGAATCGACAGAAGAAAAATGAAACATCTTGAAACGGAACGCAGAATCAAAACAAACCAGCAAAGAGAGCGGTCAGAAACCAGTTTTTCTGATGCAAATAGAGTAACCAGAAGTTCAAATTAAAAATGAACCCCGTTAATTTGAATAAGGTACCGTTCAAATTATCGGGGGTCCACGGTATCCTTAAATTAGCAAAGATCTACAAAGTTAGGAAAACGCCTTCAAAATCCGAAGAATGAAAAAAATCACAGTGATTGTTCAGACTGAGCACTTACATTTTTTTTAAATCACGATAATAAAGAATATAATAATAAATACTTACATATTTTGTAAGACAACAGACAATGCCAGAAAATTTTGCATATCGAAGAGTTTCCACGATTGGAGGGGGAACAGTTTTAATAAAGTTTTTGTTTGGGCGTAAATAGGGATTTTACGTTTTTTGTCAATCCCAATAATCAAAATAGCTGTACATATTGTAATATAATAATTTTGATAACGACAAATTTACTTTTTAGCAATTTTACAGATAGTAGTTTTTCTTTACATCAATCGAAAATTCACCAAGTGTGTTTTGAATAACAATAAAAATGTTTAAAATAATCAGCAAAAGGCCGGATTTTAATAAAGTATTTACAGGTCATGTAAAAATGGAAAATAAATTTTTATTATTTTGTAAAAAAAATCTATATGTAACGCAAATAATACTATAGTAACACAGCGAATGGTAAAAAAATATGTGTGTCATCCTGCTGCTGTACGCGTACAACATGGTACGTGTATCACTGTACAGAAATCATATGTCTGTCGATAGTATAACCATACTCGCATCAGCCGAAATGTACTCTGAAGGTAGTTCTCTCTTCGCTTTTCTTCCTATTCTCTCAGATAAGAACAAAATGTATGTCTGTCACCATGCTCTGTACGCTTACAGCGCATTTACAACGGCATGTCTGCCCCTAGTATAGGTTATGATGGGGGCCTTCATTATCCATACGGTAAGATGCGAGGCTACGAAGAAAGACGGTTCGATAACCGGTCCGGTCTAGGAAATTTTCGGGTGGAAATTTTCTCGACTCCCCCGCGTATAAAAGTATCGTCGTGTTAGCCTCATGATATACGAATGCAAAAATTGTTACTTGCCTTATAAACATAGCAGTTAATAAATGTGGAAGTGCTGAGTGAACACTAAGCTGCGAGGCGGCAATGTCTCAGTGGGGATATGCAATGCATATAATGCCCATGCGAGATGGTGACGATGTTTCAATTTCAACGAAAATCTGCGTTGCCTCTTCTAAAGTATGTCAAGATTGGCGCCCATTTTGTCAAAAAAGCCCCGCCTAACGATAGTTCCCCCTTTCCTGTTATCCATAAGAATGTGGCGCATGTTATTGAATATGTCCCAAACTTAATTGGGCAGATTTGTATTTTTTTAATTACGATACAGAAATTACGAATAAATCATCAACATGCTTGTTATGTGCATCTAAACATAATAACTATAATAAGTTTGAAAATCATAGAAATTGAAAGTGAAATGCGAAAATACAAATAAGATGAACTTTTTTTTCAAAAAGAAGTAACTGATTTTATCTTAAGTTTTGGATCGGTGGTAATGTTCCTTATTCAAAGTTCAAACTATTCTTGCCATGGAAAACGTTTGAAAAATACTTCACCTAAGGATGGTCGTACAGACGACACATCTATCATTTCGTAAACGGACCGGATATTTACACAAAACCCAGTAGAGCAGTGGAGATTTTTTCATTGTTCAAAAAGTTTTATCCATACCATGATGGAAATCGAATCCACACTCCCCAACAACGTGCGACGATATGGTGGTCTTAACATCTGCTGATTTCTCAGAGCACGAGTTCGCACTTTGATATTGATTTGCTAGAAGATGACCGGACTCTATTCTGATCTCGCCATAGTAATCTCCGTAGAGCAAATCTTAGGAACCGTTGCTGAACGGGTTCCAATCTTTCGGTACCATTCGTATAGTGGGGAGTCAAGACAGGCAAACAGTAATCCAGGGTTGATCGAACAAGTGAAGAGTAGAGTGACTTCAGACAATATACCTATATCAGAAAAGCTTAGCTTATCAACTATATAGCAAATGTGCTGGCTAAACAACTCCAAGATCTTTCACATGATTTCTCGCTTAACTTTTTAAAAGGACCTAAGTAACATTTTTTTCATGAATTAATTTGAATATTGTAATCAACAGACCAACATGAAAGCTTTTGATTGCACAACTCAAATTAATTCATGACAAAAATGTTACCCAGCTCCTGGGTAACACCTAAGCAAGATTTACTCGAACGATTACTGTTCCCAGTAATGTACTAGAAATATATTTGTTCTTTTTTTTTTCTCGTAAAGGTGATCATTGAGTATTTTCTAGGACTGATGACCATTCGATTGAGAATGCACCAGTTGGCGAATACTTGAAGTTGTTGAAGATTGTGGCAGTCGTTAGCGGATCGTATTCGTAAAACATTTCAGTAGCCGTAGAGCGCACGGCGATGAAGCCATGTTGATCAACGCTTAAATATTGTTTACAGTGTGATGAAAGCGGACCCAGCACTACTAATTCGAAGAGCTTGGAAATAGCACTCAAAGACGTAACTTCACGGAAGTTACTGACTTCACGTTTTTTCCCTTTTTATGGACAGGAAACATGTGGGCTGTCTTCCAATAAGTGGGAAATTCTCCAGCAGAAAGTAATACCATGGATCCCCGATAATTTAAACGGTATCTCATACAGATTAACGGGGTGCATCTTTTAAATCAAAATTCTGGTTACTCTATGAGCGCCACGTAAACCGGTTTCTGTCTGCTCTATTTGCAGTTTTCGGCTTCACGATGTTTCTTTTTTCTTTAGTCCAACCCACGTGTTAAATGACGTTTGAACACTTTTTAACAAACAAATTTTGAAAAAGGGCCTGCCAGGTACTCGATGTTTTTCTTGAGGAACACAGAAGGGATACCGTCTTGTCCAGAATTGTAGGAGGTATTCATTCGATTAACAGCATCAACGATGCTATGCTCAACCAAGTCAATAGCACCAAGCGCATAGTTTTGGAGAGGAACATTGTTTGCCATAAGATTAACTTCGTCAGGGTTTACAACTTCATTAAAAAAAAAACTTCGGAGAATTTTGAACGGAAAATTTACAGAGATCTGAGTTTCTCTCATTAATTGTAGTATTTATCTTCGAACTATGTATTTAATATGTCCGAGATATTGCGAAGAATGTTTGGAATTTATGAAATTGTCCGGTTTCTGTTTGATTCAAACCTCGGACAGCATTGGATTCATATTTCGGGCACAATGATTCAAACTTCGGACACCTAGTTACACAGTATCGGGAAGAATAATTGCAAACAATTCTCACTGCACAGCTCAGACTGTCTTTTAATCTTTTCGTCGCAATGAATATGCCCATGTCTTACTAGAATGTAATTATACTAAAACAAGCTAAAATTATTAGTCCGTTCGATCCAGCTTGACAAAACATTTCGATGAAAATTTTCATTAAATTTTCCATACGAATTGAAGCGTCCTAAGTATGAGTATTTCCTAAATTTGATTATCCACGGTACGTTTGTGAAAGTATTAGCAGCAGTTTCTGCAGATACGGTTCTTCCGGTTTCTAGGATACTATACCAGTCCAAGGTAGGGAGCAGATTAGAGATAGAACGGTAGTCAGCTTTCCTGAAGTCGTGGTAGACTGTCATGGGACAGGGGTTGAAATCACAAGCAAGTTGGTTATCGAGGATGCCGACAAGAGGAGGGTGATGTATTGATGATTTCACCAGCGGAGATATAGCACAACACACAATTTTAACATATCTATGTCGTACATCATACTAATTCCCTATTAGGACATATATAAACTATAATGTCCATTGCCAATAGCACGTATTGTACCGAGCGTAGTTGTTGAGCAGATCATGTTGAAAAGCAGACCAAGTTCCATTTGGAATGTAGAGCCATTGAAGAAGAAGAACAACCAAGCGTTGTGGACCTTAAGGCTGAAATCCACTCCTAATTGGGAGAACTTACAACATACGAGTTGGACATATCTAAATCGTAAATCTTCTGAGGACTGTATCGAAAATAAGTTATCCACATTATTTTATTCGAATAAAATCGGATGAATTTTAAAAATTTATTAAAATTTGTCTAGCAACAAATGTTAATTCTGTTTGTTAAGTTTTATGAAAAAATATAATACTGAATAAATTTTACACTCTACTCCGACTCCGACTCCGAAACTAATGAACCGATCGGCGTGAAAATTTTTATGTAGAGGTTTTTGGGGCCGGAGAAGGTTCTTAAAATGGTTCGAGATCCCTCCCCCCATTGGAAAGGGGGGCTCCCATACAAATGAAACAGAAATTTCTGCATAACTCAAGAACTAATCATGAAATAGATCAATTTTAGGCGAAACAGAGTTCGTCGGGTCTGCTAGTACATAATAAAATTGGCCTCTAAGGACTTATATGGACAAAATGAAGTGCTATTAGAATTGTACCGAGCGTAGTTGACGTGGTACACCATTTGGGTCTTAACTCCAGATTGATTTGGAGAACGTAGAACATCTGCAGGAATATTGACAGCATTATTTTCTCCACATTTGAAATAATTTTTAGGACGTTTTCGTAAAAAAAAGATTGTTGCGCCATATTATTGTGAAAATTTCATCTAGGGTAATTCGCCAAATGTTGAACGGCTAATTTTTTCGCCTATTGTTGAACGCACGTGCATTTCTTATGGGAGTTCAACAATAGGCGACAAAATTAGCCGTTCAACATTTGGCGGTTTCCCCTATATAAAAGTGGCCAACTGGCGACTACAGAATTTGGTTGTGGCCAATCATCAATCTGAAGCCAGTTTCAGAAAATTGATCTGGCGATTATTTTGGGTATACAAACATGTAAATTTAGCTGAGAAATGCTGAAGATGTCAAATCCGGGTCAATATGACCCTCATGCAGGTTAAACAATTCAATTACTTTTCTCTCGGCAAAAAAGTTGTATCCATTCGTCGATTATTGCGGATCTTTTCAAAATTTTCCATTTTGCGGATTCCGTAAAGTTCTTCCGCAGCTGTCAAAGTTCTACCGCGAGCCTGAAAATCTTCAATACACTGAAATAAAAATCTGATATTTGGCGTTGTCATCGTAGAATGCCATGCCAAACAGCTTGAGCTTGAGCTTGAGCTTGAGCTTGATGACCGTACAATTCGTAGTTGCTACTCCGTGATTGATCAGAACAATCAAAATTGCACAGGGAACCAATAGTTGGGGCTTGGGATTAGCTGTCCAACCTCAATGTGCACAGATTGAGAGTTCAAGATATTGAAGGACCAATAACGGCGCCGGCTACGTCCTTACGGTCATCTAGGAAGGGAAGGAATGTTGGTGTGACATCCGTTGCTACTAGAGACCGAGATCACCTCTGCATCTCCACAGTTGTCACAGGAAGGATTTTGGTTAGTTGGGATAGGGTACGTTATTACATGGATCAGGATTCACCTTGGTAAGTGATGCGATCCATGCAACCATTGTTAGTTAAAATAAGAACAACAAATAAATTAATTCAACTATTTTAGAAAATTATTTACACATGTCGTCATCTTCGATGACGAACTATACAAAAATATTGTAAATGTAAAATTTAATACATATGTATATTCAAAAATATTATTATTCTTACTGAAAGTTCTTTTGTGAACCTGATAGAAATATGTGTTACTAGTGTACGTCGACACATGTTGTGACGAACCATTCAATTTTAGTATATTAAATATGGAGTGATCTGCTTTTTCTTCGTCGTTGACACCACATAGCCATCGGGATACCACCGCCCCGCAATCCTGTATCCCCAAGCAAACCCCAATCAATAACTGCGAAGACTCTAGTTAAAGCCAAGCTACCACTGCACTATGGGGCCTCTCCATACAAACTGGCGGACAAAACTATTTTCTTCCTTTTTTCGGGCTTATAAGATGTATTTAATGTTTTCATAGCAATGAAATGTTATTAAACAACAATTCCAGGCATTTCGCGACTAACTTTTGAACAGGGCTTAACATTTTGACTCTTTAATTAAAACTATATATAAATTTCCAACCGACATCGCATTTTTATTCGCAAAATACCAAGAACAAATAGGCAAGAGCGCTTTTTATAGTAAAATATAGAAATTTGAGTGTGCATCATACACTAAGGAAAAAAAGACAAGTTTTGGAGCAAACGAGTTTCTTTTTCAAATCGCGTTTTCTCAAAATTTTGCGCAAGATTTTCCGTGGGAATCTAAAAGTACACATCCCAAATATGATCCCCAACTAAATATTTCCACGGTTCAATGCGGGTAAAAAAAGTAGCTGGCTTTTAAAGTTGAAAATACCTCTAGTTTTCAATGTTTTTTTTTCGTATTTTTCTTTTTAATTTTTTTTTCCATCGTGATATTACGATTTTCGTTAGTACGATATGAAAGCTCTTTTAATTATCTTTACAATGCTATATATAAACCTCGGTATCGTATCAGATTTTTTTAAAGCTGGTATGAAGTGAAGCAAGATTTTGAAGAGAAAAAAAAACAGGTTTTTTACCTTTTCTCAAATTTGATAACTAATATCTAAAAAACTATAACTCGTAGAGACCTGAAATTTTGGGGTTTTCTTATCCTGTGTATCAACTTTCGGAAACTTCAGCACGGTCTTGTTTTTAAAGTACGGTTTTTAAAGTACGCGCGATGCGCATCTATTCACTAATGAAGCACATCAACATTTCACAACCATACCTACAAAAAACTATCTGGTTTTATGGTATTTCGCATTAAATAAAATCATGAAACTGCTGACTGACTTCGTAAGAATATAAACCGCATAAAAACAAGCTTCGTAAATACAAATCACAAATGTCGTCTGTTCTCCTCACTAGTGTACAACATAAAATAAGAAACAAAACCGTCAGTTATCTTACCTTTGTTCCTAATAGAATGAATGAATGAGATGAGAAATGATTCTTAGGAAATATACTTATCATATAAATCCCCGACATCAACCAGGTATTCCGCAGCTCAGAGATAAGACATGTGGCCCTGGGCACACCATGCGAAACGCGTTGTCTTCCAGTCCGCTACATAAAATTCCCGGGTGAAAACCCTTCATTGGGCTAATTAATGTTTGTGCCAGTCGCGCGTAATACGAATGCACGAACAACAACCTGGTTCAGAGACCACCATGATCAACAACCCACAAGGCGGCAGTATTCCAGTTGTGGAATGTGATGCAAACAAAGACGATATGATAAATTTCATATCAAAATCAGATTTGTCTCACCAAAATAAATGTCTCTGTTCCGGACATAAATCCTAAGCCTAGGATATTATCTTCATATTCATAAACATATAATTAGAATAGATGCAACTGTTATTTAAACTTCACACGGGGAAACTCGTTCATCCAGCAACGGACACTTCCCCTCCGCTGAATGACTCCACCAAGAACCCGCCCATTCCGGGAAAACAAGTGGACCCTCTGGATCCAATGAGAATATCCACTCACCATCCCAAAACGAGCAAAATCCGCAGCAAAGTGGAAAAGACAGCAAAGAAAAACCATGACTAATCGAGTTTCTCCGTGCAACATGATCTGTAATGACAAAGAAAGTATGAAGTGGTGTGAAAGTGTGTTTCCCAATATCGTGAAGTTGTATAAGTAAATGTTAGCTAATTCTTTGGAAGTAAAGAATTGATTGTATGCAGTAGTACTGTCAACAACTGAAATTTCTTGGAATCGAAACTGCTTCATAAATAAAGGTTATCATAAAACACCGCAAAACACTAGTATTGCATTTTGAAAAGCAAAAATACAAATAAAGAAAAAATGGCTTGATCTCACCAACTTTGCGAAACATCGTCCGTTTCCTACGAAGTTTGAAGATTTTTTAGGTCAAATGCGGCCATCCAAATTTATCCTTTCCGCCAATGATTAGCGACGCAAGATTTTGACACCAGATCACTTTCTCAAATACACTTTTTCTCAACGCCAATATTACTTTATAACATTTAGTAGAATGCCATGCCAAACAGCAGAGAGAAAGTATGAAGTGACAGCTGCGGTAGTTTAAAAATTGAACCGTAAAGAGGAAAGTTTTCTCTGGAACAGCAATAACAAAGCTATTTAACTCAATTTAACATTACATTGCATTAGCGGGGGCAGTAAATACATCCTCATTGCAACCCTGCCTTGCAGCGAACGTCCCACAATCTATCACTCCTCCGCCGCATGCTTTGATAATGCAGCTGGAAACCGTTTATTGATAGTTGCGCACCGCAAATCAAAACATACCTATTTTGCAACCGAAAATAAAAACTGCAAAGCTTTGCAGAATGTCAGTGTGATTACCAAACAGCGGTTATTATATACCGCTAATGATGATAAGTGCAGGTGATGACCTTCTTGGAACCTTTGGTCCGTTCTGCTGGTAATTCCGTAGAAATTCTTCCGGCTGCCTGCTCCTGTAGGCGCCAGAGAATATATATATTTTTTTTGGAATTCAAATTCGATAATTTCCTAAATTATTATTGGAATGAATTACTATGATAGCAGATATATCAGAATTACCTGATTAAAGGTAACAACCCGAATGCTACTTCTTTTAACTTTTTTTTACAATTCGGGACTGATCTGCGGTTTGGGCGTAACTTATTTTATATACTAACATTGTTTTATCGATTGCGTAGAATGTAAGCGTTTTTCTCGAAAACTATTTCTCTTTATCTGATAGTGGAAAGCTAATTCTTTCGGATACATACGCCCAAATCGCGAAACAGTCCCGAATTGCTAAGTGCATAAGAAAGGCACGATCATCAATGAATTAAACTAGGATTGCCGCTGTTGATCGAAGTAATGCATATTGTAGTTTCATTGAACAGTTAGCATTCTAAACAAATTTACCAGAAATCCAGGATCTCTCGGTATTTATTTTTTTCTTTGAAAGCATCAGAAAACAATGTTAAGTTTCTTTTTCTGTCGTTCTTAAATTACTAATGGCCTGATGATTGAAAAGGTTGACATCGCCGAGTTTCGACAAAACAACCATGTTTTTTGCACACCCAAAAAACAATTCGTACAATTATTGTAGGTATAACATCTTGGCATAATAATTCTGCAAGGTTTCAATAAAAGAAATGTAACCTTTTTATACAGAGATTTTCAGCCCGAGACTCCGACTCTTGCGAAGCTAAGTATTGTAATTAACATTTCAGAATTTATAAAAAAGTTTGAAAAGATAAGTACCTAAATCAAGCTGTTTTTATAACTAGTAGGGTCACTGCTCCTGGACTTCATCTCATAGCTCCGATATTGGTCCTACGAAAAACAAAGCAATGAAAAGGTATTTGGTATAGGTAAATTTGTTTATTATTTTTGTATTTTTTTTCAGCAGTGAGCATGCATGTTAGCAAAAAGAAGCGACGAAATTGGTGCCGTATTTCTTTGTTTCGCGATGAGATGAATATATGTACAGTGAGATTGAAAACGGAATAGTTCCCCTATATATCAAACTAGTTGTTGAATTAATGGCAATGATATTAATGAAGATTTCTCGTCGATTGCATTCATATCCGCAAAAACTGGATCTACCTACTTAATATTGCTTTAGAATGTGGCCGAGTATGTAATTACATACATGAAGTGCCGTCCAAATAAATTTTCTCTTCAGCAATGGATGTGACTCAGATGGGTCGCTTTTTACACGATTTGTTCTTGGTTGTTTATAACCTTTGGTTTTAATGAAACATTAAGTTGACCCTCAAAAAAAATCGAATCACATCAGGTTCTTAGTAAAAAGTTATGGAAATGATGTAGTCCGGAAAAATAATTAAATCTATTTGCGTAAAAAGCTATTCCATTTAGGCCACCACTTAAATTTCCAAACTCAGTCGTGAGAGTCGTCTCAGTATTGTATTAATACTGTATAAAAAAAATCGTTCTTAGGGTGTCTTAAAACCTTTCGACACATCTTGGTGGATGTGGGTGTAGGGCAAAACAAATGTATTAAAAATATGCTTGATAATTGTTTGTTTCTCAAGGAAAACATAAAAAAGGGGGATTAGGTTTGATTACAACAGTCCATGCTAGCGTGACTCATTTTACTGTTTTGGTTGCATCACATTATGCCCCATCCAACCGGTGGCGGCACCACATCCTTCTACACAGCAGCGTTATCAGCCAGGTTAAGATTAATACCAGTGCAAGTACTTTGCACCACATCGCGGAACAGTCAGCGCAGCAGCGTGGGCACAGTTTTCGTTTCTGTTGCCAACTGGAAAAGGCACGTGCGAATCACGAGTACGCGGCGCGGATGCTGCGTTTCAGCTGTGCCAGTTTGCGTTGGGTCGCACCAAGAGCGAAGATGCTCGTAGTGTCGTATACGTATGCTTCATATGTGCGTGTTTATATTCAGTGAGTAGCAACAAATGTTGCGGAACATAGTTTGGACTTTGGCACATTAAATTATTGATAATAGTGATGGATGATGACATTTTTCGGATGTTCCCTTGAACCGTCCTGAGATTCTGATATAGGATGGACGGTTTGTCCATGATATAACTGCCTATGATCGCATATTTGTAACAATCGACAAAAGTAGGCATGGGAGAAATGGAACGATGAAGTTTGTGATATGCATAAGTATGCAAATCTCAATGATTTTCTAAAAATTCCCATAAATTGCCCAAACAATTTATCAAGTTGGAATCTTCGGTAGAAACATCTCCATTACTTGGTATTTGAATACAAAAAAATTGCGAAAACTTTTGTACATAGCACATGGCGTACCGTCAATAAAGTTTTTCAGTGTTACGGTTATGCGTTCACTTTGCTTAATGTTACAAAACAACTTGGTAGTTTTTTCGAGTTTTTTGGAACAAACTTTCTTATATCACCTGGTCAACTGAAAGAATTAGCAATTTGGAGATGATTCATGAGCTTTTCTCAAAATCGACAAAAATGCAAATGTTACAAATATGCGATCATGGGCAGTATGTAACATATGTTACATTTAGCATTTTTCTTGATATTGAACTAGTACTGTAAATTGGTCTTAATCAATCATTACATCCAGTTTTCCTCAGAAAAGTAAAAACAATCAACATTAACTTATTAACATCAGTAAGTTGATAGCAGTTGAATGTCAGAGGGCAGTTTTATACAAAATCAATAAAAATGCAAATGTTACAAAATTAAATTTTTATTTAATATGCGAAGCCTGCCAATGATTGGGTAGATAGCTCTAAAATATCGCTTCATATGTAGCAAAGTAGAAAACCTAATTTTACAATTTGATTCTCTATGAAATTTAAAAGCTTTTCACAGACTTTAAAGAAACCACGTGGAATTTTTTAAATAAGGGTTTTAAATGTGCGGACATGTTAAACTGTGTTACTTTAATTTTTCTCATATTCTCTTTTTCAACATGGATTTATATATTCGATTTGGATATCATGGCCTATGTCTAGGTGATTAACGACCCCATTTTTGGTCACTGTAGGCCTAGTTGTCGGGCTTTCCTAGAATGTGGTGTGGTTTGACTCCGCAAGCAGGCCTCATCAAAGCAACCGTGTGCTGCTTAAGGTGCATGAACCCAAGTCCTGGTGTTGTTGTCCCGATCTGAAATGACGGGCTCCTGCCCGACCTGCTAAAGGTATGCCTCCTGGAAGGTGTTAGTCGGGTCCCTTTCCATTCTTGCCTCGTGCCCCCCGGGAACACGGGATGCTGCGACTACTTCCGGGAGGTCTGTGATCATGCACTTTTTCTAAAATTCCGGCCCCTAGCTTAGGCTAGTTTACAATTAATTGCATATTATTCGGCAACTCGGTCGTACGAAAATCATTTTTTTTTGTTAAATATCTTGGCTGTGCATATGCACAGCACATGTTTCGAATTGGACAAATTGATATGAAATTTGCGGAAAAGAATCCACGTGTCTTGGAGGGACTCGATCCTTTAACCTCCTACTCTCTAAATAGGCGTGATAACCCCTACACAACTAGGGGAAGTGCACCGTTTTTGGCCAACTCTGAAAAATACATGTTTTAACAAAATAATCGATTAGTTGAAAGCAGCGTTGAATCGTGAGGGATATATCTCTTGATGGAACTAATAAAACTCTCGCGAATTGCTTTATTTTTGGAGTTATTCGCAAAATTGGTCAAATTAGGAACATGGCCAAAACCGGTACAGTTGATTTGTCCAATCTTCACATGTGCTTTACTGTTGTATATCCACAGTCAAGCGAGCCCACCTTGTTTATTATTCGCACACTCTATGCCCCCAACAACGGGCTTGGCGGATTTGTATAGAGTGTGAAAAGGCTTGCTTGGCTAAAGCATTTAGCTAGTTTGCTAACTGACTGATGGCTTATCCACTGCTACGTTGGCAATGTCCCAATCCCTCCTCGGCGGCGGTATACCTCACTCGAATCCTCATGACTCCCCCCGGCGTCGAGGGTGGTCCACCAGTTCCGGTGTATAATTAGGAAAGCTTTGATCACCGCGTGACTTTATCGAAATTAATTTATTGGCTTTTTTCGGTGATAATTATACTACTCAAAGCGAAAGGGACCAGTTCCGGTGTAAGAATCTTCTGCACTGATGTGGCCCCGACTAGCAGCGGCTATCGCTGAGGACGCTTTCGCACATTGCGCCGACTTTGGCTCAAGGTTGCAGAGGTGTTCCGACAGTTCCGTTGTTAAATGACGTCCGCACTGGCGGTGTCCTACATACCCGAAGCACTTCCTTCTACTTTCTTCTTTCTTCAGCAGGTTGGCTGTTCGAGTGCTGAGGTCGGTCCGACGATTCCGGTTGGCAGAGGACTTCCTCCAGTTCGCTGGTACCCCGACGACCCGAGGCCAAACACTGGTCACTGTGCTGGTTTTTTCCCCGTAACGACGCTTCTTCGCTGGTCCCTTCTCAGATCTTCGCGTCAATAGATTTGAGTATTAGGATCTGAGTTCAAAGACAGTTTGGAGTAACATTCGTAGATATTCAACGAATTTTGTAATGTGTCAATAAAAGTGTATTGAAGTCAGTCCCGTGGAACTATTATAAGTCATAAAAATAGTGGGGACTTCGTAGATCTTCTATTGATCGATTTGAATATTGAAATCCGAACCGAAAGATAGTTTAGAGTGTCATAGATGTTCAACGAATTCTATAATGTGTTTATAGTGATGTAATGAGGTCCCGTGGAGCTATTCCAGCTCATTAAAACAGTGGGGACATCGAAGATCTTCACGTTGATCGAGATCTGAACTGAAAGACAGTTAGGAGTGTCGTAGATGTCCAAAGAATTCTGTAATTTGATGATTTAAATATTAAGTATGCTGTAACGAAGTCCCGAATCGTAGTTATATCACTGGACAGGCGAAGGATTTTATCATAAGTCATAACGCATTTCAGATTCGAATATTTAATCAGAATATGGTAAAGTATGGCGTTCATTCCTTGAAAGAAGAAACTCAGAACTCACTGATAGTTTGGATGCTCTAGATCATTCTAGTGCCCATATCCTGACACGTTTAATATTTTTCCAGGATAGAGCAGCCATTTTTGAACATTTTTACTGAAGAAAGCTTGGCTCTATTTCTTAAAATCGTTTTTTGACAGCTGATTTTCGTGATACCGTATTGAATCGATTGAAGTAAAATCAAAATTTCATCACTTCAAAACCTCTAATCAGTGCAAACTAAGTGCTGGAGACAATCTTTTCACCTTATAGGGTAAAGTGCCCAATAGTGGACCCCAACCAATAGTGGACCCTCCAGACATTTTTTCATTATTACAGCACAATGGAAATATTTTGCTATGAAATTCCATCGGGAGAACCTACCTTACAGTCCTATGATTTGATTACATGCATTGAAAATGCTCTGGAAAGTAAAATTAGTTGATTTTTTACAATTCTATAAAAAATGAACACGAGAGTGTCCATTATAGGAATATTTTGGGGGTCCATAATAGGGAAGAAGAACGTCCCGAAACGAAACATGAAAATCAAATGAAGTGTCGACTATAAGAAAGCAATTTCCTATTATGGACCCCCAGGGGGTCTACTATAGGGCAAATTTAGTCCAACTTTAGAATGTTAATTTCAAAGAATAACGTCGAGTATTTGAGTGTTTTATGTATGTATCGTGAAGAGGAGATGCAGAGCTTGATGTTAGACATCACGCAAAATTAATATTTTGACAATTTCCACTCCTTATGCCAGGAAGAGCAAAATTTCGCTACTAGGGGGTCCACTATTGGGCATTTTACCCTATTTATTCCTTATCATTAATTTCGTTTAAAACGCCCCCATTTTCAAAAAAAATGTGTAATTCCATCCATGTTATGGATTTACAACTAACATTGATTCTTCCTATTTGAAATTTTAAAACATACATGGAATAGCAGCACAGACAAACAGACGTTACATCTTGAACATTTCTCAGAAAAATCCATCGATCAACTACTCTACGTGCCTCTACCTCCATCTTTCGTGCGTGTTACACAAACCAATGTTTTCATTTTCACTATAAATAGGGGAAGAGGCTCTAAAGCGCCCCTACTTTGCTTCCAACGAGCTGCAGATTGAAAGAAGTTTTTTGCGTTATGAGTTTTCGTGCATCGAAATAGCACCACTTGTTTAAAATGTTATCATTAATATCAATATGATTTAAATTTTCTACAATTCAAAGATAAGATCAGCAAGACATAAAAGCCGTCTTTGCTTAGCTAGCTTTGCTTGGTTTCTTGTTCCTCCACAGTAAAATCCCATAAAGAACTGTCAGACTGTGCGTGAAGAATTTAATTTACCTTCGTAGTCGCGAATACGAACAATCTTAATGCGTATAGGGATAATTTGTGTGCCCTCTATATAGGCATTGTTTTCGAAGAGATGAATATGGGAGCTATGAGATGAAGTGCCGAAACGTTCCCCTAAATAAAAAATAATTTGTGTATAAAAAAAAGTTTTGCCGTTCCGTATACTTAAATAATTACAAACTCTTGTTTTGAGCTCGTTATAAATTTCATATAAGCATTAAAATATTGACTACTACGCCCTACAATTTACCACCGTATATTTTATATTTCGTCTTTTTATATCTCATATTTTTCAATGAAGGATTGAAAAAACATAATAATTTTGTATTCATTTTGCATCTCTAAAATCGGTAACGTTATTTATGGATGCACCAGAGTTATTTTATCTTTTCTAAAGCACGTTAATAACAATCGACAACGAACCAAGCAGTAACAACTACTTCAGTTCTTTTGCCGTAGTGAACTTTGTTTGTCATCATACCAACGATGTAATCATATTAGAATTACTATTGGTAAATTTTTTAATGCTCGTACTGTTGTTTGTACGGGTTAAATAAAAGTCCTTGTGCCGGGTGCAAAACCATTTGTTGAATGTCGATGGTTGCTGTTAACAAATAAAAATGTCTGTTGAGGTGGCGTGGAGAGGGACGAGGGAGGTTACCCTAAAGACAAAGACACGCCGGCCGACAGCGACGCGATTATCAATCGCTTTCTTTGCGTGCATCGTGCATCCTCGCGCTGCTAAACAAAGGTTTCATTGAATGAAATGAAGCATCCATCGGAAACTTCCATGCAACTTGTATGATACAAGCGCACAACAAACAATCGTATAGTCGCGTGTGTGGAGGGAAACTTAAGGACAATCCTCACGGAATCCAAATTTGAAAGTACTCGCGAAGCAACGCACAACTGTCATTTTTATTATTTCACGCACGTTCATTCAGCACTTACACAGTTATTAACTGTGAGGTTTCTAAGCCAAGTTATCATTTTTGTATTTGTATAATCATGAAACGGCACACGATGATACTTTTATGCCCAGGAAAATCGACACATTTGTTCGAAAATTTTCTAGACCGAAGGAATTGAACCTAGCCACCCTCAGCATGGTCTTACTTTGTAGCCGCGCGCCAAAGAAATCATTTTGTTAAGAAAAATATTTTGACCTTTTTAGTGGAATGTCTTCACTTGTCATAAGACGAGTTTGTAGAATCTCATTGAATTCCACAACTTAATTGCATCTTGGCAGATACGTATTTCAACCTCAGCAGTAAGGCCGTCTTCAGTGTTTCGTACTTGACTCGACTTGAGTTGAGTCAAGTACGAGACACTTAAGACGGCCTTACTGTTGAGGTCGAAATACGTATCTGTCAAGATACAATTAAGTGGTAGAATTCAATGGTATTGTACAAACTCGTCTTATGACAAGGGAAAAAAACATGTTGCTGTAGAAAACAAACAGATTCCATGTTATCGTGTCATATTTGTTGTCATTTATTATCCCAGCGCAGAGATTAGGGTAAATGTCCGAAGTTGGACAACAGATTCATGAGTGGCATAGTGAAGCTGTTTTGGCCACCAAGTCACGGCGAATTGGAAGAGACGGAGACTATGGAACCGGTCATGGTGAAGCAAGGTCTGAATTGTACAGAGGTAAAAATAGAGCGGTTTCCGGGAAAGTGTTTTGGATGTGGTGAATTTGGACATAGGCGAATCGAATGTTCAAAAATGATTGAGAAAACTGGCAGAGCACATGTAGCTGAGATAGCAATAGATCGGGAAGTTGCACTGATGATGACAGAAAGCGAGAAAGCGGGAACCGAAAACGAGTTGGAGTGGATTAGCGGTGCCAGTCGGCATATGGTCAAGGAAAAAGATTTATTTGATGTATTTGAAGACTTACTAGAACCTGTGAAGATCGATTGCGCAAAGGATGATGAAAGCATGTGAGCTACAAAAGGTGGAACTGTGTCAGGAAGATCAGTAATTCATGGAAAGACTACAGCATTTAAAGTAGGAGAAGTTGTTTATGTTCCGAATCTCACGTTCAATCTCTTATCACTGAGGAAGCTAGTGAAGGTTGGAGTGACGGTTGATTTTCAAGCTGAAAAAGCAGTTATGATTCAAGGCAATCGTTTAGTGGGTGAAGCTAAAGTTAGAGGACATTTGTACTATTTTCGGATGTGGAAGAATAAGAAAGATACTGTTCTGATGTCACAAGAGAATTACGAAAGTCAAACTGCGTTATGGCACCAAAGGTATGGACATCTAGGATTCAAGAACTTAGAAAAGCTGAAGAAATCTGCAATGGTCGTTGGTCTAGATTCGTTAAAAAAAATTGAAGATTTTTTCCGCGAGCCCTGTATGGAGAGTAAGTTGGTGCGATTGCCGTTTAATGGATCGAGACCGGCGACGAGTCGACCTTTAGAAAGAATTCACACGGATGTTTGCGGAAAGATAACACCTCCTACATACGACGATAAAAAATATTTTGTTAGTTTCATCGATAATTTTTCTCATTACGCTGTTGTATTTCTGATGAGTAACAAGAATCAAGTTTTCCATTATTTCAAAGTGTATGAAGCTATGGTTATTTCCAAATTTTAAAAGAAAACCGAAACTCTGAAATGTTATTTGGGTAGCGAATATTTCTCAAATGAACAGTTACTTTTTTATGAAAAACAAGGCCACTGGTGGTATAAGTACCATGGTAAAAGAATCTTGAAATGAGTGCCATACCAATTATTGTCTTTATCAAAGATAGTCTTGCAACAATTTTCTTGTCCTCTTGTACCATGGTACAAGTACCACAGGTGTGTCCTTAGTATTAAACTTGGATTCTGTCAGGAGTGACCTTATAAGCAATCGAAGGAGCGGTTGACTGTGCTATCAATATTCACTTGGTAACGGCTTCATCAAATCTTGATTAATAATAAACAAGCTCTTCAACTGATCAGACGTGTTTTTTCATAGTTGTCTGCAAGTCGCCCTGGAATATATATGTAATCCTCTTGAACTCATAGTTTTCGCTCAAAATCACCATTTTGCACAATACACGGTTCGAGGCCGCATCTCTCCATCCTCGAATACGCCCCAGGCTCGCCAAGTCGTTCTGCACCTGGTCTGCCCATCTCGCTCGCTGCGCTCCACGTCGTCTCGTACCTGCCGGATCGGAAGCTAACACCATCTTTGCAAGGTTGCTGTCCGGCATTCGCTACCTTCTGGATACTGGGTTCGCCGTAGAGCTGGGCGAGCTCATGGTTCATTCTTCGCCGCCACACACCGTCTTCTTGCACACCGCCAAAGATGGTCCTAAGCACCCGTCTCTCGAATACTCCGAGTGCTTGCAAGTCCTCCTCGAGCATTGTCCATGTTTCATGTCCGTAGAGGACAACCGGTTTTCTTAGCGACACATTTGGTGCGGTGGCGAATCTTTTTTGACCGCAATTTCTTCTGGAGCCCGTAGTAGGCCCGACTTCCACAGATGTATTTTACGACGGACATTGTTATCAGCCGTTAGCAAGGATCCGAGGTAGACGAATTCCTCGACCACCTCGAAGGTATCCCCGTCTATCGTAACACTGCTTCCCAGGTGGGCCCTGTCGCGCTCTGTTCCGCCCACAAGCATGTACTTTGTCTTTGAGGCATTCACCACCAGTCCAACTTTTGTTGCTTCACGTTTCAGGCGGGTGTACAGTTCTGTCACCTTTGCAAATGTTCGGCCGACAATGTCCATGTCATCCGCGAAACAAATAAATTGACTGGATCTGTTGAAAATCGTACCCCGGCTGTTACACCCGGCTCCCAAGTAGCACATTTCTATCGAGACTGGTTACACCAACCTGGTTGTGACCAAATTCGGTCGAATATCAGTTACGGCAATCGACCTGGAACATGTGTGCTACTAGGGGCTCTCCGCATGACACCTTCTAGCGCAATGTTGAACAACAGGCACGAAAGTCCATCACCTTGTCTTAGTCCCCGTTGCGATTCGAACGAACTGGAGTGTTCGCCAGAAATCTTCACACAGTTTTGCACACCATCCACCGTTGCTTTGATCAGTCTGGTAAGCTTCCCAGGGAAGCTGTTCTCGTCCATAATTTTCCATAGCTCTACGCGGTCTATACTGTCATATGCCGCCTTGAAATCAACGAACAGATGATGCGTTGGGACCTAGTATTCACGGCATTTTTGAAGAATTTGCCGTACAGTAAAGATCTGGTCCGTTGTCGAGCGGCCGTCAACGAAGCCGGCTTGATAACTTCCCACGAACTCATTCACTAATGGTGACAGACGACGGAAGATGATCTGGGATATCACTTTGTAGGCGGCATTAAGGATGGTGATCGCTCGAAAGTTCTCACACTCCAGCTTGTCGCCTTTCTTGTAGATGGGGCATATAACCCCTTCCTTCCCCATCCTCCGGTAGCTGTTCAGTTTCCCAGATTCTGACTATCAATTTGTGCAGGCAAGTGGCTAGCTTTTCCGGGCCCATCTTGATGAGCTCAGCTCCGATACCATCCTTACCTGCTGCTTTATTGGTCTTTAGCTGTTGGATGGCATCCTTAACTTCCCTCAAAGTGGGGCTGGTTGGCTTCCATCGTCCGCTGAACTGACGTAGTCATCTCCTCCGCTGCCTTGACTTTCACTGCATGTAGTCTCAGTGCCATTTAAATGTTCCTCGTAGTGCTGCTTCCACCTTTCGATCACCACACGTTCGTCCGTCAAGATGCTCCCATCCTTATCCCTGTTCTGTTCCATCTCCTCGCACTCCGCTTCTTCTAGGCGGCGTTTCTTCTCCTGAGAAAGGCGGGTCTGCTGTCTCCGCTTCCGTCTATAACGTTCCACATTCTGTCGGGTACCTTGCTGCAGCGCGACCGCCCGCGCTGCGTCCTTCTCCTCCAGAATTTGTCTGCACTCTTCGTCGAACCAATCGTTCCGTCGACTTCGTCCCATATACCCGACGTTGTTCTCCGCTGCGTCGTTAATGGCTGCTTTAACTGTATTCCAGCAGTCCTCAAGAGGGGCCCCATCGAGCTCACCCTTTGCCGGCAACGCTGTCTCGAGATGCTGCGCGTATGCAGCACCGCGGGGAGGTAGGGATAGGAGTTTCTGGGTAAGAGGCTAAGGACCGCGAGATGGGGTCTATTTTATCCCTTAAGGTACGCGTATACCAATGGTACGCTTTACCCAGCATTTGCCGTGCCAGAATACACTACATGTGGGCCATTGATAAACATTCTATGACAGGAAAAACTTCCCAATATCTCAGCGTATTCGGGAACCTATCAAGTTCATATCACTAATCACTATGATGTTGAAGCACGATTAATATGTCGTGAATAGTTTCATAATTGTAATTCATGAATTTCATAACTACATACATAGCTGATAAAGTTGGCCGTCAGCAAATATACTTCGATTGCGGAAAGATTTGTTTACTTTTAGCATGAAGTGATTTTATTCAAATTTGTATTATTTTCAGTAGAAGAGAACTTCAGAGAAAGTATAATCAGGACCATTTGATTAAACTGGATTGCTGAAAATGAATAAAATTATTTATGGAAATCGTGAAAACCTCGAAGAAATAATAATGATTATATTATTAATCATAAAATCGTCGTTCTACTTGTCTTTATCCAACAAGTAAATCCAATTTCAATAGAACATCCACTATTCATCCAAATTAAATCCCTGGAATTGTGAGTTTGAGTTCCCAGATCCTTTGTATTTCCGAGAAAAATTCCATGTAAAATTTTCTCTTAATTTACCATGAAAATTAACTTGAGCTTTGTTGGATAATTATTCTGAATCTACAAGGGATTTCCACTGATTTTTAATGGAAAATTCCTATGCAATTCCAAAAAAAATACCAAGAGAATTCCTCTCAAATATATAATGAAAACCGAAAATTAAACAAATTAATTTGAAAAAAAAAATTTCTAATAAATTAGGTAGTTCCGCTAGGAATTTCCACTTCCTTTGAGAGCTCCTCCAGGAATTCCTTCGGAAATTCCTCCAGAAATTTCTTCGAAAGCTCCTCCAGGAATTCTTTCGGAAGTTCCTCCAGGAATTCCTCCGGAAGTTCCTCCAGGAATTCCTCCGGAAGTTCCTCCAGGAATTCCTCCGGAAGTTCCTCCAGTAATTCCTCCGGAAGTTCCTCCAGGAATTCCTCCGGAAGTTCCTCCAGTAATTCCTCCGGAAGTTCCTCCAGGAATTCCTCCGGAAGTTCCTCCAGGAATTCCTCCGGAAGTTCCTCCAGGAATTCCTCCGGAAGTTCCTCCAGGAATTCCTCCGGAAGTTCCTCCAGGAATTCCTCCGGAAGTTCCTCCAGGAATTCCTCCGGAAGTTCCTCCAGGAATTCCTCCGGAAGTTCCTCCAGGAATTCCTCCGGAAGTTCCTCCAGGAATTCCTCCGAAGTTGCTCCAGGAATTCCTCCGGAAGTTCCTCCAGGAATTCCTCCGGAAGTTCCTCCAGGAATTCCTCCGGAAGTTCCTCCAGGAATTCCTCCGGAAGTTCCTCCAGGAATTCCTCCGGAAGTTCCTCCAGGAATTCCTCCGGAAGTTCCTCCAGGAATTCCTCCGGAAGTTCCTCCAGGAATTCCTCCGGAAGTTCCTCCAGGAATTCCTCCGGAAGTTCCTCCAGGAATTCCTCCGGAAGAACTTGCGGAGAAATTCCTGGAGGAATTTCCGAAGGATTTCCTAAAGGAATTTCCGAAGGAAGTTTTGGAAAAACTTTCGATAGAATATTGAGGAACATCCGGTGGAATTCCTGGAGGAATTCGTGGAGGAGCTTTCGGAGGAATTCCTGGTGGAACTTCATGCGGAATTTCTTGAGGAACTCTTGGAGGAATTCGTGGAGGAACTTCCGAAGGAATTTTTGCAGGAGCTTCTGAAGGAATTTCTGAAGAAACTTAAGGAATTCCTGGATGAGCTTCTGGGGAAATACATGGAGGAACTTCCAGAGGAATTTTTGGAAGAACTTATTAAGGAATTTCTGGAGGAACTTTCACAGGAATTCCTGGAACAATTTCTGGAGCCACTTCCAAAGAAACTTTCGAAAGAAGCGCTGGAATTTGTGAAGGTACTTTCGAAGGAATTGCTGGAGAAACTTTCTGTAGAATATGGAGGACCCTCCGGAGTACTTTAATTAGTGTTTTTTATCGCAATTAAGTACAACAAAACGGAACTTCCTTAGAACTTTTTGGAGGATTTTCCGGAGGAATTCCTAGACAAACTTCCTGGGGAATTCTTGAAGGAACTTCCGAAGAAATTTCTGGAGTATCTTCATGTAGGAACTTCCAAAGAAATTCCTGGAGGTTTCTCCAGAGAAATATCCGGAGCGATTTCAGCAAAAACTTCCGAAATAATTTCTTGATGAACTTCCGGTACAATTCCTGAAGGAACTTTCGAAGGGATTTGTGGTGGATCTTCTGGAGAAATTGGTGATGGAGCTTCCTTATTGGAATTATGTACAATACTTCTGAACCTGTGCAGTTCCTGCAGGAACTTCCGGCGGTTCAAGACATCAAAAAATAGTATTCCTACTGTTCTGATCGAGGTTCTGATATATTTAAAGCAGTCACTGAATCAATTAGAATTAATTTAAAATTTTATTTAAATAATGGAAATTAATTCGTCTCTAGAAATAATTAAAATCATCTTTGAAAAAATCAGAATTCCTTTAAAACTTGAAACGTTATATAAAATCTATCCGGCAAATCCGCATGCATTGTGTTTTGCAACTGCGGTAATGATGCGGAATTTTTTTAGTACAAACCGTCGACAAACCGCTTGCCGTTGCCGTTCCGTTGCCGCACTCCATTGCGTTCCCCCTTAAAGAGAATGCTTTTATTTTTCACAGCAAGTTAGGTTTTCGAGAATTGAACTTAAAGTTGGTGGATTATTACCACCGACGAACCGACGTGTCACTGGCGCTCTCTGATTGTCCCACACTTTTCAACGGTCATTCGCTTTTGCAGGCGATCGCTCTTGTCAATCGAGCTAAGTCACAACTCCGCTGCAATGTTAATACACGTAGGTTGGTGGCTGAGCTACGAAAACTTCGCGAGCCATAATAGGGGTGGCGGTAGTGTTCTATGATTTGTCATCATGGCGTCGTGGGCAGCAAATTTGAATTATTTTTCATGGGGTGACACGTCGGTTCGTCGGTGTTATTACCTTATGAATCTGTTGACTATCAAAAGGGGATTTTCCTTAAAATACCATTCGAATTCCTTTCAGAATCTCAAACAGATTCTGTTCAGAACCTTCAATCTTCTTCTATACAAAATCTCGAACATCCTAAACGGGCTCTATTTCAAATTTCATTCAAATTCCGAAAAATATCTGCCCCGAATCTCGACCAGAATTCTGTTCAGAATCGCGAATGAATTTAGAATTCCAAACGGATTCTGTTTAAAATTCTGATTGGATTTTGTTCAGATTCCCGAAAGAATTCTATTTAGAATCCTAATCGGATTCTGTTAAGAATTCCAGATGGATTCTGCTTAGAATCTCGAACGATTTTTTCTCAGAATCTCGGATGCTGCTCATAATTCCAAAAGTTTTTTTAAGAGCCCCTCCGTTATTTGCTACGAAAAGTTATAGTGAACAATAAACCTCTAGCATGAACAACGTAACATCAAAATTATAGAATCGGTTGCCACATAATCATTTGGGAAAACAGCATACAATATACCCTGCCAACTCAGCCGAAAAGATGCTATGGCAAAAAAAAACAATTTCTCATGACAAGTCAACTACAGTGATAAAATCTGTAGAATGATATGTCCCCTACAAATACATATTTTATTTGAAAAATATTCCCAGGAATAAAACATTTTGTTCAAATATTCAATATTCTGAAATAAACTGAAGAACGAATAAAAATAATATATAAATATATTGCGGCCCGCTTCAACAGCTCAAAACTGCTCTCCGCTCCGAGTCACCCTCACCTGCATAAACGATAAACTACCTCCACTCTCCACATCACCAGGCTTCGGAATTCTCACTCATATGAATAAAAACCTGCGATTAATCCATTAAGCGGAGTGCGATTTTTCATGGTCCCCCTGTGAGGAAGTATTTTCACACAACATTTTTATCCGGATAGAATGGCGGGTGATAAATTCGTGAGCACCGGATCGCCGGATATTTAAATTTTAATCCACAAATTTTCCTTCTTGTCGCCTCACCAGATAAATTTTACAAGCATATTTACAAAAATTTAGGACCGCAACGGGATTCGAACCTAAAACAATTTTAAAATATTTAAGGCGCCCACTATAACCACGCCACCACATGATTTGATTGAAATCGAAGGGAAAAACTGCTGTATTGAACCTTCTGCTTATCGTGGCGCATCGTCAGATTCAATCAGCTTGGAGAGGCAAAGTAAGCAGCATTTGATTTTCGCGAAACATGGGAAGAAGGATAACAATTTTTCGCACTATCGCTTGTGCCGGAGTTTATCGCACTGTAATTTATCCGGATAAAATGCATGGTGGAGTGATCAGTTGTCGCGTGAGTGAGTGAGAAATCCGAACCCTGCACATCACCATCAGCGTTATTTGTTCCCCTCGTCTATCGTAAACGACGCGAAGACATCAGCAGTGTATGCGGAGTTCATTATTCGCTTCGTCAGTATGACTCTTTCTGCTGTTTATGCATCGCTAGAACTGCTTCTGCATGCCCTTACTATATATACAAAGTGTCTACCTCTCAGATTGTCCTAGCTTCGGCTGGACATATACTAAAATTGGAACGATACAGAGAAGATTAGCATGGCCCCTGCGCAAGGATGACACGCAAAATCGTGAAGCGTTCCACATTTTTTTGATGATTTTTTCTTCACTTACTGTTTTATAATAAAATCATCTCAACTAATTTTAATTCTCATTTTCATTTTTGTGGATTTTATTTCATAGAAATAAACATCATTAATTCATTGCTTCATGAAAGTTAAAGGTCTTGTTGTATGAGGTTACCTGCATTTTCTTCAACTTATAGTTTTCATAAGCATTCAATCAAAAACGAATAAGAATTGAAATGCAAATAAGACTTTTTTTTATTATTTTTGTGATTTTTCAGCAGTGAACAAAGCCCATGTTAGCACAAAAAAACTGACAAAATTAGTATTTTAATTTTAACCAAACTTTTCTGTCTTCAAAACAATATGAGTTTTCGATCGGTAAATGGAAAATGGAACAGTTTCACCAGACTGTTATTTTTAATCTGTATTATCTCATCATAATGTAATTTTAATTAAATGTCTTTATATGTATTCAACCTCTAAATTCGGTATATTTTCCAAAGTTCTATTAAATTTAAGTGTTTATCAATGTGACTTTCCTTATTTTACATTTTTCAGAACAAACGCCCTACTATGTAATGAACACTTCCTTTTGATTTATATCGTGCTGCGGTCGGTCAGTGTCAGCAGCACCCTCGCCTATATAATGTACCATCAAATACGAATAGAAGGGTGCATTTAAATGCCCTCTTTGCAAGCTGACGTCACCGTTCTCATGTTTTATCCCCATTAAATATCTACTTGTGTCCTGGTTTCCACTGCCCAGTACCAAGCTGCGCACATCACTTCCTGTGTCCTGACAAGATAATTATCACCAGCTTAGGGTGAGATGGGGCATATAGTTCAGTTTGAATGCATGTGTTGTATAAACAAGTTGGTTGAAACCGACCTTACTTTTGAGGTTGAAATACGTATCTACGTAATAAGCTACAAAAGATGGATTAAATGGAATAGCACTACATAACCCGTTTTCAGGCAACTGATCAATCACGGTAAGGGTATACTACACAAATAATGCTGATAATAAACACATAGTTTTGGATTATTGTAGGTATATTTGAGGCCATATTAATGGACATTAATTGGGTGCACCTGCAAGCTCTATGTAATTATTTTATATTGTACACAACTATCAAACCAGCATAACGATCGTTCCCCACATTCTCCTTCCATATTGCGGACAGAATGCGTGGAAAAATCAACCGGTTGGCGACTTGCATGCCCTACTGTGCGGAGTGGGTATCGATTTTTTTTGCCGGTCAGCCACTTGCCAACAATGAATGAAATCACGCGAGATTTGTTTGGGTTTTTTCTCGGCTTGCCGGGCAACCGCGTTGCGTCAACGCAGGAACATCAACGCCCCCAGCACTGGCCAAATTATAAATGTCCAGTTGTGGTCAGTAGTGTTAATGTTTGTTGTCAGTCAGCAATGAGCGGGTGAATGGAACTGAGTGTGATTGGCTTTCTTGCTGTGGTCGCTCTGCTAATCTTAATGAAAAAATCAGTTTCATTTAAAGTTAGTGAAAATAAGTCTTACAAATCGTGTTTTAGAAGTATATCAAAATTTGTTTTATTTCTTTTTTGTTTCAGTTGGGCGGCAAAGAATGCGCGCCTAGTATAGCATCGCGCCATATTGGAGAAGGTGGTGGTGGTGGCGCCGGAGGTGGGACCTCCTCTGGAGAACGCAAGAAACCCTTTTCACGCCCGTTTAGCAAGTCTCGCTTGGAAGCATCCCACAGTGGAACTGGCAGAATGTCGAGTCCATCCCCGACGGAAACTAGCGCCCTGATGCGCCAAAATAACGAACTGCGACAACGTTTGCAAGAGGAAGCCAACACTTACAAACGCCGTCTCGAAACGTACAAGCAAGCTCAGAACAATCAAGCCGCATTGGTAAGCAGACTGCAAGCGAAGGTGCTCCAGTATAAACAACGCTGCAGTGAGCTGGAGCAAACTCCAACGTCCAGCACTTGTCCGAGCTACAACACCAGAGAGCATTCACCCGGCCGACATCATGTTGCCCAACCTACGGGTCCAATTTGCCCCGCAATTGGTGCTCCGATGAGTCTGCCGCCATGCCCGGTGGCACGGGAACGATCGCGGTCCCGTTCGCGATCGCAGTCTCCGTGCCGTAAATACGCCGACGGAAGCCACGACGAAATTCGCCATCAGCTGGACGAGGAACGACGAAGGTACGGCTTTTAGATTAGAGAAGATGAAATAAATTCAATATATTGATTTACGCTTCGTATTGACAGATGCGAAAAACTACTGGTCGAAAACTCCTGTTTGCGACAACAGTTGGAGGAGTCCCATCGAACCAACGAAACACTGACCAACGATCTCCAGAAGCTTACCGTCGATTGGGAAAGCTTGCGGGATGAGTTACTGAACAAGGAGGACGAATGGAAGGAGGAGGAACAGGTGAGTGACTCATATTAGGGTATACTTAGGGGTCGTTCAACAATGATGTCACAGGTTTTAGGGGGGGAGGGGGTCTAAGATTTTGTGACACTGCATATACTAGGTATACAAAAAAGCGTGACAGAGGGGGGAGGGGGGTCTAGAAATCTCAAAAAGTAGTGGACGTCATATTTGAATCGTCCCTTAGTTGAATTATTCTTTGATTTACGTTAAGCTTTTAGGGAGTTCAGGCAAGTGTAGATCATCAAGTATGCTACACCCATGGAAATGATTATAACACCACTGCTGGTTTTACATATTATCATTTCAGTAGAAAACCGAATTAGCCGCCAGCGAAGTTGGATTTTTCTCATAATACATACGTTAAATCTCATTTCGGAAGTGGTGCGCTGTATAGCGCATCAGCAAATGAAAACAGCGCACCACCTCCGAAGTTAGGTTTAGCATACGGATTGTGAGAAAAAATCCAACTTCGGTAATCGCCCATTTCGGTTCTCTACTGAAGTAATAATACAATAGAGTTGCAACATCTTACTTCAATTAATCGATTCAACGTTGTGATAATTTTGTACCCAACGATAATTCGACTCAAAAGTCGACAAGAATCGAGAGTAACCGATTAGTTAGTTGGCTCCCCCAGATCTAAGCGATTTCATCGCCGCGACGGCGACAACTAGTCGCCGCGATTCTATCGTTGGGTCGCTGCAGGCAATATTCCATTACCGTTTCCATATCAACGGCGATAGAATCGCAGCCGCCAAGCGATAGAATCGCGTCGCAAATGTCGCATCGCGTGTGTTTGAAGGATTTTACGACATCTCTCCGCCCAGCTTCTGCATAGTTGTTGTGTGATATCGTTAGCAATAGCATAGCAATGAGTTGGTCCCCGAATGATGTCGAAAAACCATTGATTTGAAAAATAAATGTTGATATCCCATACACAAAAATTTACATTAACAATATGGAGACTAACGCCCGTTTTCCTGGCAGGTTGAAATGTAAACATATGTTTTTACTGTTTTTACATGCCAGATAGACCAGATGGTGGACATCGGTTACCTACTTAAATTCGTTTATTTTGATTTTTGTTTGTTACATTATTTTTAATATTTCAAGTGTGTGGTTATTTGGCTCTTTATCTTTGATTTTGTTTCAATGGCAATGGTTGAAATTCAACTGTAATTTATAAAGTTTATTTAATGTTTCAGAATAGCCTTAAGGATGCATTGATTAATTTAGAAAATTTGATAACCTAGCCACTATGTACAGTGTACACTCATATTTACAATAATAATTTGATAACTTATGTGGACATCGGTTTAATTTCATCACAATTTATCCAAGAATCGATGATCCAAACACTTCCGACGGCCCGCCCGACTTTCGATAGCGATATGTTTACCTATTTGCTGTTTATTATCACCGTTTGTGTTCTGCTTGAAGCTTTGTTCAGTATTTGAGCGTATTCATCAAATGAACTTCGTTCATTCAATAAATGTACGAATGAATCGAGTAAAAAGATCCATCGCTAAAACGACGTGATGCATGACAATGACGATCATTTCAACGAACAAATTTGACTCAGGTTCAACATCAGGGCGTGATGAGTGGGTCTGCTCAGCAATTCAATTGCTGAAGCTGGTTACCTCCCAATTTACCTTGTTACGAATAACAGCCGGCAGAATGGGTCTGATCCTGATTCAACCTCTTTCGAAAAGTAGTTTCGATTTTTGTAAATTGTAGATCGTAGATAATAGTACAAATGGTAGCAACCACCCCCATGAAACGGCTGTCATCCACGAACAACTCGCCTGAAGCCAAAAACATGGTGCTGGATGTAAACATTGCCGGTTAAGCAATAAACACACGAAGTCAGAACAGTCGGATGCGACGTAAGCGGCATGTGTTGCATTGTTAAATTATATTCAACGAGATGTATTTGAATTGCTGCGTGATTTTCGACGTTATTAATTGGCGCTTTGATGTTGCATGAAGAAGAAGAAGCAGAAAGATGATATTGAAAATCGCACGGTAAAACATACGAGGATAATTTTGAAACTCTTCTCTGAAATTCTAGAGGCAATTTAATTAAAACGGTAAACAGTACGGGGTTGGACTTTTCTTATACTGTGTATTAAGTATGATATCACAGAATAAAAATTGAAATATTGTGTTTATTGTGCAGTAGAAAACAAGACTAACCCCGTACTGCTTACCGTTTTTAATTAAATTGCTTCTAGAATTTTAAAGAAGTGTTTCAAAAATTTCTTCGTATGTTTTCCCGTGCGAATATTTTTGATTATCATCTTTCTGCTTCTTCTTCTTCTTCATGCAACATCAAAGTGCCAATCGCCAATGCTCTCGCGGCGGTATGAACGGAGCTTAAAATAGGAAAGGCAACACTAGCGCCATCCAATCGGTAGACGGCTTCAAGAACTACATCTCATTTCAGGGGGGTGGTAGCAACAGTTTTGTACGTTTAGAGAAAGGAAGACATAAACGCTGCTAGGAATGTCAAAAAAGAAAAAGTCGAATCACAAAAAAAAATCCACAGCGAGATATGGGATTGGGATGCAATACTCTAAATAATTTAAAAAAATTCAAAATGATAATTCTCGGGTACTTTTTCAAAACGGCGTATGTCGCAAATTGTAAACAAACCCGTTTTCAACAGCATATGGCATCAAATTCATCTAAAAATGTGTCTATCTTCAAATTCAAAACTACATGAAAATGTGTTAATAAAAATGTAAATCAATTTTTTGCAAAACGGTGTAACATCATTGTTGAAAATATTGCACATACACCGCTTAACAGAAAATGTACTTTAAAAAGTTTTTTCGAACAACTAAATAGTTTAAAACGTGCGTCTGCTTGTACTTTTTCATCACTCATTTCAAAATTAAGCATGTTGCTTGAATATTCTGATTTTCGTTAAGAAAAACATTTTACGTTGTTTTTCTGCAGCAAATATTGTTACGTCGTGTTGTAAGTGTTGAAATTTTTTTGTCGCATGAGTGTGAAACGTTTCAACTTGACGCAGCATTTCGACGTATCAACAATGCATCGTACGGAGCAGCGTAACATTTCGACGAAAGTAGCATCAGCATGACCTCGGTCATGCTGACTTATCAAAACGACGTATGTGATTTTTCTGTTGCAGAACGTTGTAACAAATATTTTTATCAAAATAACTGAAATCTCGCTTAACTTTCCAAAAGGACCTAAGTAACATTTTTTTCATGAATTAATTTGAGCACTGCAATCAAAAGCTTTCATGTTGTTCTATTGATTGCGCTATTCAAATTAATTCATGAAAAAATGTTACTTAGGACCTTTTGAAAAGTTAAGCGAGAAATGTTCGCACGCAGTGCAGATTTCAGATTCAGTGACGATGAACCTTTTCATAATGTATCGTTGAGGTAAATTCAATTGCAATAAAAATGTTTAGTTTCTAAATAGGAATAAAAATAAAATCTGGAAACTTCTAAGCCCATTTTCTCAGCTTGATCAAAATGTTACATACGCCCAGTGGCGCCGTTTCAGCAGCACTCAAATATAGATCAATAATTACGGCGCCAGTCAGTTGGGAATGGAGAGGAAAGTGAGTTAAAGATTTCCTTTCGGTCCGTTGCTAACTTGTTAGTGTGTAGTTATTGTTGCTACTAGAGACCAAGAAAACCCTGCATCCCCGCAATACTACGTTAATTATGTAGGGTAGATAAACAGAAGTGTACATCAAGGATTCACTTAAAAAAGTGATGTAGTCTTTGCCAGACCTCCTGTCTATAAGGCAGAAGCTGTATTCACTAGACTGTCGAGCTCGTCTCCAAAAATTGAGAAACTAAACAAGAATAAGAGAAAACACTTGCAAAGATATGCACAAATCAAGTAGTATGATGATTGTAGCACATGTATGTGTGGTAGCAAGCCTATGAGTAAAAGAACTCTGAAAGCATCTTAAAATTTATTGAAATCTGTAGGAATCACAAGCATACCTACGTTTGCACGAAATCTTAGAAGTTATAAAGAAAGAAAAAATTCGGTGTAACATTATTCTTGAGATTTCTGAAAACCCATAAATACTACTGTACTGTACTGTATTACTACTAGTACTGAACACCCTGAAAGATTCTTATGATCGTTCATAAGCTTTACTGGTAGATCGTAACGATGTTTCTTAAGATTTCCAAAGGCTCGAATTTCTAGAAGTTTATGTAATTCCTGGAAACCATTACATATTTTATCAAAATTACAGAAAACTATAATCAATTCTGGAATTTCGTAGATATTTGAAGGCATACTCTGGGAATGTAATGATTGTCTTAATAGTCATAGGGAGTTTTATAACTTATCTGAAGATGAGAAAATCTCTTGAAACCCAAGAGGATCTCCGGAAAGTCCCTGAAACTCTCTAAAAGAATTCGATAGATTTGATAATACAGTTTTGTCCTACCCACGTCTTGGAACGCGGCCGCGCCTCTGATACGCCGATTTGAAAAAGTTCCCGAGATATGTATTTGAAAATAATTTGGAGCACCGGGTTAGACAATAGAGGTAATAAACTATAGAGAACGATTGTCGCTGCGGTTCCCTTTGTTATCGTCCCCAAACTTGTTGGGTACCTATCTGTCAAACCGTACTGATTTTTCCTTCGTTGACATTTAGTGCCCTATCCTCGCCAGCAAAAGATGTTTCGCCAGTGACGACAGCGACAGTCTTCCTCTATAGTTTATTACCTCTATTGGTTAGACTTTTGATTAACCACACTGTAAACCCAGCAATACTCTTTAAAGAGTAAAAAATAAACATTTTCTATCGATATATGCAGCTGTCAAAATAACGGGTAATTTATTTTAGACAAAAATGCGTATTTTGTGCTCATTTCCATGTTCCTTGCTTTTACTCATTAATGAGTGAAAAACAAGTTAAGATTCAAACAATCAATTGAAGAAGCTGGGTGCCAAATAATGGTAAGAGTTTTTGTTTTTTCTTTCAATATTTTAAATAATAAAGGAATAATCGAGGGATTAATATTTCTATTTTAGTTTACAAACGCAGTCCAGAAACAGAAGATAATTGTCGGGATAACTGCCGTCAAGATGATGCTGAATGACTGTTTGTTTCCTAGATGTCAACTCGCTACAGAAGCCGAATGGATTGGGGTAGATTCCGTTGCAAGTTTGCACCAAGCGATTCGGACATCCACTAGCGCTGCGGAACATCCACTGGCGCTTATGAAATGCTCCATGACCTCCATGATGATATGCTCGCACATATCAAGGCTGGTTGCTCATCATGTAACCAAATCAGGGGATCCTGTCCTTATTTGCTTTGTCTTCGGCTGCCGGTGATTCAACATCTGGAGGATTTTTTACGGTAATTTTTATACTTTCAGTTAAATGCTTTTCTAATCTAATCTAACTCCCTAGCAATAGAATAACGTCGCGCTGGACCACCAGTGTCTGGAATTACCGCCGAGACAGCCGCTGGGGGTATTTTGACTGATGGTGAACGAACCTGGACGAAAGAGGCTTTTGATACGCGATGCGGCAAGACAAAAAAGGGAAACAAAAATGCCAGTCTGGGACACGTATTTTCACTACTTTTAAAATATGATCGAATAAAAAAAAAATTTAAATGAATCCCTTGTTTTAATATTACAGTGATTACACTAAATTAAAACTAAATTCCTTTTTGTTGGTCAACAAGAGTAAAAAATACCCATTATCCAGAATATTTCCTTCTGAATAATGAGTAAAAATTACTCCTGAGTTTGACGTTCAGGCCTTTTACTCATTAATGAGTAAACACTGTTTACTCTTTTAATGAGTTGAACTATTTAACTTCATAATAGGTACTTTTTTACCCATTAAAGAGTACTTTGCCGGCACAGTGCATATAGACGAATCCAAGTAAAAATAAGAAGAAGACACACGACGGTGTTAACTTTGACAGATCCTACAGCACAGCATAGGAAGATCATTTTAAAATGCTTATAATAAATTCTAGCTTATAATATTCCCCTCCCCCCCCGTCACGCTTTTTTACCTTGTACATGTACTGTCACATAATCTTATACACCTCCCCTGCCTAGGGCGTGGTGGGATTTAGCAGTGGGCTCTGCTAAAATCCCTCCCAAAAAACCACAAGTGCCCGTAAGCGGACTCTATCAAAGCGACTGTGTGCCGCTTCAAAAGCACAAGCCCAGGGAGGGAGTGCCAACTGGCATGTGGAGTGTCCCTACTTCGGTAGGGTAGTGCGTGAGCTGCTTCGGCAGGGAGTGAGTGATCTGTTTGTGCTGAGGCAGGAGTGTCATAGCGAGTCGCCGCCGCTATGGCAGCCTCGAAGCGCAGCAGAAGTCTGAGTATGGACTGCACATGCTAAGGTAAGAGTGTCGTAGCGTAGTATCGTTGATTAGTCCCCACATACCGCTATCGACACCTCGAGGCATGGCAGTGGAGTGTTAGAATAAGTTGTGGAGTGTACCTACTTCGGTAGGGTAGCGCGTGAGCTGCTTCGGCAGGGAGTGAGTGATCTGGTTGTGCTGAGGCAGGAGTGTCATAGCGTGTCTCCGCCGCTATTGTCACCTCAAAGCGCAGCAGAAGTCTGAGTATGGACTGCACATGCTGAGGCAGGAGTCGAGGTATCCCATCGACACCTCGAGGCATTGCAGTGGAGTGTTAGAGTGAGCACCTGAAAAGGGTCACATGGAGCGAATGGTCTTTGGAGAAGCTGCTTCGGCGGCAGGGTAGCAGTGGGTTGTACCCACACACCTACAGTTGTGCACATGTGGTGCATGGGGAGTGTCCCTGCTTCGGCAGGGTAGCGTATGGTCTGCTTCGGCAGTGGTGTGATTGATCTGCTCGTGCTGAGGCAGAGTGTCGTAGCGCAATATCTGTAGGCCCAGGCAGTTACCGCTATTGACACCTCGAGGCATGGCAGCGGAGCGTCCGGGAGAGCATCCAAGTAAGACTCAAATGGAGTGAATGGGGTGCGAGCACCCAAGTCAGTCTCGCGTGGGACGAGTGCCTGTGTGAGCGATAATGAGTGAGTACGCTTAGTACTGCCGTCCCCCAGAAGTAGTACTGCGAGGTAGTTCCTGGGGAAACGATGGTGGAGCCCAAGGAGTTTAGTCGGTATTACCGGTATGGTCGAGTCCGACACTCCAGTACACTTCCGTGTGGTAGTTTGGCAACTACAATGCACGTGTACTGGGTTAGTGTGTAAATGCATTCTCCTTGTAAAAAAAAAAAAAAAAAAAAAAAAAATACACCTCCCCCCCTAAAACCTGTGACATCATTTTTGAACGACCCCCTAGAATTTATTATACGCATTTTAAAATTATCTCCCTATGCCGTACTGTAGGATCTGTCAAAGTTAACACCATCGTGTGTCTTCTTCTTATTTTTACTTGGATTCGTCTATTGTACATATATTTATTTGATTGTTCATGATAATAAATGTTTTTCTCGAATTCATCCCGGAAACGGTACTATTTTTGATGTTTATTGAATTTCTAATCTCGTGCAATAATCTACTACTCAAAAAAAAAAAAAAAAAAATCAGCTGGTAATTTTAAAATTATTTTGAATTGCGTTGGCTGTACCTTGCCGTGGTAAATTTTCGTGATTCTACTTTCATTGTTTCTACCCATTGTTTAAACAAAAATCTATCAGAAAATATCTACCTATTAAAAATTTTATATTGCACGAAGAAGTTACAAAAAGATGATGTTTAAATTGCATAGAAAACATACAAAGCAATACAATTTTTGAAAATCTTCTAAAAAATCTAAAAATAATTTAATTGAAAACGAATTAAAATACTTATAGTTCGACTTTATAGGTAAAAACATGATTTTCGATTTTCAATTTTATTTTGTGATATTATAATTTATACACCTATTTTTATAATTCTACTTTTGCTGTAGATGTTATTTTCACATGAAAAACCCTGATTAATCTACCTAGTGGTGTTGGCGCCTTTCTCGTGCAAAAAAATACAAAAAAAAATATGTGAGTATTTTTTAGCGTGTTTTGCGCATAGAAAATAGTATTTTGGCCATAGCTTCTGATCCCATAGTCCAATATGGAAAAAAATTCAATAGCAAACAATGTGACAGGATTCCCCGTCGAATGGGACTTGTTCTTGCGAGCAATTCGGTCAATGCTAAGTTCCAAAAAGTGTGTCTACAAAATTGTGTGCACTTACATACATACACCACATATAACAGACATCACCTCAATACGTCGAGCCAGTGGCGTAGCCACGGGGGTGGGTTTGGACATAAAACCCCCCCAGAGGCAAAATTTTTAGAAGAATTTTTTTTTCGAACCTTCTCGAAATTTAAAAAATGTTCAGAAAACCCCCCCCAGACCAATTTTCTGGCTACGTACGCCACTGCGTCGAGCTGAGTCGATTGGTATATAACACTATAGGTCTCCGAGCCTTCTATCAAAAGTTTGGTCATATAGCCTTAATGGTATACTTTAGTATACGAAAAAGGCAATATACGTTGCGAAGCGATATTGGGGGAAGTTTAACCACTCACGTGGATGTGGAAGTGGATGTATTGTATTCAGAGCCAAAGTATCTATAAACCATGCCCAGGGTGTCTACTACCTGAAAAAACTGGAAAACCGGGAATTATCAGGAAATTATTGTCAACCTAGAAAAATCAGGGAATTTGGGGGGAAATCAGGGAAATCGGCAAGAGTAGAAGCGACTGGTAGAGCAAATGAAAACTCGACTGGTCAGTTAGAGGAGCAAACAGAAAGTGATTTTATTAATTTAAAATATTCAATGCCTACTATGCTAACAAACGCTTACTATGCTAACATCCCCTTTTAAGCGCATATTTGATTAATCCCAAGTTTGTTCCTATCTTCATTATACGCCTTCAAGGCGTATCGCGCTTCCATCACATTCCAAAGAAGAAGATGTTGAACTGTAACATATTTGTATTTCTAAGCCCAGTTATTGGGAGCCTCAGCAAGAGGCAAGCATCTCATCACATCGAAAATAAATCACAAACTCTCCGAAGTATAGGTAGTGGAATATATATTTTTTTTAATCTTACGTTTATTTTGGAGGCTCAATTACCGTGAAGCGTTACGGAGCCGAAATCAAGTTTAACAATTCATTTCTCAAATCTTATACATAGTGTTAGTTTTGGGGAATTGAAAGACTCGCGGTTTGGTCGAGGTTAGGGAATACAATAATACAGTAGGAAAGGAAGGGAATTTAGGGTGCTTAAGTAATTACGATGCGGATGTTCACATAGTTGACATTCTTGGCGATGTTTCACATCTGTAACGGGTCAAACATTTTTTTGGGAGACAACAATGAGAGGAAGACATACGAAAGGGGTTAACAACAGACATTGAAATGGACAAATAGAGGAAGACATTCGATATGGAGTACGACAGAGAAGGGGGTGTGCAGAATGAGATCACAATCTTACATCAGCAACTTTCACAAATTGGTGGACGAGGGACATGTATTCGAGATCAAGGCTCGCCAACACTTCTCTAATAGGCTTTGGTTGTTTTCCTCGGACCCGGAGATGTTCAGTTAATGCAGATCTGGGGCCACGACTCTCCTCGCACGCCCACACGACATGATCAATGTCCTGATAATCCTCGCCGCAAACACAGAGATTGCTTTCCGAGAGCCCCACTCTGAAAAGATGTGCTTTTAAAGTGTAGTGATTGGACATTAGACGACACATGGTTCGAATGAAGTCTCGTCCTATATTCAATTTTTTGAACCATGGACGCTTCGGCACCTGCGGGCGAATTGAATACAGCCATCTACCCAGCTCCCCATTTGTCCATTTCTGCTGCCGGCTGATCAAGGTTTCCTATTACTATTGAGAAAAATTCATCGATGGTGATTTTCCAATCGTTAATATGACCTTCCATAGCGCCCACCTTAGCCAAAGAGTCCGCTTTCTCATTTCCCGGAATTGAGCAATGAGAAAGGACCCAAGCCATGGTGATTTTGAATGACCGTTTTGATAAAACACTCAAAGCTTTCCTTATCCCGTTTAGAAGATACGCTGAGTGCTTCACCGGTTTCATTGACCGAACAGCCTCCAATGCACTTAGGCTGTCGGTGACGATAAAAAAAGTGGTCAGGAGGTAGAGTTATGATTTGCTCCAGTGAATAGTGTATAGCTGCTAGCTCAGCAGTATATTCGGAACTAGGCTCTTTGAGCTTAAATTAGAGGCGCTATGAAAAACTATGAAAACATCGAAATCAGTGGAGACATCCATTTTGACCCGTCAGTGAAAAAGCTTCTCTCCTCGCTAGTGTGCCCGTATTTGCTTGCAAATAATGAAGGTATGACCTCCGCTCGAAGAAAGTGTGGTATTCCATGAACCTCCTGCTTCATGGACAGATCAAAAGTAACAGAAGAACTGTAAGAGTCTAAGAAGTTAGCACGATTGGTATCTACCGAAGAAGGGCTTACCTCCAGCGTTATGTACCAGTGGTAAATACTCATGAATCGAGATTGAGGGTTTT
Source organism: Armigeres subalbatus (assembly GCF_024139115.2). Taxonomy (NCBI): domain Eukaryota; kingdom Metazoa; phylum Arthropoda; class Insecta; order Diptera; family Culicidae; genus Armigeres; species Armigeres subalbatus. The sequence goes on from NC_085139.1 coordinate 89,400,522, forward strand.
GTTCGAGCAGCTTCTCGAAGTTGTCAATGACCAATGGATTGAGAACCTTACAGCGGATGAGGAACCGGAGCGATAGTTCCGCGAAACGATCTGTCAGAGGCAGTACTCCCGCAAGTACTTCCAGACTCATCGTATGAGTCGAGTTCATACAACCCAACGCGATACGGAGACAGCGGTACTGAATCCGTTGAAGCTTCAGCATGTGTGTTTTAGCCGCGGACTGGAAGCAGAAACTACCGTATTCGAGAACCGACAGAATGGTTGTTCGGTACAACGTGATAAGATCTTCGGGATGCGCTCCCCACCAAGTTCCCGTTATCGTTCGCATGAAGTTGATTCTTTTCTGGCATTTTTGTGTCAGATACACAATGTGCCTCCCAAAGGTACATTTAGAGTCGAACCAGACCCCGAGGTATTTAGAAGACATGCTATGAGTGATTGCCTTACCCATCAGTAGGAGCGGAAACTTTGCCGGCTTATGTTTTTTTGAAAAGACAACCATCTCAGTTTTCTCCGGAGAGAATGCGATACCCAGCTTTAAAGCCCAAGTAGACAAATTGTCTAGAGTATCTTGCAACGGTCCTTGCAGATCAACTGCGGTTGGCCCCGAAACGGATACAACACAATCATCTGCAAGCTGTCTTAACGAGCAATTTGGCATGAGACATTCATCAATGTCTCTGACGTAAAAATTGTAAAGAAGAGGACTTAAACATGAGCCCTGAGGGAGGCCCATGTAGCTAATTCGTGAAGTTGCCGAGTCACCATGAGAAAAACTCATACGCTTCTCTGACAACAAATTGTACAAATAGTTGTTCAAAATTGATGAAAGTCCACACTCGTGGAGTTTGTCGGATAAGACATCGACGCAAACTGAATCAAAAACCCCCTTAATGTCCAAAAACACTGAGCCCATTTGCTCTTTTTTAGCGAAGGTAAGCTGAATTTCTGAAGAAAGCAACGCAAGACAGTCGTTCGTTCCCTTACCACTGCGAAAACCAAATTGTGTATCTGACAACAAACCATTCGATTCAATCCATTCATCTAGCCGGAAGAGAATCATCTTCTCCAACAACTTCCGAAGACAGGACAACATCGCGATGGGGCGATACGAATTACAATCCGACGCGGGTTTTCCAGGCTTTTGGATGGCTATCACCCTCACTTGCCTCCAATCATCCGGAACAATGTTGCACTCCAGTAACTGGTTGAACAAGCTCAATAGGCGCCTCTTCGCGACGTCTGGGAGGTTTTTGAGCAAATTGAACCTTATTCTATCCATCCCTGGAGCAGAATTGTTACATGAAAGGAGAGCAAGCGAGAATTCAATCATCGAAAAGGGCCGATCCATATTATCCCTGTCAGCAAAAGCATCACGTGACACTTGCTTCACCGGCACCGAATCCGGACAAACTTTCTTTGCAAAATCGAGTATCCACCGCGACGAGCTTTCACGATCTTCGTTTACGGACGACGCGTTGCGCATTCTTCTCCCGACGGTCCACAGAGTTTTCATTGAGGTCTCGCGCGATAAACCTTTAACAAAAGTGCGCCAATATTCACGTTTCTTCACTTTGACCAGCTTCTTGAACTGGATCTCAAGCGCTATGTACCGTTTGTGAAGAACGATCAATCCGTGTTTCCGAAATTCCTTAAACGCGTTAGATTTCTCACGATAGAGCTGTGTGCACTCGGTGTCCCACCACGGACTATGTGGTTTCCTACGAACCGAAGCTCCTGGCACCGGCCGGCGTTGTGCATGGAGAGCGCTGTCAATAACCAACTGAGATAGAAACTGGTACTCTTCCCGCGGTGGAAGTGTTTCTATCGACTGTATAACATCAATGATGGCCTCCCCATATTTCCCCCAATCGATGTGCTTTGTGAGGTCATATGAGAGGTCGATAGAAGCGGATTGATTATGTCCATTGGAAATTAAAACTTCGATCGGCAAATGATCACTACCATGGGGATCTTGGACCACCTTCCAAGTACAGTCCAACGATAATGAGCTCGAACAAATGGAAAGATCTAGACGGCTATCTCTTGCTGGAGGAGCCACTCGTGTAACTTCTCCTGTATTCAAAATTGACAAATTAAAGTCGTCGCAGAGGTCGTATATCATTGATGAACGGTTGTCGTCGTACAGTTCCCCCCAGCCTGTTCCGTGGGAGTTAAAATCTCCCAAGAGCAACCGTGGCTCGGGCATAACCGAGCAGATGTGCGAGAGATATCGCGGTGTTTGGAGGAAGATATATCGAGGCGATACTGAGGTCTTTTCCTCGAATACTCACCTGACATGCGACAGCTTCGGTGCCTGACATCGGAGCAAAATCGACCCTATAGAAGGAGTGCTGTTTTTTGATCCCTAAAAGCACCCCTCCATATGGATTTGCCCGATCGCGGCGAATGATGTTGAAATCGGGAAAATGAAGGTTTACATCTGGAGTTAGCCATGTTTCACATAAAGCAAAAACATCACATTGTAAATTGTTAACTAAAAATTTAAAAATATCTAATTTTGGAAGAATACTTCGACAGTTCCACTGTAGAATCGAAATCATATGAGCCTTATCGACGAAATTAGTCATCGAAGGATACGAATGACTCGAGGAGGGGCATTTTTGAAGCCAGCTGCTTCAGGAGAGGAGTCAGAATAGGAAGAATAGTTTTGACCATGTTCTTCACGGGGTCGGAAGCATCAAAGAAGTTGAGGATGAGCTCCACGATGCCAGAAAGTGTGAACATTGGAGCGCTCGGAGGTTGTTGTGCTCGCTCTCTATGCTTTCTTTCTGGCTGAGAAATCGCAAAAATTGGGGCATCTGGGATTTTAGATGTTCCCGGAAGCGGTGGAAACTCTCGTTCATCCTGATGTGAAACCACAAAAGTTGAACGTTTTTGAGTTCCACCTGCGTTTGATTTCGCCATGTTGGAATGGGGCTCACTTTGACGTTGTTTTCTAGGCTTTTTCGAGGGACGCTGGCTTTGTTTTACTCGTTTCCTCGTTGAGCCTTTGAAAACAAAGGCCCCATTTCCAACTTCGGAGTCAGAGCTACCTTGATCGTCCAAAGGAAGAGACGAGTAGATGGTGTCAGAAACTACTGGTGAAGCGGCCTTCCTCAGCATCTCAGCGTAGCTTCGACGAGAACGCTGTTGAAGGGACCGCTTCTGATGAATTCGCCGCTGTATGTACGTCGGGCAGGCTTCGAGAGCATGTGGAGGGCCTTCGTTGCAATAAACACATTTCGGTGCCGTCTTGCACGCGCCATCCACATGCTTCTCTCCGCATGATGGTTTATTGCAGCAGTACTGAGCGGTGTTACCCAGCTGCTTGCAATTAACACAATTCATCACCTTCGGTACATACAGCCGAACAGGTAGACGAAGTTTGCCAATCACTACGTAGTCAGGCAGTGCGGAGCCGGAAAAAGTGGCGCAGAAAGAGTCAGACGGGGAATAACTCCGCTTCTCTCCCTCCTGCGACACCGAATACATTTGTTTGCAATCCAGTATCGCAACAGGAGGCAAAGAAACGTTCTTGAAACGACCGAAACCTTGTTTCAAATCGTCGCATGTCATACTTCCTCCGTCACCACCCCGCGATCTTACACACTGCTGACGGTAAATACACCCCTATATGCGAGAGTGAAAAGCTCGCAGGTGGCAATCTCGTTGGCCTGTTTGCGATCACTGACCGTGACGCGAAGCTTACTGGACCCAACCATGTCAATGGTCGTGACAGACGAAAATCGCTTTTCCAGATCTTTGCTGATCTAGCTGATATTCAAACGTTTGCCTTTGGGTCGAAAGAAAACAATATACGGCCCACTAGAGTCGTTAGGGTAGACCTTGGGACGGGGGATAATTTTAGCGTTGCTGGTGCCCATTTCGTTTTGGTTTGGAACATCCGAATGCAACGAAACATCTGACATGGAATACGAAGTACCCCCGCCAACTTCGCCTTCGCGCATTGCGGACACGAAATGCGCCGCTGCAGCGGGGAACAATCTATTTTAAAACTAAACACTTATCACAAGGGCAGAAAAAAAAAACACAAACACACAAACAAAATAATGATTTGGGACAGAGGGGAAGATGAGTAAAAAAGAAAGAAAACACTATTCCAATAAGATGGAGAAGAGAGGGTAATAATGAGAGGGAGCTCAATTAAATACTTGCGTTCACACTGCTGTGTTGCCGGCTAACAGTTCTGGCAGCACACACTAGCTCGATGGACACTCGCCGGTGGTGCGGTCGAAGCGAACCACGCTATTGTTGGTGTTCTCGCCGCACCCAACACTGCAACTGGGTGGATGGATGGTGGCAGGACGGCAGCGTCTGTGTTGGTGGAGACGCACGATGGATGATGACTGTAGGCGTGGGACGATGATGCCTGCGCCTGCGATGGACGCCGAATAAACTGCAAAGTTTTGCGTAGTTGCAAAACCAACGAAATGGCTACTTAACTGCTAGCTAAGCACCACTTCCACTCAAGCACTATGCTTCAAAACACTTTCGGAAAAAAAACCACTACCTGTACTTCAGGAAAAAAAAACCGAATGAGAAGCAGACCGTACGCGGACTTACAACCGTCTCGCACGGATGCTCGACGTGGAATGACAATGCTAAGTTCCAAAAAGTGTGTCTATAAAATTGTGTACACCTACATACATAGACACATAACAGACATCACCTCAATACGTCGAGCTGAGTCGATTGGTATATAACACGATAGGTCTCCGAGCCTTCTATCAAAAGTTTGGTTATATAGCCTTAACGTATACTTTAGTATACAAGAAAGGCAATATACGTTGCGAAGCGATATTGGGGGAGTTTAACCACTCACGTGGATGTATTGTATTCAGAGCCAAAGTATCTATAAACCATGCACAGGGTGTCGACTACCTGAAAAAAAAACTGGAAAACCGGGAATCATCAGGAAATTATTGTCAACCTGAAAAAATCAGGGAATTATCAGGGAATTTGGGGGGAAATCAAGGAAATCGGCAAGAGTAGAAGTGAACATGATGTATTCATATCGTTTGTTCTAAGGTTCAAATGGGGAGTCGAGAATTCACGTCTTAATGCAAGAATAAATGCGACTGATAGAGCAAATGAAAACTTGACTGGTCAGTTAGAGGAGCAAACAGAAAGTGATTTTATTAATTTAAAATATTCAATGCCTACTATGCTAACAAACGCTTACTTTGCTAACATCCCCTTTTAAGCGCACATTTGATTAACCCCAAGTTTGTTCCTATCTTAATTATACGCCTTCAAGGCGTATCGCGCTTCCATCGCATTCCAAAGAAGAAGATGTTGAACTGCAACACATTTCTAAGCCCAGTTATTGGGAGCCTCAGCAAGAGGCAAGTATCTCATCACATCGAAAATAAATCACAAACTCTCCGAAGTATAGGTAGTGGAATATATAGTTGAGCGAAGATAAATCCTCTGTCTCCAAACGAACTGTCAAACGTGTCTCCGAACGGGCATGACGTCACGATTTCAATGGAAACGTTAATGGCTGTGACGTCATATGCGCGTGTGCACGGGCATATACTCCGAAGCATGTCGTCCACAGAGTCGAACCGTTCAAGAAGCGTTGAATCGTCCCGATCGTGATCAATGGATTGAAGCAATGGAGAACGAGATCAATGCATTGACGCATTGAGTGTCAATGACGCATGGCGTCTGGAGAATCTACATTATATATCTACAACGCTGTAAGTCTCGACTTGTAATTAAGGGCTATTCACAAGTCGAAGGAGTTGATTATCAGGACACCTACTCGCCTGTCGTTCGCTATGCAACAGTGCGTTATCTCCTTGCATTAGCGCCGAAGCCATGGACTTCGAAGTGCACCAAATGGACGCGTTGACTGCATTCCTGCAGGGCGACTTGGACGAAGAGATTTATATGAAACAGCCAGAAAGGTTTCGTGACGACAGCGCACCAACAAAGGTATGCAAATTACAGAAATCTCTATATGGCCTAAAGCAAGCCAGCCGAGTATGAAACCGGAGACGAAGCTGATAAATATGGGTTTCAAGCGGTCAAAGTTTGATACTTGTGTTTTGCAGTATATGTGGACGATTTTCTGATTCTCTCCAGCGATCGGCGTTTGATAACTATGATCAACCAGCAACTGTGTGGCGAATTTGAGATGAAGGACGTGGGGCCAGTCAAACGTGTTAGGACTACGGGTGACCAAATCTGACGGTGCTGTGGCAATCGATCAAGAAAATTACATTGACCAACTGTTGAAAAAGTTCAATTTGAGCAATTGCAATGCTGCTACTACTCCCCTGGACGTGAATCATCGTCTCACGAAGAAAATGTGTCCTGCAAATGAAGAAGAGAAGGATAAGATGAAAGATGTTCCATTCAGAAAGCTAATCGGTGGACTTCAATTCGTTGCACAATGTTCAAGGCCGGACATCAGCCATGCGGTAAGTTTGGTCAGCAGCTTTAGCAGCAACCCTGCCCCGGAACACTGGACGGTGGCTAAACGAATACTTCGATACCTGAGGGGTACGAAGTAAAAAAAGCTTACGTATGCACGAGCCGGAGACATGAGCCTCTACGGCTACAGCGACGCAGATTGGGGAAACGACCCCGATAAACGCCAGTTAGTCAGCGGATACGTTTTTATGCAGAAAAACGGAGCTATTAGTTGGAACTCGAAGTGGCAATCTACCGTGGCGCTTTCAACAACCGAGGCAGAATACATGGCTCTGTCAACCGCGACTCAAGAGGCCATATGGTAGAGAGGATTTCTACATGAGCTTCACAGGACAAACGATGCTCTGGTGATTCACTGTGATAACAAATTCGCTATCAACTTGGCGGAGCGTGAAGTTGGCTACTCGACACGTAGCAAACATATTGACATCAGGCATCACTATGTCCGAGAACAAGTTGAAGCTAAAGCCATCAAGTTGAAACATGTAGCATCCAATCTTCAAGCGGCGGACATCTTGACGAAATCCTTACCTGGTCCGAAGTATAATGAAGATAGGAAAATCAGCAAAAACGTGGAATGGAAAAAAAACTTTCAGCTTGTTTAGCCGTTACTATGGTTACTGGGCCCATAACCTGATAGCAGAGCAAATGAAAACTCGACTGGTCAGTTAGAGGACGATAACAAACGCTTACTACGCTAACAGGGACATAAGGTTTTCTGTCGTTTTATATACTTCACAAGAAGGATAGAATTTGTTTCTGGTGGACTTGAACACTAACGGACTCACAAAATTGAATTTTTTTTCCTTAAAAAATATTGAGTGTATCTCAAAAATCCATTCAGGTTCACTTTTTTCAGAAATGTTTTCAGCAATCCTCCACAAATTGTTTCGTACCTTCAGTAATATCTTAGGAAATTCCTCCAGGAAATTCATGTAGATATAATTCCTTTTAGAAATTCATTTGGAAGTTCTCCGCTTCTTCTTATTGGCATAACATTCACAACTGAGACATTTCTGCCTCTCTGATTAGTGTTTATTTAGCACTTCCACAGGTTTTAACCGCGAGGTTTCTAAGCCGAGTTACCATTTTTGCATTCGTATATCATGATACACGATGATACTTTTATGCCCAGGGAAGTCGATAGAATTTCCAATCCGAAAATTGCCTAGATCGACAATCGAACCCAGTCACCCTCAGCTTGGTCTTGCTTTATAGCCGCGCATCTTACCGCTATGCTAATATTGTCGTTTTTTTCTATTACAGTTAGATAATGTTCAATTGATTTGTCGTTATTACGTCAATTTGGACGAGAGCTAAGACATGCTGAAAGCAGCAGTAAAGCGAAGAGATTGACCAATCATGTAAATAGATCGTCTCAGTGGCTAGTAAAAATGTTTAAAATAATTAACCGTGGACAGGTTTTATTTGGAACCACTATCACTTGTAAATCTACGTATTTGCTGGCAATGGCGCTGTTTTACCTCTAATCAACTCCCCAATTCTGAATTTTCTATTGGTAACCTGTAAAAAGGGTTACTATTACTAAAATATCACAAAAAACAGTCGTCACACAAACAATGTAATTATTGAAAATATTTCCGAAAGAATCCCTAAAGGAATTTCGAATGGAATTTCCAAAGAAATTGTTTGTTTGTTTGTTTGTCTTCATTTAGATTTTCAGCCCTGAAATTGAAAAAATGATTTTCTCTTCCACGTCTCGATATTTCTTTGAATCCATGGTCCCTTCAATATCGACTCATGGAGGTTTGACTGTATACCTAGGTAGTTGATTGGAAATCTTTTTGTATAGGGTATTATTCCTATCATTCATCCTCGCTATTGCCTTGCTTTATTTTTTGTTAAGGCTTCGTCGTCACGAGCCTCTGCGTATAGATCTACTACAATGTCCTGCCGATTCCAGCAATTGCTTACAGATTTTTTCGCTCTTTCGCAATGTGAGGCCGACTCGCACCTCCATTTACCTACCCTTTCGATTTCCTGTTTATATCGGTTTTCGATGGTATCGTGGAGGAAACTCAACATTCGGATTCCAGTTGTGTGGCTACCAGCACCAGGTCCGTAAAATATACACAACTTCTACATGAGCTTTGCTGCTACACACAGTCTCACTGGTGTATAACAACACACACATTATTTTCTTAAATTAGTTGAGTTAATCCCCATTTTTATTGACCTTTCATTCTTACTAGCGGTTTTATATCTTTTATTCAACCAAACAATCCGTTCCTTCCTCTAATGAGACTAATTCATTGCAATTTGAAAGCAATTAAACGTGCTACCGTTGGTGCGTGCTCCCAGGATTTTTGCCATTTAAAATACGTTGTTTTTGTGATAAGCTTCCCTACATTATCATTTATTTCATGTTTTATAATCGTGGCGTGTTGGTATAATATTTTATTTCTTTGAAATGGTTATTTCTATTTCGCTCAAAATATGAATAGGCCTTCAACGATTACTACAACAACGAGCACACGCGGCTGCTGAAAATGTGGCGCGAAGTGGTCAACGTTAAACGCATGTTCAAGGAAATGGTTTCCACCACCAAGGTGGAACTTGGACGAATGCAGCTGGATCTGAGTGGAACCGGTCGCGAGGTTGTGGGTGCCTGCAGCGGCGTTTCCGTCAATCTGAAGCAAACCTCCAAAATTGAGGTGCGTACCTTTATGTTGGAATTATTTCGATAACTCATTTGTGCAATCAATTTCAGGAAGCCCAACAGCTGCACATCGAGCGGGAAAACATGGACCTTAAATCGCAGCTCGGTGACCTCCGCGTCCAGTACGAAAACACCAAGTTGGACATCGCTCAGCGAGATCAGCGACTGCAGCAGATGCTGCAGGATCTCAAACTGATGGAAGAACGTTACGTCCAGGTGGAAAGTCAAGCCGGTCAGACGCAACGTCTCAACGATGAACTGGAACGCTTGCAGGGTGCTCTGCGGGATATCGCCCATGCCGTCGTTCAGGATGCCGAAACGACGGCTACCGCAGAAGCGGAAACATCCGCCCATCATCTGCACCTTTCACAGTCGAGTGCATTGCCAGCGCCGCCGCGCTCCCCCAAACGGGGTGGCATTCGCACATCGCAAGCGTTTGCCGAAGGGACCATATCGGCGGTGCAAGCCGCCTTGCACAAGTACCAACTGGCCATACACGACCTGCAAGTAAAGTTGCAAACCAATACCGATGCCCTGGCGGCCACCCGCAAACAGTTCGATAGTTGTGAGCATACTCGGGATGTATTGACCGAAAAGGTGGGTGAGCTGACCGAAAAGCTGGATTCGGCCAATCATCAGCTATCGGAACTGTACAAGGAGCGAGACAGCCTGCAGAAGACGCTGGATGGGCTGCGAACGGACAAGCACAGTGTCGAGAGGGGAAAGGCCGAACTGAACTCAATCGTAATTTTCGTCCTGTAGTTTAGACACATTTTAAGGGAGACTAATTTCTTTTCTCTGCTTCAGGTGGACAGCTTGAACACTGATTACGAGAAATTGCAGAATGTGAATAGTAAGTTGCAAAAAATGTACGACACACTGGAAGACGAGAAGAAAATGCTGGAAAGTGAACTGCAGCGTGTGCAGAAGGACAAGGACATTCAGGAGATGAGTTTAAGGTAAGTGAAAAAAAACTTTAATTAAAATTTTTCTCTTCCGTCTTAGTTTATTATCATGATGTGGTAATTAGAGTCAGTTGGTTGGCAGTTGATCGACCAGGTCGAAAGCCAAGCTATTCATTGAGCAAGATGTTGTGACGTTAGCAAGTATCCGCCTTACTTAGAAAAACTCTGACAGGAAGCTGATAACTTTTTGGAGAAGATATTACAGGCTTCCGGATGGGGATGATTTTTGGCAGCTTCCAGGGAGATGGAAAGTAACTGAATCGAATGCACTGATAAAAGATCAACGAAGGGTGCTCGAAAAATTCTGGGCATTCATGTTTTGGAGTTCAAAGTGATTTCGTCGAAGCCTAGGTCCTTCATGTATTTTGATGATTTGACATAGGTCGAAAGTTCGTCAATTTTAATCTCCTCCTTCTCCGAAAAATCTTTGGAAATCCGATGAAGATTTTTCGGGTACTCGTGAACTAGTGCTTCACTAGACTGACTGACAATGCTCCGTCCAAGATAGATTGCGCTAGCCTAGCTGATGACCTATTTTCAGTAGCCTTCTCTACTGGAATTATCAAGCGAATCGTCGAGCCACCAAGGTCTATTGGAATCAAAGGTGAAATGATCCGAGCCCGGATTTTAAAAATTTTGCGTTGATTCCAGAACGGCTTGGTAGGTACAGTCTGTGAGAGCGCTGATCTTATTGAAAAATTGACTATTTCTTAGTACCAGAATTGGGCTCGATATTTATGGTAATAGCTATTACCGTGGACCCCCGGTAATATGACCGTTTTTAATCGGAACACTTTTTAATTTGAGCCTCGTTCGTTTGAACATCGTTCAAATAAAAAATGGTTCAAACGTCATTTAGCACGTGGAATCGAAAAAAGAAAAAAGAACATCGTGAAACGGAACGCAGAATCAAAACAAACCCGAAAAGAGAGCAACCAGAAACCAATTTTTCTGATGCAAATAGATAATTTATAGAGTTAATTTGAATGAGATACCGTTCAAGTTATCGGGGGTATACGGTACACGCTACGACATTCGTACCTCGGCACAAACAGATCACTCCACCCCACCGAAGTAGGGACAGTCCCCATGCACCTTGGGTTTTTGTGACGTCATATTATCAGTTTCAGGGTTGAACCGAGCCTGGCGATATGAAAAGGTTTACACCGTTACGCGAGAGTATGCATATCTCAGCGTACCGGGACCTGCAATGGCCTTGTTCCAGATGAGCGACGACTGTTGTCAGGCTGAAAGCTTGGCATTCAGGTTGTTAACAATGATGTACTTGTACACACTGACATTGCCGTTGAGTTAGCTTGAGATTGGTGACGTACTGTGCAAGAAGTACGGAAACAAATTCTTTGGGCCATTCGCTTGTACGGTTACAATTGAGGAAGGACTGGAATTGTTCGACAGAGAGCCGGAATGGCAAGAAGGGTAAGCCTCGTTGAGTGATGGTGGATGGAACACGATTCTTTTTAATAATGGTCCTGGTGGAAGACAGTCTTTTGGGTCAGACAGTCAGTCACGTCGTTTGTCCCACAGTTGCCAAATTTGGGATCGGTTTCTTTTATTAATTCTAGACTAATTGATCCTTTTAAAAGCTTTAAGGTTCCCCCAAACACACGCGACGCGACAGTCGCGACGCGATTCTATCGCTTGGCGACAGCGATTCTGTCGCCGTTGGTATGGAAGCGTTATAGTGATTTTTTAAAGTTCATCACTTTAAATACCATTTACCAACTGCACAATCAACTTAGAACGAAGTGAATCAATTTTATCCCGAAAACAACTTTTTTTTCAACGCTGCTGATAGATTAGATTGAAATTTCGCATCGATGCAACGTGTTTTGAAGTACAGAAACCATATTTTTGTTTGTCGCGATTTTTGACGTAAACTACGTGTAAGGTCTAATGGGAAGACTTGGATTCAGAGTGTAAAATTAAAATTTCAAAATTGAGGATTGTCACGAAATCATGTAAGATTTTGAACGTTACTACTAGCGCTTTCATCTCTCGATGGATTTTTAAAATTTATATATTAATCGACTCGGAAACTCTCCACCAATTTTCCAGTTGTATTGGATCTTGTGGTTATCAACGTTAAACTAGGTTATCGGACCATTTTGGCAGAACCTCCTATTCCCGTCCGCAAAGTGGGTCTCATTACGGCCGTCGTCCAGTGCGATTGGCTTTTGGACTCTGCTTTTTGTGCGGTGGTTCGCACCAGCTTCAAAATCAAATTGTCGTGGGACTAAAATACACTCATCTTGCATATGCACATCAGCTACTACGACGAAAAACATTTACAAAACTACGGTGAAGCGCATCTCTTGTCAAGTGGTAGTCAAATACTGATGCCACCCTATTAAAAACTCTTGCCCAAACCATAGTTGGGGAAGTCTCAACATTATGCTATTCCGCAATGGCCGATGTTGCACGTTAATGTTAATTTGTTGCAGAATGTCTGGACAATCGATTCTTCCTTGTAAAATATCAGCGACGGTCAGTGCTCTGCTTAAGTCCCTGCGGATACGCAACGGAAGAAGGTCGATCAGCTGGCAGCGGTCCTCGTAACTAGGGAGGCGAAATGGATCTCTCCATGGTAGTTTGCGCAATGCAAAACGAACAAAGCGGCGTTGTATTGATTCGATGCGCTCCGATCCGTTGTTGTAGTAAGGACACCAGACCGCCGAGCAGTATTCCAACGTCGACCGGACGAGAGAGCAGTAGAGTGCCTTCAAGCAATGTTCGTCGGTGAAATTTTTCGCCACCCTGAACACAAAGCCAAGCGTTCTGGCCGCTTTATCGACGACAAAGGATATGTGCTGGGTAAATGTAAATTGCGAATCCAGAAGAACTCCCAAAACTTTCACGCAATGCACTCGATTGATGGTCGCGTCGAGAAGAGAGTAACTAAACCGGATCGGCTCCTTCTTTCGTGAAAAAGTAATTACCGAACATTTCGCCGGATTGACCACAAGTCGGTTCAGAGTACACCAGTTGGCAAACACAGTGATCTGGTTTTGGAGGGATTGGCAATCGGCTATAGAGCAGATGCGAAGAAATATCTTCAGATCGTCCGCAAAGGATAGCCGTGGTCCGTCGATTACATGGTGAACATCGTTGAAGTAAAGCAGGAAAATTAATGGCCCCAAGTGGCTGCCCTGCGGTATACCAGACGAAGCGCGGAAACTATCTGAGCGACAATCGCCTAAAGCAACCACAAGCTGGCGTCCGGTCAGATATGATCGAAACCCAACGAGAAGATTTCCACCGACTCCAAGTCTGTCAAGTTTGGCGATTGCAACTTTATGGTTCAGCTTATCGAATGCTGCAGAAAGATCCGTGTAAATCACGTCCGTTTGAGTGCGTGCAATCATGATATCCGTGACGTACGACGTTAGGCACAACAAGTTAGTAGTTGTTGAACGGCCAGCTGTAAAACCATGTTGGTCAGCGCAGTTGAGTTTCCAGTTGAAACGGTGTTAACTTATTTTGGGATTAGTATCTCCTGATATTCTTCTCTCCCGGATAGGGAGGGGAGAGAGAAAGACGGGGTCGGGTGATACCCTGGAATTGGTTTGGGTGTCAGCTTTGGGCGAGGCCTGGGGGGTGGGTTCGGCAGTGGTGAAGGAGTTACTATGGGCGGGGCTAGGCCCTTCCGGTTTTTCGATGGTGGTCAGTGTTTCATCCATCGAATCTTGTTCAACAGTTCCGGTTGGTTGGGGAGTTGTTGCGGATAGGAGAAGCTGGCTGTCGATGATTTTGTCTAGTTTGTCCTGGAGCTCAGCATTTCTACGGAGACTTTCCTCCATCATAGCTTCTAGCTTTCGTATTCTTTCATCCTTTTCGGAGAGGGCGGCAAGTAGTGTAGCTATTGTCGGTTGAACTGGTTCACTTTGCTGTGAGCGCTCTTCGGGCACCCTCCGCGCAGTATTCCTCATAGAGGATTGACCTGCGTTGGCTACTTCGGCGTACGATGGCTCTCCACTCTTTTCCAGCTGTAGGATGCGTCGAGCTTCGGGGTAGGTGCAGTCCCGGTCGACCTTGATCCGCTGGACGTCGTTCTCCATTCTGTACGCCGGGCAGGCTCTGCTTTTGCGGGGGTGCTGGCCACTGCTACACTTAGAACAAAAGGGCGACAAGTCGCACCTTTTATCCTCTGCGATCGGGTGAGAACCCGAGCAGTTCCCACATGTGGCGTTAGAGGCTTTGCATCTTGTCTTGGTGTGACCAAACTCCCAGCAGTTGAAGCACTGCATGGGAGACGGGTAATAGGGATGTGGAAGAAGATGTGCTCCGGTCTTGAGGTCCCGCTGAGCGTTATGACGAGAAGGGGAGTGTTCTCCCTACGTTCACCTCCGTTCCTGGTAATCCGGTGAATCTGGATCACGTCCTGTTCTCTCAATTCCTCGAGCAATTCTTCTTCTGATAGGTCAATAACGTCACGACAATAAACGATGCATTTCACAGTATTGTGAACCAGATGGGCAATCACCTTGACAGGGATTCTATTGTTTAGTTTGACCATGCCTAGCAACTTTTCAAAGTGCCCTTGGTTCCTCACTTTGAGTGCGTAAGGTGCCCGCAAGAGTAAACGCGACGAGCGATGCGACGCGACGCGACTCACGTAAAATAACAATCATTATCAACAGGCTGTCAAATTGCACTGTCGCGTCGCGTCGCATCGCACGTCGCGTTTACTCTGGCTTCGCCCTAAGACCGACCTCCTCCTTCGGGGAAGGTGGAGTCGATGTTCGCTCTCATGGAACTGTTGAACTGATTTCTTGATCAAAAGGGGAGCAGCAGGTAATGATGCTCCGTTCACTCCGTCAAGCCGAAGTACCATCAACTCGCACCTCTCGTTACGTGGATCCATGTATGTCGGAAGCGTCCGACCGGTGTAGCTCCCATCTATCTTTCTGTGTTGTTTTTGTGTACGAGGGGCGTTCAAAGAGGGTGATTCATTGAATACCTTTATCGAAAAAGTTTTAGGTAGCCGTAGAGCGTACACCTAGTACCAAATATTTTTTCGACAACTATCGAAATATTTTTTCTCCAACTTTCGAGAAAACTTGAGTTATGAATAAACTTCATGATGTGCTTCAAACATAAAGATTGACAATATAAAACAGAACTGCTCTTCGATATAGAATAAAATCTTGAAATGAAAAAAAAATCAAAGCGACCGTGACAGGACTCGAACCTGCAATCTTCGGATCCGAAGTCCGACGCCTTCTCCATTAGGCCACACGGTCAGACAGAAAAGTTGTTATTAGAGCTAATTTTCAGTTTCATCATTTATCGTCGAAACTGACTGAATGAACGAATGGATGAACCTTGATTTGGTTTCATGATGGCAGCGCTTACCTGCATATCCAATTGGATTTGTCTAAAATGAAAATTGTCTCGAATTTGGCCCACATCATCATATTTATGTTCTAATTGGACAAGGTACTTACACTTCCATAGATTATGTACTGTGTTTCGAACCAAAAGGTTAATAATGTTAACATTATCCACCATAGCACTATTAGAGCTTCAATTCTTAAAGCGTAGATGTTCATGTTATAGTTAGTTATTGCCGGAAGTTTCATAATGTATCAATGTGGTTTGTTGACATTTAAAACGCATTTTGGACTTTTTCAATGGTAAGATATGTGCTAATTTATTTACAACATGATCCAACATTAGTCGTATTCGCATACAAACGATTCACTCTCATTTATCCATGCTAAA
Organism: Armigeres subalbatus; assembly: GCF_024139115.2. Taxonomy (NCBI): domain Eukaryota; kingdom Metazoa; phylum Arthropoda; class Insecta; order Diptera; family Culicidae; genus Armigeres; species Armigeres subalbatus. The sequence goes on from NC_085139.1 coordinate 89,416,374, forward strand.
TGAGTGTTGTCATGTGTGCTCAACATTGAATTAAAACACAGAAATAATAAAATGAAACAACAGTAACTTATTTATTATTATCTTCATTAACGAGATTTTGGGCCCTAGCTAGGCCGGTTCACCTCGTAGGCGGCGAATGTAAACAAAGCTATTTAAATGCAAATATTAGTTGCAAAATCGATCATTCTGCCAATGCAATTGTTGCAATATAAAATTAACCTACATTGGCTACAATAATTATTATAACTTTTCATTGTGGATGTCGTCACAAGAAATGATTAAAAAGCGATTTCTACAGAAAAGACGTAACTGTTCCAAAACTGTGGGAAAATATTCTCATGGTTACAATTATAGAACACTGATTAAATCAATTTTCTTCAAATAAATCAAAAATAAAGCAGTCAAAATTACGATGGGTCACCAGGTAGGTATTTAATATTGCTGATAGTAATTCATTTAGCATTGGAAATAGTATAGTGAATTTGATTGTGAAATTATTACTTTTTGGGCAAAAATGTTCCAGGAGTGTACATCATGAGGCGACTGCTGTGTTAATTATATTATAAAGCTATAATATCCAAATTCTAATAAGTTACACTATAAAAATAAGCTTTGACAAAAAAGTCTCCATCTCTCCGTGACAATGCGCATATTGCAACATTGCCGTGACCAGGATTCGAACCTGGGTTACTACGGCCACAACGTAGGGTCCTAACCACTAGACGATCACGGCTATTGAGATTGTGTGTTCAGTGGTTCTAAAAGCATTTTTTAAAGTAAGCCAGCTTTTCATTATCTCTATTTCAGAGCTGAGGAAGAACGTTCGAGTCGGCTTCGGGAGGAAACGATTACTCTGCGGGAGGAATTGAACAAGCTGTACCTATCGCGTGACTTACTCGAACAGCAGCGTATCGAATCGGACGGACTGCTAAACATGATTGAGAAGCAGAAAATTGAGCTGGAATATGAACTGGATCGGATTAGTAACGAAAAAGACGGTCTGCATATGACGCTGGACAAGAAAAGTTCCTCCAACGAGCACCTGGAGGTGGAGATCAAACAGCTGAAGACGGAGATTATGCACATCGAGGAGGAAAGAAACAAACTGAAGACGCAGGTGTCCGATCAGGGGGTGGATTTGGCCGCTCTGAAGAAGGAGCTGATTACCGCCGAGCAGGCCCGCTTGGACCTGGACTCGGAAAAGTTGGCCATCAGTGAGCGGCTGAAGTGTTTGGAGATGGAAAAGGACAAGATAGAGCAGGACTTGAGCTGCGTGGCACGTGAACGGAACGATCTGAGCAACCAGCTGGCGGCTATTTCCCGCAAAAAGGAAACCATTGGAGAGGAAGTGATGCGCCTGCGGCAACGGTTGGAACAGGCTAACGAAATGAATGCCCGCCTGAATAGGAATCTGGAGGAACTGGTTAAGGAGAACGAGGAAAAGGCAGTAGTGATCGAGGGACACGAGAAGGAGCTGCAACGGTTGCAGGTGAGTTTCTACTGATGTTACCCATTTAGGAGAAAACATTATCGCATTGAGAAGCATAATGTAAAGTTTACATTTAAACATTTATTTTATGAAATTCAATCCAATCCAGAGCAAACTTGTCAAACTTTTTATTAGATATACCTACTACATGGCTACGAATTTTCTTCATACCAATTTCAACCGCGCTAAAAACCTGGGTTAATAACAGCAAGAGTAATAATAATCTATTCACAAAAAAATCATTAGAGGTGAAGAACTTAAAGTATTTAGAAATTCCTAGAGGTTCGATTGGTTTTAATTTCCAATTTAATAAAATATTTAATAAAAAAAGATCCTGCGTCGGCCGGGAATCGAACCCGGATCAACTGCTTGGAAGGCAACTATGCTGACCATTACACCACCGACGCCATACAAAATATAGTGCTTAAAGCTATACAGTTACGGTTGCTCTTCTTTACCAACTTTTCCTATCTGGACGTCAAGCAGGGATGCTAGTTTTTTTTTAATTATCCATTGATCAATTTGTCGACGGGATTTCTTTTCACAGGTTCAATTGAGTTAGCCTACAGGTATGGTACTACTAACAAGTAACATCAACTGATTTGTAAATCCAACCATACTAGAGTAGGATACATTTATCATTCCTGTTCGAGTGTACTTGAAATATGGATTAAGGTAGAGCTCGGTTTGGTAATAGGGTAAGGTACATCATAGACATAAGGCAAAATAGACATATCCCAAACTTGAAACCCGTGTGCTATAGCTACATAATTTTGTATGCTTAACTGTGTTAACATGGACCTTTTGATGTTATTTTTTCAAACGAAGCAAGTGAAGTTAATCTCAGTCGTAGGAAGGCCTAAATCCTATCTAATTATTGGCCATTCCCTCTATTCTCTTCCAACCAGGAACAACTGGCTTCACTACGCAGCGAAAAGGATTCCCTCGAGTCGGTGCTGTTCGATACGAACACATCCCTCGAAGAAGCCGAGGCACGGAAGGATGCTCTCGAGCGAGAAAACCAGGATCTGCTCATCAAACAGGAATCCCATAAGGCTCTGATCGGACGGCTCAATAAAGATTTGGAAAATACCGAACGACGGGCGCAGGATATCAAAATTCAGTTAACCAATGCGGCCGCCAATCAGGAGGCCGAGTTCCTCCAAAAGTTGTCCAACTTGCGCACCTTCGGCGAGGAGAACATCAAAAAGTTAAACGAGGAGAAGGAAGCGATTCGCAGCTCACTGGAGAAGCGAATGAGTCAAACTTTGCAGGCACTGGAGAATGCTAAGGACTCGGAGATTCAAACGCTGAAGGAACAGTTCGAAACGCTTCAGATGCATCTTGAGGCGCTGAATCAACAACACGAGGAGGTAGTGCTGCGGGCCGAGAACGAGAAGCAGCAGGCATTATTGATTGCCCATCGGGACAAACAGGCAGTGATGGAAAAGTTGGATGCAACCATGCGTGAACTCAAGCTTGAGTTAGACAACAGCGATCGGTTGAAGCGGGAGATGTTGGCTCGCCAGGAAAAGGATCGCACCACTATCGGTTGCCTGCGAGATGAAACCACCAAGATGCGTACCAAAATGGAAGAGGCCAGGATTCGAGCGGAAGAAGAGTTGAACCGCCTCGAGGTAGTACAGGGAGCGTTGCGCGATGAGAAGGATGCAGCTTTCAAGGAAATCGAAGAACTGAAGGTACAGATTCGATTAACCGAAGATCGTTGCGATGGCGTGAGTTTGCAACTGCAGGATACACAGCGGAAACTGAAAGAAGGTAAGTGTATGCATTAATTCTGATATAAAATGGTATTTTGACAATTCCTGTATTTGCAATTCAGCTGAAAATTGTATTGACGCTACACGAAAAGAGTTGACTGATACTCGTCGAACGCTAGCGGATAGCAATATCGAGCGAGACAAGTATGCTAACAGCAACAAGGAACTACGTGATCACGTGAAACGAGTTGAGGGACAACGTCGTGAGCAGGCTCGATCTATGGACGATGCGTTGCAGAAAATTTCAGGTTAGTATGGCGAAGGTATGATGAAGAAGTGGCCTTGAATAAGGTGCTTGATGATGAAATGCTTTCTTGTCGAATGTAAATTGAGTATTCCTAATTATTTCCATATGTCCAGTCTAATATTTATGTATGATCGTATTTTTTTTCGTTGCACAGGTTTGGAAGAGTCCCGCAACCTCTTAGAACAGGAGAAGGTACGCTTGCAAACGATTCTCAAGGAAACGGAGAACAACATGACCAAACTAAACAAGGATTTATCCACTGCCCAAACTGATATACAAAAGTTCCAATCCCAGTCGACTCAAAATGACGCAGCGGAGAAGGAACTTCAGGCTCGTCTAACGAACGAATCCGAAGAGAAAGAACGTATCTTGCAGGAACTGCATCAAATTAAGAAGCAAATGTCCGATCTGGAGGGAACGCTTTGTGCCACCCGTCAGGAGCTGGGCCGTGCCCGGTGCAAGTCCAATCAAGACGAGCATCGATTCCATCAACGGGAACAAGAGCTATGCGCTCGCAACGAGGAAAGCCGAGGTCGCGAAAAGCGCCTGGAAGATCAGAAACACAATCTGGAGGTATGTTTGGCCGATGCCACACAGCAGATTCAAGAACTCAAGGCACGACTTGGTGGATCGGAGGGCCGTGTTCGCGCTTTGGACGAACAGATGGTTCACTTGGATGCCATTAAGAAGGAGACGGAGAACAAGCTAAGCTCCATTGGACATACTCTCAGAAGAATTGCCGGAATACAAATGGACGGGTCGGTCAGCTTGCCGTACCGCTTACTCAGTCCATCCAGGAGATATAGCCCAGCTCGCGGTCGCAGTGATCGGGATGAGTTCCATCACCACCACCATCACCATCATCATCAACAGCAAGAAACAAGAAGTCTTTCGGGAGACAATGCAATAATCGATGTCGACCCGGAATTGGTACGCAAGGGAGTGCGAACACTGATGCAGCAAGTTGCCCAAATCGAACGCGAACGGGACGACTTCAAGATGCAACTATGCACCGCTAAAAAGCAACTCCATGAAGGCGGAGACAATCAAATACGTTTGGAAGGCAAAATTTGCAAACTACAACAGCACAATCGGGCTATACACGAGGATAAGACCAACCTCGAAGCAAAGTTGGCGCAAAAAACGACCGCCCTACAAACCACCGAAGAAACGCTCAGGCAGAAGAGTGACGATTTGAACATAACTCGGGAGAAAGCGGCTCACTTGGAGCAATCTCTCAGCGCAACAAGCGAAGAGAAGAATCAACTGGAAGATCGCTTGGAGAAATGCAAACAGAACGGCTGCCGCTTGGAATCGGACAAGCGCCATCTGCAGGATGAATTGGCTCGCACCGAAGGCCGTGCATCGAAGTTGGACCTCCAGCGGGTCGCCCTCGAGGGAGACATCCAACGATTGCAGATGGCCCTTCAGGAAAAAGACTGCACAATCAGAAACCTGCAAGAGCGCTTGGAGAATCAGCAGAGATCGGGCACCCAGCTGGAGGATCGCTGTGCGGCACTCAAGAGTACGGTTGATCAGCTGAAAGAACGCCTGCAAGCGTCAGCCATCACCGAGACCGAACTGCGTGGAGAGATCGCTGGTTTGCAGCGCCATAATACCGACCAGGGCCACACGTTCGCATTGGGTCAGGATAAACTTAAGCAGCTCCAAAAATCTCTCACCAATAGCGAGAACGAGCGGCGAGTTCTGTCGGAACGCTTGGACGCTTCGCAGCACACACTCAATGAGCTCAGACGTAGCCAACAAGCATCTCAGGACCAAACGCAACGCTTGCAGGAGCAAGTTGCTGAGTGTGAAGTGCAGAAATCCGCTTTGGAGTCACAGCTTCGGCTGGCCAAGTGGAATCAGGAGAATGCCGAGCAATTTGGTGGGGGAACCGGTGGCGATCAGGATCTTGCCCGACAGTTAATCAGCTCACAGCGGGACCGAACTGAGCTGAGAAACAAACTGGAAGCAATGAAGGAAAAGGTTCGTCACATGGAGAACGAGAAACTGGGGTTGGAGAAAAATGGAAGCAAGTTCTCTGGTCACGTGCAGTTTGATCGATCGGAGAAGAGCATGCTGGGAGATTCGGGAGAACTGGACTCAAATCGTCTGGAGTCTATTGGTTACGCGGGAATGGGCTCCGGTGGGGTGAAGTACAGCTGTGGTCTCGATCACGCCCAGATCGAACAAGAAAGCCGCGATCTGCGCATGAAGGTACGCCGAATGGAGACTTTACTGGCCGAAAAGGAGGCAGAATTGGCACGAGCCAAGACAAAAATGTTAGAATCTCCCGCCAAATCCAGCTTGAGTGGGTATGGTGGTGGTGGTGGCGGCGCCACAGCTAGTTCCGATGTTGAGCGACATCGAAATGCGCAGATACAAGCCGAACGATTGTTGGATGCTAGAGAGCAGTCGCATCGGCAGCAGGTATTGCGGTTGGAGAATCAAATTTCGATGCTGAGGGAACAGCTGGCCCAGGAAGCGAAACGTCGACAGATGTACATTTTGAGAAGTTCGCGTGCCGGGAGGGAAATGCAACAGCTGCGTCAAACACTCGGCGATTCGTTGAGAAATGTGGTACAGGAACCGATCGATTCGTCACTGCTGGAGAGCGAGGCCAGACGGTAAGTTGTGGTCATTTTTTCTAGTGGTTTGGGGGATTGTGTTGGATGTAAAGCGGAGAATGTTCTATATTTTAGGTTGGATAGTGCGGTATCTATGAGCTTACCTCCAACCACCGGGAGAGATTTGAATCGAAGTTTGAGTCCCACGTATCGTTGAACTCCAAATGTTGATAATATCACACTTTATTGATAAACCAAAGATCAATTAGTAATGGGCTTCATTACTAATTGCAAGCATTACGATCGTTAACCATTTTATACAGACAACTTGGCTATTTACCGATTGGAAGTTTATAATTGAAATATTATTTACTTGTGTGTGATAATTTAGCCTTTCAACTGCGTGATAGAAATATTTGAGGAAACTAGAAAAATAATTGAAAATGGTTAACGATTTAACCAATAAGTATCATCCAGTTGGATTTACATCTTAAAGTCTAAATCACTGCCAGATTGTAACAAACACAACCATATATGACAAAAGCAATGTTCATTTTTAAGATATGCAAAGCTATTGACTAGTCCTAGTAACCAGTAAGTCCAGATTAATAGATATAAGATCCTCACCAAAAAAATATGAACTTACACGACAAACATTCGAAATTTGGGTCCTATTATACGAGATTTGACTCAATCCAATCACCCACGATATCCATTTTACAAAGCTCATCATATCCTTAGTGAGACTTGATTTTTTGGTCGATCTCGATACTACACTCAAGCTATGCAGTTCAACTTAAAGAGTGGCTTTTGATTTTTTTCTGTAAATCTGATTCGAATCCGTTGACTTTATGTCAGGAAAAATCAAGAAGTTTTACTGGACTACGACTAACTGTTCTCGATTAATTCATGCTTGAATTTACTTTATCTTCGTAATGTGGGAGGGAAATTATAAATACCAGAAAAATCTATCACTTCAACAAGTTGGAACAGTTTAAGGTCTAACTCGGACAGGACAGTTCTCAATTATTCAAACCTGTTGCCGTGCTTGAAATTAGTAACCAGAATCGAGGGTTGTATGTAGTAGCATTTAACTACTGTATCCCAGTGGCCAATACTTCCCTTTCTTGTTTCCAGAACACGTTAGGTATTGCTCGAATCTGGAAAACATTTTGATATTATGAAACGGAATCTGCTGATGGCTGTTGTGCTTCCTGCACAGTTTCTAGTGAAATCTTCTTCTCATTGCTGGTTTGGATTGTTTGGAGCCGCGGACTCTATTTCCATCTAGATTCGTTGTTCAATCTGGGATTGAACGTCGGTAGGTAATCGTCGGTAATTAATACTGTACTTCCAGTTGAAAACCGAAGTGATCTCTCGCGACAATCGAATTTTCTCCCACTTCCTTTTGTCGCAACTACGTCGTGACTAGTGCGCATCATGGCGCACGGCGGTGGCATAGATGCGCACTAGTTGCGATGTAGTTGCGACATCAGGAAATAAGGATAAACTCAATCGTCGCGAGAGCTCACTTCGGTTTTCAACTGAAGCACAATAGTAATAAAAAGTTTTTATACTTGTATACAAGTTGAAACAAAAAACTGATTCGGATAGGTGGCCTGGCGGCCAGCATCGAGGGGGTTTGATAAAACGTTTTGTTCTCGCTCATTTTATGTTGGGGGCCATATTTTTCTCACAAAACTGTGTAAAACAAGTTGAAATGCATCATCAGACCGGTGCTCCCCGCAATTGAGGCTTTCAAAAAGAAATATGTTAGCCACGAACATAGTAGTCAATGATTACCACCAGTCGCGATCCTAGCGACTAGTTCAGCCATAGCAACTTGATAATCAACAAATGTGAAAAATTATTACTTTGTTTTATGATTTAAGCTTAGTATGGAGCTCTTAAGGAAAAGGCTCAAGGAAAACTTGATCTAATTACCAAAGTATTTTTGACAATCAGTGAATGTAATTGTAAAAGTAGGCGGAAACATGTTTTGTGCTTCGTCAGTCAATTTTTTAAACTGTCATCAAGCAGGTAAGTAAATAGTATAATATAGTTGGAACTTTGTTTTTTTAATCAATCATCTGGTGTTGTCTTACTTTTAGATGGATGTGAAACAGCAACAGTAAATTCAAGAAAACCCTCCGAAAGTTCTACAGGAATTCTCCCGGATCTTACTCCATAAACTCAAAGGGGATTTCTCCAAAAACTTCAAGAGGATTCCTCCATGGAATACCAAGCTGGTTGCTGCAGGAATTCACCAGAATATTCCCTGCTTTTATTTCAGAATTTTGTTTGATGTGCTTCAAAAAATTGCGTCAGAAATTCCCTCAGAAAAACATACCGAAAATTCCCTAGCGAATCCTCAAGAAACTTTCACAGGATTATTTCCAGTTATTAAATCCCTCTTCTAGGAATAGCCCTGGAATTTTATCCAAGATCTCTCCTCTTCCAAAGCTTCAACCCTAATTTTCCCTAAAGATTCCCTAAGGAATTCTCCCGAATACTTGAAAATTTTCTCTTGAAATTTCCAAGAATTTCCTAATTGGATTCTTCCAAAAATTCCATTGTAAATTTCATTAGGAACTCCACCGATAATTTTTCGAAAACTTCTCCAGCAATTCCATCCTACGGCAATTTCCCCAGGAATTTCTCCGAAGATTCCCCTAGGAGTTCCTCTTTGCCAACCAATTTGCCAACGTTTCCCTGGTAGTTCCTCTGAAGGCAACGAAGGATTAGAACTGTGCGCAAATTGAAATTTTGTCAGCGGTGGCGTAATATAGATCCACAATTTATAATTATACTTGTTGTTTTAATATTTCGATTTTTTCCAATTTTTTTCGTTTTATTCATGTTTTTTTCCTTCATGCGGCTCAATGTTTGCGCAACACAGTTTCAAGTAGTTTCTTCAAATTTGTCATCACCATTCAATCCGTTGCTTAGAATTATTATACTAATTTACCATTCGGGGGTTTCTAACTATCGCAACGTATTTTCAACACGGTAACAAGAATAATATTCTTAGACATCCTAGACATTCCTCCAAAAATTTAACTAGAAATTCGTTCTGGAATTTTTCCCCAATTCTATCAGGAATTCCTTCAGAAGTCGCTCCGGAAATTGTTTAAAGAATTTAACCGGTAGTTTTTTTTTCGAAAAATCCTCTTGTAATACCTTCGGATGTTTCTTCACGAATCTCTACGAAAAATCTTCGAGTAGTTCTTAAATAAGTTTCTCAAGGAATTCCTCCGAAAGTTCTTCACAAAATTCCTCTGATAGTAGTTCTATGTGGAATCCCTCCGCAAGTTTCACCAGAAGATACTCCAGGAATATTTCAAAGAGTGCTATCAGGGATTTCTCCCGAAGTTACTTCAGCAGTTTTTCCAAAAATTGCTCCGGGTTCCTCCAGGATTTTTCTGGAATTTATACAAAGAATTCATCCGGAAATTCTTCCTGGTATTCCTTCAGAAATGCTTTCGGAAGTTCCTCCAGGAATTCCTCCGCAAGTTTCTCCGAAAGTTTTTTCAGGAATTCTACCGGAAGTTTCTTCACTATTTCCACCGGAAGTTCCTTCAAAGCTTCTCACCTGGAAATTCATTCACGAATTCTTCCGGAAGTTTCTTCAGGATTTTCACCGGAAGTTTCTTACGAAATTCCATTGGAAATTCCTTCAGGAATTCCACCGGAAGCTATTTCGGAAATTTCACCGGAAGATCCTTCATGAATTCCACCAAAAATTGCTTCAGGAATTCAACCGGAATTTTTCCAGGAATTCCTCCAGAGGATCCTTCTGGAATTCCTCCTGAAGATCCTTCCGGAATATCTTGTAAAGTTTCTTCAGGAGTTCCTGCGGAAGTTCCTTTAGGAGTTCCTTCGGAACTTCCTTCAGAATTTCCTTCGGAAATTCTATCTAGAATATGTCCAGAATATGTTCCTTCGGGAGTTCCTCCTTAGGTTCCTTCCGGAATCCCTCCGTAAGTACCTCGTAAAGTTCCTTCGGGAATTCATACGGAAATTCCTTCTTGGCTTCCTCGAGAAGTTCCTTCCAAAATATAGGAATTCCTCCGGAAGTTATACCAGCAATATGATAAGATGTTGTTCCTCATCAATTTCTTCAGGAATGCTATCTTAAGTTCTTCCAGGAATTCCTCAGGAAGTTAATTCAGAAATTACTTCAGAAGTTCCTTCAGGAATATCTCTAGAAGTTTCTTCAAAAATAATCCGAAAGTTCCTCAAAGAATTCCTCTCGAGTTTTCTTCAGGAACTCCTCCGAAAGTTTTTTCAAGAATTTCTCCGGAAGTTCCTGCAGGACCTCCTTCAGAAATTCCTTCAGAAGTTCCTCCAGAAATTTGTGCAATACATTCTTTCAATAATGCTTCCGAAAGTTCTTCCAGGAATTCCTCTCAAAGTTCATTCAGAAGTTCCTTCAGGGACTTTTCCGGAAGTTTCTTCAAATATTTTTCCGAAAGTTCCTTGAGGAACTCCACTCGAATTTCCTTCAGGAATTCCTCCGGCGGTTCTTACAATAATTCATCCGAATTCCTCCGAAACTGCCTTAAGGAGTTCCTCCGGGTATCCCATTAGGAATTCCTCTGGAAGTTGCTACAGGAGTTCCTCCAGAAGTTCTTCTAGGTGTTCCTCCGAAAGTTCTTTCAAGAATTCCTCCGTAAGTTCCTTCCTTCGGAAGTTTCTTCATGTAGCCTTTCAAAAGTTACTTGTGGAAGATCCTTTAACAAATCCTCTGGAAGTTCCTTCAAGATTTCCTTCGGAAGCTACTTCGTGAATTCCTTGGGAAGTTTTTTCAGGAATTCCACCGGAAGTTCCTTCAAGAACTCCTCCGGGAGATGCTTCAGGTATTCTTCCAGAAGTGCCTTCAGAGATTTCCCCGGAAATTCATTCAGAAATTTCTCCGGCAGTTCATTCATAAATTCTACCGAAACTTCAATCCGGAATTCTTTCTGGAATTCCACCGGAATTCTCGTTCAGGAATTCCACCGGAGGATCATTTTTCAATTCCTCCGGAAGTTCCTTCTGGAATAGGTCGTGAAGTTCCTTCAGGAGTTTCTCCGGAAGTTCTTTAAGGAGCTCCTCCGGAAGATCTTTCAGGAGTTCCACCGGAATTTCCTTCAATAATACCTTCGGCAGTTCCGCCAGAAAATTCTCTAGGAATATTTCCGGAATATATTCCTTCGGGGATTCCACCGGAAGATCCGAGAGGAATTTAAAGAAAATCTTCTGGAATTCCTCCGAAAAAACCTTCCGGAATACCTCGTGAAGCTGCTTCAGTAAATCCTCTGGAAGTTCCTTCGGGAATTTCCTCAGAAGTTCCTTCTACCAGGAAAATGTCCTGATGTTCTTCCTCACATTCTTTCACGAATGCTTTGGAAAGTTCTTCCAAGAATTCCTCCGGAAATTCCTTATAGAATATCTTCAGACGTTTTTTAAAAAAATCTTCCAAAAATTCCTTAAGGAACTACTCTCGAATTTTCTCCAGAAATTTCCACGAAAGTTCTTTCAGGAATTCTTCCGGAAATTTTTTCAGGAATTTTGAAGATGTGAAGAAGAACATCTCGACATTTTCCTGGTAAAACCTCCCAACGAATTCGTGGAGGAACTTCCGAAGGAATTTCTGAAGAAACTTCCGGAGGAACTTCTGAAGGAACATCACGAGGTATCCCAGAAGGAACTTTCGGTTGAATTGCAGAAGGAACCTCCGGAGGAATTCCTGAAACAATTGCCGGTGGAATTTCTGAACGATCTTCCGGTGGAGTTCTCGATAGAACATATTGCGGACATATTCCTGGTAGAACTTCCGAAGGAATTTCTGAAGGAACTTCCGAAGTCATTTCTCAAAGAAGTCCTGAAGGAACTTCCGGAAGATCTTCTGAAGGAACTTTTGAAAAAGCTATACGAGATATTCTTGATTGAAACTTACGTAGGGATTTTAGAAGGAACCTCTGGAGGTATTCCTGAAGGAAATTCCAGAGTAATTTCTGAAGAAATTCCCAGTGGAATTCCTGAAGGAATTTCTGGTGGAATTTCTGAAGAGCCTTCCGCTAGAATTCCTGAAGAGCCTTGCGGTAGAATTCCTGAAGGAACTTCCAGTGGAATTCCTGAAGGAGCTTCCGGTGGAATTCATGGAGGAACTTCCGATAGATTTCTGAATGAATTTTTGGGGGAATCTTTAAAGGAACTTCCGGAAGAATTTTCGAAGGGACTTTTGGAGGACTTCCTCAAGGAACTTACGGAAGAATTCCTGAGGCAACTTTCACTAGGGGAAATTACGGAGCAATTCCTGGAAAAAAATCCGGTGGAGTCCCTGAAAGAACTTTCAGAGGAATTCCTAATATAACTTCCGGAAAAATTCCTGGTGGAACTTCTGGAGGAACTTCTAGACGAATTCCTGGAGGAACTTCCAGGACATTTTGCCATTCCGCATAAACTTCTTGGAGGAACTTTCGGAGGAATTCCTGGAGGAGCATCCTGAGGAATTCCTGGATGAACTTTCGGGAGAATTTTTGAAGAAACTTTCGGGAGAATTCCGGAAGAAACTTTAGGAAGATTTCTTGGAAGATCTTACGGAAGAGTTTTTGGAGGAACTTCCAAAGAATTCCTCGGGGGACTTCTAAAAGAAATCCAGTACAAAAACTTAGGGGAGCTTCCTGAAGTATTCTTGGAGTAACTTCCAGAGGTTTTCCTGAAATAAGTTAGAAAGTATTTCCAGAAAAAAAAATATGGAGGAGCTCTTGGAGAAACTTGTGGCGGCATTCTGGAATGAATTTTAGAAGTAATTCCTGGAGAAACTTTCGAAGGCACTTTCTTGAAGGGATTTCCTGAAATAAATTGCGGAGGTATTCCCGGAGAAACTTGCAGCAGCATTTTTGGAGGAAATTCCAGAGGAATTCCTGCAAAAAACTCCCGGAGGAACTCCTGATGGAACTTTCGAAGGAATTCCTGAAGGAGATTTCGAAGGAATTCCTTGAGGAACTTCCTGAGCAATTCCTACAAGTAATAACGGAGGAATTCCTGGAGAAACCTACAGAGGAATTCTTGGATGAACTTCGGGGAGAATTTCTGAAGGAACTTCCTAAAGAATTCCTGGAAGAACTTCCGGAAGTTCTGGGAGAAATTCCTAGTGGAGCTTCCTGAAATATTCCTGGAGAGACTTCCGGAGAAATACCTGGAGGAACTTTGTGAGGATTTCCTGAAATAAATTGCGGAGTAATTCCTGGAGAAACTTACGGAAGAATTTCTGGAAGAGCTCCACGCTCAAAATAAACCGCAGATTTCTGTTAAATTACATCAATTTGTCTGTTTATTTTTTAGTAGTGCTTATGAATATCCGTTTTGTTAATAGTGTTCTATATAGATTTAAGTTTTCAATAAGACAACATCATGTCAGTTGAAATAAATAAATACAAATACAAATCAAAATCTGAACAGCAGAACTGTTCGGTGAAAATTTTTACAGATTTTAGGTGGCTTTGATAGTTGAACAAAGGAAAAAAAATCAGAAAATCGGAAAAATTATTAACAGTTCTGCTGTTGATATTTTGGTCAAATTCGTCGAAATTCAACGAAATCTGTGAAATGATTTAAACGAAAAATGTATGGTAGAACTTGCGGAAAACTTCCTGGAAGAACTAGCAAAGAAATTAATGGACGAACTTCTTGGTGAATTCCAGGAGGAACTTGTGGGACTGTGCCTCATACGCAAGAGGTCGTGGGTTCATTTCCAAGTCCGTTCTAATCTCCTACTTTGAATATTTATGTATACCTCTCATGTTCTAGCAATCGCTATAATTGGAAATAGATTCTTATACCGTTACCATCTTATAAATAATACCTTCAGCCAACTATTCTAACATTCTGTTAGTATTGGAAATCAACGAAAAAGCTCGTTTCCTGTATTTAATAAGAATATATAATCATTCCTATCATGATGTTGGCAACCTGCCATAGAACCTAACCCCCAAATTCCAATAAAAATTCCGCATAAACTCGTGTGCAGAGGTGCTCTCGGCTTGCAGTGGCGAGTAACTGCATAATCATTTCCTTCCCATCCCCGATGACCGTAAGCACGTGGTCGGCGCCGTAATTGACCATTGAAAAGTCTAGAGCTCTCGGACTATGCACATGCAGGTTGGAAAGCAACTCCCATACTCCATCCATTGATTCCCTGTGCAATTACGATTGTTCTGGTCAATCACGGAGTAGCAACTACAAAATGTACGGTCATCGAGCTCAAGCTCAAGCTCAAGAAGTCTCAAAGTCATATAAACCTCCCAGTATTATCCCCAATAGTTTTGATTTCTACGCAAAAACGCTCAGGAACCCCACAGAATTTTCCCTCAATCAAAGTTATGATGAATTTCCAGAAATATTCAAGAATTTTCAGAAACAAACTGGAATACGAAGAAAATCTGAATAAAATACCAATGCCAATGCTAAGAATTCTCACGAATGTTTGAAATCCGTGATATTTAGAAATAGAAAAAAATCTTACATATTTCCAGTAATTCAGGGATTAAGGCAAAAAAAAATTGTTTTAAACTATTGCGCTTTTTGCACTTTATAAGAGTTTTGCGAGATTTTTTTTCTCACAGTCATCTTTTTCTCACACTCAATACACTCATAAAAGTTTGATTTTCCGTGTATAATGCTTGTGTGTGAGTTCTCAATCTGAAAACAAATAGACGTCAAATTATCGCGGGAATCGATTTAGTGTACACGCTTACATGTGACTAACAAGTAATGGGTTATAATTGAGTAAGTTTCAGTAACAAAAATCGATCAACACGAAATGAGAGTGAGTGTGAGAAAAAGGAGCGGGCAAATCACAATCTACACATAACTCTTCAAATTCGTGAAATCGGCAATACTTGGGATATCTTTAAGTATTCAAGTCGATGCATAATGATCAATTGTGCGTTGGTCAGCGGTTTTAGGTGCGGTCAGCGTTTAAGCACTATCAGAATCGAATCCCAGCAGAGAAACTTTCACGCCAATATGTTCACTAGTTTCCGAGTCTATGAGCACCTGAAACGGACAGATATACAGCAGAACTAAATAAATAGTTTTATATTGTTTAGTGTTTTTATCTAATTCAGATAACATACTCAAACATAGCTAAGGTTTGTAGTAAACTAAGTTGGGCAATAGTTCGCGATAAAATTGTCTTACGAATGCAAAGCCCTCATAAAACAAGCTTTCGATAATTATCAATTCCCCTTTGCTCAATTTTATATTCTTCCTTTGAAAAAAACTTCAAGAATTTCCAAAGGTTTTAGGATTTTATTTGATTTAACATTTATTGTTTATTTCCTTGACTATTCAAAAAAATTATTGGCATATTCGGCAGGCTGAATGATCGGCATGGCATACCATTTGTACTTCGTGTTTCTTGATTCCATTGAGTGGTCCTTAGCGTCGTGGTACCAGTCGATCGGATAACCAACTCAACTTTGGTCGTTTGCTGACAAGAGAGGGAGGTAATTGCTCTCCGGAGGTGCAAATCTGATCGGACGTCTGTTCACAAAAATGTCATCGAGCGTCTTGTTTCCCTTCGTCGGAAATCCAGTGCGTTGGTGTCAGGCCTTGTCTGACAGGTAAAAACAAGCAATGAATAATCAACGATAAAATACGGACTGGAACATTCGGAGCAGACCACAGCGACGATAAGGGACTCATACTCATGATTGAACACTTGGTACGGGGAACTGCAAATCTCTTCGTCGAGAGCACACGTAATAGTTCCCGAAGGACCGCGGGTTTGGCTTCGACTTCGTAGCGCTGCAGGGGATGTGTTGGAAGGGATTTTATTTGTGGTGGACGATATGCAGATATACAGGAACACTTCGTATAATGTTTTCGAAATACACGCAGCTCAAGCCGGAATACGAGAGCTGCTTAAACTTCGCCATCAAAATCTTCATAGGATTTATAGGAGAGATCAGGTTGGTCAGGAGAATTGATTTCGCCGATTCCAAAGACATGGCCATTCGCAGCACCTACTCCAGATCCCAACATGGCCGTATCGATACATTTGAGGATCATCACAGTCGAAAAAAAAACAGCGCACCTGTAATGAATCGCAAAATAGAACTAATGAAAGCGATGTGTAGAAAACTTCACAAAACGTCACTTTACTTGCGGAATAATGCATCAGTGCATTATTCCGCAAGTGAAGACGTCAGTTTCTGTTTGCTTCGCTGAAATTCGCCTGCTATTACCAAATTATTCATTTTCCTTGCCAGCTCCGTACTGCTGAAGGAATTTCAGTGCACGAATCATTTCTTGACCATTCCTTGTCCTATTAAAATGCACAGTACTTTAGAAGTCCATACCACCCTTTAAAGATGAATCACAGTTGAGCAAGGCGGAATTGAGTACGCAATCACGTGGAAAAGGTTGGGAGACTTTGAATTACTTGTAAAGAAGAACACTTGTTCACTGGTTGATAGTTCGAAGTGGAAGAGACCACTTTCTGTTATATTCAACGTATTTAACGTATTTTACAATTTGACAAGAGTTATCGTTTTTCTGTCAGCGCATGCACGCTCAACTTGAGATACCCATTTTAGGGTACACAACAGCTCTCCCCCCTTAAGGATTGAAACTTATATACATATTATTTTTTTGTTATCATAAAGTTTTTCTTCTTAATTCTAAGTACAATTGTACACTTATACAATTTAGTTTTCTTTTTCAGAACAATTTCACTCATATACATAATTCGGATCAGTCTTCATGACTTTTTTTCTTTTCGAACGCCTTGGTGGCATGCTAGGAGGGTCGTCCACCATCGATTTCGCTCTTTTTCTTCGGATCCTGACATCTTCATCAGGAAATCCTAGGAACTCCTCTTCATCTTGATCGCTGCCATTTCGAATTTCTGTTTCCGCCATTTGAGCCGAAAATGTTACATTCGAACGAACCATCGAGTCCGGATTAGCAGCAGGCCTAAGCTGTGTTCTATGGGCGTTTATTGGAACGTTTGAAATTTCCACCTGGAAGACATTTTGAGAAACTTGTTTTAGAAAAATTGCCTTAATCCACCTAGCATGGTTCTGAGGATTGTGGTTTTTATACCACACCTCATCACCAGCCATCAGGTTTTGCAGACGATCAGTGTTACCCTTAAGTAAAACACTTTTATGTTTGCTTATATCATCATGCAGCTGATTTGGAGAATTTTGTGGTACAACTTCGGGTTTTAGATAATGTTTATAACTCTTTTTTGGATTGATAAGGTCAATTAATGTCTTCGGAGCATATGAGAAAATCTTCTCCGATGGGATTCGCCCATCACTTGTTGTACAGTAGTTACGAAAATTAATTAAAAATAGGCTAATCTGATCCTCAAGGTCCAATTCACTAACTTCTGGTTCAAGTAAAAACTTTTTCAAAACCTCTTTAACAGTACGTACAAGTCTTTCTGCCTGACCATTACTGGCAGGATTGTACGGAGGACTCTTTAGAACATTTATTCCTTGTTTAACCAAAAAGTTGACAAAAGTATGTGAATTGAAAGGAGGACCACCGTCAGAAACTAAGACATCTGGCAACCCAAAACGAGCAAAAAATGCTACTAATTTTTTTAGTACTTTACTCGTATCTGTACCCCTCTTCATCCACTCTATCTCCACCCACTTTGAGAAGCTATCTACCATAAGCAAAAATGTGTGATGTTGAAAATGAAAGAAATCAATATGCACTCTACTAAAAGGCCTTGTTGTTGGAATCCAGTGAGACTTCATTTTTGATTTTGGTACTATCGCCATTCCATTGCATGCATCACAATGAGCGACAAAGTTTTCAATATCTGTATTTATACCAAACCAGTATACAAATCGTCTAGCTAACTGTTTCATTTTTACTACGCCACCGTGATTGGCATGTAATAATTTCAGAATCACCTTCTGCATTGATTGCGGTATGATTACCCTGTCCTGGTATAACAAGCAATCGTCAACAAGTTCTAAATCATGCCGATTAGAAAAAATGTTCACAAAACGCTTGTCAAGTCGTTTTGGCCAACCACGGTTAATGTAATTAATAATTTGTTGCAGAAATATATCGTTCTTTGTCTCATTTGCTATTTTTTTATGTTCCACTGGTAATTCATTTCTAAAATTTAAACTGTTTAGAATATTTTTATCATACTCACTAGGCACTAATTGCGCTAGAGGGAATCTGGAACAAAAGTCCGCATTACCCATTTGTGAAGATGGCCTGTATTTAATTTCAAAATCATATATTGAAAGTTCTAAAATATATCTTTGCAATCTTGTAACGTAAATAGCATGCTTTCCTTCCTTGCTAAAGATACCTACTAATGGCTTATGGTCAGTAAACACATAAAAAAATTTGCCATAGAGGAATTTATGAAACTTTTTAATGGTAGAAACTAATGCTAAAGCTTCCAGGTGAAGAATTGGGTAGTTCTTTTGGGCTGAGTTTAACGAAAATGACGTAAAACAAATCGGTTTTTCAACGTCGTCAATAATATGCGCAATCACTCCTCCTAAGCCATAACCAGATGCATCAGACACTACTGCTATTGGTTTATTTGGGTCATAAAACTCCAAAATATTGGCTTTCAGTAATGCCTGTTTACTTTCATCAAATGCATTTTCGCAACTTTCGTTCCATATAAATTTAACATCGGTTTTTAAAAGATTGTACAAGTGATACAACTTAGAAGAAAGACGCGGTATAGATTTATGATAATAATTTATCAAACCCAGAAAAGATTTGAGTTCCGTTACAGTTCTGGGAATTTTTGCATTTTTAATTGTTTCAATTTTATCAGGGCAAGGCATTAAACCATCTTGGCAAATAATATGCCCAAGATAATTCAGCTCTGTAACGAAAAACTTACATTTGTCGTAATTTACCTTAATATTTGCATTAGATAATCGTTCAACAACCAATTCAAGTCTTTTTAAACAATCGGCCAAATTTTTCCAGCAATAAGCACGTCATCTAAATAACAGTACACAAATTCTAAATCTTTTAAAACTTGATCCATTACTTGCTGGAAAATGGAAGCACTAGAGGAAGCCCCCTGCGGTAATCTGTTGTAGGTAAATAAACCTTTAATAGTGTTTATCACCATGAACTTCCTAGAATTTTCAGAAAGAGATAGCTGGGTGTATGCACCTTCTAAATCTAAGGCATAAAAAATTTTACAACCCGCCAATCCAGCAAACAAATCTTGAGCAGTTGGTAATGGATAGCTATTTGGTACAATTACCTTATTAACCGAAACCTTGCAATCTATTACAAGTCGGATGTCATTATTTTTCTTTGGTACAACTATGATTGGAGACGCCCACTCACTTGTCTGTACTGGAGTGATGACATTTTCTTGTTCTAGTTTATCTAAATAAGCGATGACCTTATCCCTCAAACGATAAGGAACATTATAAGCTTTCTTGAAAATTGGCCTGTCCGATTTCAAAACCAGATCTGCATTAAAACCATTTATTGGTGACGTCAAGTTTTTAGAAAATACATGCTTATACTTTTGTTTAATTTTATCTACCAAATCGTTATTTTCATTCATTAGAATGTTATTTATTTGTAAAGAGTTACAAAAGTAATTTCTCCAGCTAGGAATAAATACATCTAGCCACGATCGTCCCATGAGAGGATAAAACTTATTTTTACAGTTTAACACCAAAAGCCTCAATTTTTCAGTTTTTTTCTTAAAATTCACTGTAACATCTGTTTCGCCAGCTATTTGTAGTTTTGCTCCGGATAGAGATTTATTAAAAAGCGAAAAATACTGCGTTTTACTTATTACAGAAACAGAGGAACCACAGTCAACCTCCATTTCCACGAATTTATCCTCAATACGAACATTCACAAGACAAGGTTCACTTATTTTATTAAGGGACACTACATTCATGCACTGAAAATCACCTGAATCAGAATCGTCGCTCTCTTCCGAATCTTGCGTCCTCATCCTGTTCAACAGCTCTGATACATCTGGTACATTAGTTCCTGAGGTTCCAGGCTTCATCTGCTCCAACAGTTGTACGGAATCCTTGCGCATATTTTTCAATTTGTAGCATTTCCTTTTCAGATGACCTTTCATCCTACAAAAATCACAAAAACGAGGATCGGAAGTGGACTGATCTCCCCGTCGTCTCCAATCCACAGACCTCGGCTTTTGGAAATTGTTCCTATACCTGTTATTTCGATATTGATAACTACTATTCCGATCTATATGTTGCGGTTGAATCCCTAACCTACTTTTCACTGGCCCACGATTTCTTTCAGTTTTGTAATTAGCATTATCATTTCTTGATTTATTGTATGCTTGTGCCAGTCTATGAAGAGCAGTACCCACGGGAGCACCATTCCCCATAGCGGCAATACGATGAAAATCAGGACCAATATTTGCAGAGAGAGTTTGTACATTACTTTTCGCGGCTTCCCAGGTTTGAATTATTTTTTCAGCAGTTTCCAAAGTTTGGTCTGGGTCACTTAAAATACGTTGTTTCAAAGCTACATCTTTCAAACCTGCTAGCAATCTATCTCTGATTGCAGTATCTTTAAACTCACCATAAGCACAAAGTTCTGCCTGAATTTTCAACGCTAGTAAAAAATCCTCAACAGATTCGTCTAAATCTTGAACACGTTGATTGAAATTTATTCTTTGGCATACACCAGAAGCTGTTTTGTCTAGCCTTGCTTTAAGTTTCTCCACCATGACGGCCAAAGAAACTTCAAGTAAATCACCAGTGGGAAATAGTTTTCGCAATTCTGAATAAATGAAAGAACCACTCAAGGTTATAAAATGAGATTTTCGATCATTTTCTCCAATCTTATTCGCCAGAAAAAAGAACTCCAATCGCTCTACCCAATGCGTAAACGAAGTGCCTTTGCGGAAAGGCTCAATCGTCGTAGTGAAAGATATTGACATTATAAGTCTTTAAATCACTTTTATAATACAATAAGTTTTCGAGTTTGAAAAAAAAAAACAATGGGCAATAATAAATAAATAAAACAAAAGAAAGCAATTGGTACTGTTAGCCCGAAACAATAGAAAAAAAAAATGTAATGACTTACCCGATCCTTCCGGACTGAGTACACCGTTTTCGCTTCCACTCACCAGCGTCGAAAAAGTACCGGCAGTGATTCCTCTGGGACCCGGTGCCGAACCTTCAAATTCAGCTAACGACGTACGTCACACTCACAGTGTCGTAATATTGCACTGTTTTTCAGCATCAACGTGAATCCAATAATCGTCCGGTACTAGTATCGCCGAAATTTTCTGCCTTTCGCCTCCCGAATAGCAATGAATACAGCGGGTATAATTCACTACCATTAGCGTCGCAGAAAAGTTTTCTCCGTTTCCAGCAATCCAGCGGAAGATGCAATTAAATGCAATATCACCACACTAAACGGGAATAAAAAAGAAACTATTAGAATAAAGCAAAAACAGTTTCTTTCAAACACACGTTCTATTCTAATCTCTTTTAACAAAAGAGCAACGGAATGGCGGTGCCGCTAAATACACCTTTTGTTTCGACACAATTGACGCGCACAAAATTAATATTGTTAGTATTTTCACACTGTCCGCAATTCTACTCACTCTGTTTTACTCTTTCCTATGTGCCATTCAATGGAACAAAAGAAAAGACAATCATTTAGGCCAAACGCCGAACTGAAATGCTAGCCACCTCACCGCACCTAAAATGCTGGCTAAAAAGTTTCCCTCAGGAACTTTAACTTACCTGCACTGTAAGGTCCTTTGCAGAAGTTATCCTCGTCGCCACTTTTATGATTTAAAGATGAATCACAGTTGAGCAAGGCGGAATTGAGTACGCAATCACGTGGAAAAGGTTGGGAGACTTCGAATCACTTGTAAAGAAGAACACTTGTTCACTGGTTGATAGTTCGAAGTGGAAGAGACCACTTTCTGTTATATTCAACGTATTTAACGTATTTTACAATTTGACAACAGTTATCGTTTTTCTGTCAGCGCATGCACGCTCAACTTGAGATACCCATTTTAGGGTACACAACACTTTGTACCCAACCATCCTAGAATAAAGTCGTATTTAAAATACAACATTTTGGCGACGAGGATTTTTTTTCAAGAATTCAACGCTTTGGAGGAAGAGCTGCAGTTCTCAAGATGCCTGGATCCGGCGACTTTCAAGTAATCTACCAGCAAATCCTGCGGCAGAATCAAGCGATGGCGGAGCAAAACACCCGGCTGATGGAGATGATGGAACGTTTCGGCAACCAAGAAAACGTTTCCAATCGGTCGGCGGGCAGCCCGGAGTTCATCATCGAATCTCTGGCCTCCAACATCCGGGAGTTCGTCTACGATCCAGACAACGGGCTCGTTTTCGACCGGTGGTACCGGAAGTACGAAGACCTTTTCCTCAAGGACGGAGCGAAGTTGGACGATGCGGCGAAAGTGCGGTTGCTGTTGAGAAGCCTCAGCGTGACGGTGCACGACAAGTACGTCAACTTCGTGCTCCCAAAGCACCCCTGTGAGTACTCGTTCGATGAGACGGTGAAGAAGCTTACAGAGCTGTTCAGCGTCCGAATCTCCCTGTTCAGCAAGCGGTACCAGTGCTTCCAGCTAACGAAGCACGACGCGGACGATTTTCTAATGTACGCTGGGACGGTCAACCGATGCTGTGAAGACTTCGAGCTCAGCAAGATCACGGCGGACTAATTCAAGAGCCTGATTTTCACCTGTGGGCTCCGATCGTCGAAGGACGCAGACATCCGAACGAGACTCCTATCCAAGCTTGAGGCTAACGCGGCGGATGAATGCACTCTGGAATCACTCATCACGGAGTGCCAACGTCTGCAAAACCTCAAGCACGACACGGCCATGGTGGAACACAAGAAATCGGTGAGTACAATCTGCGCAGTCAAGCAGAACAAGCCTCCACCGATGACACCGAGTTCCAAAGAGAAGAAGAAGACGAAGTCCGAAGGTCCAAAAACACCCTGCTGGCAGTGTGGCGGAATGCACTACGTCCGGGACTGCACCTACACGAAGCACGTTTGTCGGGACTGCAAGCAAACCGGCCACAAAGAAGGGTATTGTGGCAGCTACACATCGAAGGCGGCACTCAAGAAGAAGAAGCACGTGAACGGAATTTTCTCCATCAACCAGGTCAGCTGCACTTCTAGACGGAAGTTCCTAACGGTGGATATCAACGGGTCTCAAGTCACTCTGCAGTTGGACACCGCGTCCGACATCACCATCGTTTCGAAGAAGCAGTGGAAGAAGAACCTGGGCTCAGCAACGCTGACTCCCACAACACGGACTGCCCGGACTGCGTCGGGTGACGCTTTTCATCTACTTGGTGAACTCCAATACCCAATCAAACTCGGAGGTGTCACCAAAACCGCAACTTTCTACGTGATCAACAATAGCATCAACCTGATCGGTCTGGACTGGATCGAGCTGTTCAAGCTGTGGGACACCCCGCTATCTGCAATCTGCAAACTGATCCACGTTGCCGATGGTCAAGTCAATCAAATCCAAGTGTACAAAGCTGCGTATCCCGAAGTGTTCAAGAACGGCCTCGGACACTGCAAGAAGATGAAGGTCCGACTCTATCTCAAGCCCGATGTCAAACCCGTTTGACAGTTCCAGTTCCTTTCACGTCCATGGAGAAGATCGATGCGGAGCTGGACCGACTTCAATCGCTGGGCATCATCACGCCTGTCGATTTCTCGCAGTGGGCGGCTCCGATCGTCGTAGTGAAGAAGCCCGGAGGAAAAGTACGAATCTGTGCCGATTACTCAACTGGACTGAACGCTACCGGTCCCTGATGACATCTTTACCAAGCTCAATGGGTGCCGGTATTTCAGTGCCATCGACCTGACTGACGCCTATCTTCAAGTGGAAGTTGACGACGACTCGAAGCAGCTGCTCACAATCAACATGCATCGAGGTCTCTTCCGCTTCAACCGGCTCGCACCAGGAGTAAAATCCGCTCCCGGGGCCTTCCAGCAGCTGATGAACAGCAGAGTGGACACGTTTCTGGACGACATCTTCGTGGCCAGCAAAACCGAAGAGGAGCACCACAAGATGCTCAACGCACTGTTTCAACGCCTTCAAGCCTAGGGTTTCGTTCTGAGGGAAGAAAAGTGCAACATTCTGCAGCCGGAGGTAAAGTATTTGGCGCACATCGTAGACGAGAACGGTCTCCGTCCAGACCCATTCAAGGTGGAAGCCATTGTCAAGATGCCACCGCCCAAAGATGTCACAACTCTACGCTCGTTCCTTGGTGCGGTGAATTTCTACGCGAAGTTTGTCCCGGAGATGCACCAACTGCACCAATTTGCTTCTGACACACTGCGATCCATCACTAGACATCATGGTTGCTGCCGACGCCTCGCAGTCCGGAATCGGTGTCTGCCTTCTACACAGGTTCCCCGATGGCTCACTCAAAGCTGTTGCACACGCTTCCCGCTCACTCACCCCCGCGGAGGCAAATTACGGACAGATCGAGAAGGAAGGTCTTGCACTTGTGTTTGCCGTAACGATATTCCATCGGATGCTGCTCGGACGCAAGTTTGCCCTCCAGACGGATCATCAGCCACTCCTGCGGATATTCGGACAGAAGAAGGGTGGAACACGGCCAACCGCCTTCAACGTTGGGCCCTGGCGCTTCTGTGCTACAACTTCGTGATCGAGTACGTGTCCACCACACAGCTTGGATATGCCGACGTACTGTCCCGCCTCATCAACGGTTACGTCAAACCAGAGGAGGACTTCATCATCGCATCGATTCAACTGGAAGACGACATCGAGATTCCACTCCAGGAAGCCATCAGTTCGCTGCCAGTTACGTTCAAATCGGTGCGCGGCGCTACTCTTCAGTGGCCGGTTCTCCAACAAGTGATCCAGTACAAACAGCGTGGATGGCCCTCCAAAATCGATGACATCGCTAACCCTGAAGTTCGCCCTTTCTTCGTTCATCGAGACGCTCTATCGGTAGTGAAGGGGTGCGTCATGATGTCCAACCGTTTGGTGATTCCGGACAGTTTTCGGCAGCGGATTACTCCGACGCGTGTTGTACGCCTTCGAGAGTTTTGAGCGCAGACATGCTGCAACGAGGTAGTGTTCGGATTCAATCTTCGCAATGCGGTAAGTGCGTGCGTTCGTGATATCGGAGAAGAATTTACCGTCGATTTGAACGTGGTCGATTTGGTTTTCCGTTTCTTGGTTAGGTGATTTCCATGTGGCCTTGTGGATATTCTTGCGGGGGAAGAAAATACTTCAGACTATCTTTCCGAGAGAGGCTGCAAAGTTGATACATCGTTGGCCGTTGTCGTTCGATGCGGTATGCAGACTATCCAGACTCCCTTCCTACCTGAGCGTTCATGTCGCCGATGACGATTTTGACGTCCCACAGTGGGCATCCATCGTATGTCTGCTCCAGCTGTACACAGAACGCTTCTTTCTTGTCGTCGGGTCTCTCTTCGTGTGGGCAGTGCACGTTGATGATGCTATAGTTGAAGAAAAGGCTTTTTATCCTCAGCTTGCACATCCTTGCGTTGATTGGCTGCTACCCAATCTCGCGTTGGCGCATCTTGCCCAAAACTATGAAGCTGGTTCCCAGATCGTTGGTGGTGCAGCTTTGGTAGAATCTAGCCGCTCGATGCCCACTTTTCCACACCTGTCCAGCAGATTTCCTGCAACGCTACGAAGTCGAAGTAGCGGGAATGTAATTCATCGTAGATTATCCTGTTACGACCTGCAAAGCTTAGCGACTTGCATTTCTATGTTCCAAGCTTCCAATCGTGATCTTTTATTCGTAGCCTAGGTCGTTGCCGATTGTATCGAGTCGTATTATCTTCTATGTCGTTCGTAATGGTTGTTTTTAAAGTCCTTTCAGGTCTGTTTAGCATCCCTACTAACCCTAGAACTTGGGCTTGAGCAATGCGCATTGAGCGGCACACGGTCGTTTTGGTGGAGCCTACTTACTAGTATTCTTAGACTGATCTCACCAGTGAGCAATACAGGGATTTGTCTTTGAAGTTTTTTGCTATACTGAAGATAAAGCCCAGTGTTTTTGTGGCCTCTGAGGTGATGTTAGTAATGTGCTCCTTAAAAGTGAGCTTAGAATCAAAGGAGGCTTTAGAGCCTCTTCAAAAACAGCTTCCGAGTCTCTTGAAAGAGTCTCCGAGCATCTTGAAAAAGGTTTCCGAGCATCTTGAAAGGAGACTTCCGAGCGTCTTGAAAGGAGGCTTCCAAACTCATTGAAAGGAGGCTTCGGAGCCTCTTTATAGAAGGTTCCAGAGCCTTTTTATGGAGCCTTTTGAAAGGAGACTTCCGAACCTCTTGAAAGGAGGTTTCCAGGACTCTTGAAAGGAGGTCTCCGAGCATCTTGAAAGGAGGCTTTCGAGCCCCTTGAAAGGAGACTTCCTAGCCTCTTAAAAGGAGGCTTCCAAGTCTCTCAAAGGAAGACTTCAAAGCCTCTTAAAAGGAGGCTTCCAAGCCTCTTGAAATGAGGCTTACGACCCGCTTGAAAGGAGGCTTCCAAGCCTCTTGAAATAGGTTAAGGAGGCAAAAGAGGATTTCCAAGCCTTTTAAAGGGAGGTTTCCGAGCTTCCTAAAAGGAGGCTTACAAGTCTTTTGAAAAAAGGAGCCTCTTCAGAGAATGTTTTCGAGCCTTAGAGAGAGGTCTCCGAGCATCTTGAACGGAGGCTTTCTAGCCTCTTGAAGGAAGACTTCCGAGCCTTTCAAAAGGAGGCTTTCAAGCCTCTTGAGAGGCGGCTCCCTTGCCTCTTAAAAGGAGGCTACTGACCTTTTCGGAAAAAAGACTCGTACAGTTGTAGAATGAGCCAGATGCATATTATATGATCTAATCTAATCTAATCCAGATGCATAATGCCAGATGCATATTATATGACGACAAAAACTGGGGAGCAGTTGTGGCTGCCGCTGTATATTTGATCAACAGATCACCGGCGAAAAAGATCAAATGGACTCCAAAGGGGGTCACACACCAAAGTTTTCCTATTCTTACTGGCTGTTTCTGAATAATCTAAAGCTTATCTGATGGAGCTCAATATGTTAGAAGTCAATCAAGGCAGGTGCTGCAGATAAATAAAAAAAATCAAGGAAAACAATCATTAGAACAAGACGCTGCTTTATAGTTCATAGGGCACAACTCAAGGCGATGCAGCTGACAGTGGAAACTTTCTTCGTTTTCTGATAGAACTGAGATAACCGAAGATGAAGATATGTGGCAACTAATAGCGTATCGTGGTATCAAATAGTTGATTCAGTGTTATCTGCTTAGATGTAAACAAAATAAATGAATGAATAAACGGGTCAATTTACGAGCTTGAGTTGCGGTTGAGCTTGCGAATTCTGCCGTACTCCAGGAACGTTGTCTTCAGATTCGTCTAGGTTCGGACGGCAATAAATTGAAGGCGCTGAAAACGTTTGCCTTATTCCTGCTGTTGTCATTCTGGGGAATAATGCATTGCCAAGACTGACTCGTAGGCGCCAAAATGGGCAGTGCGCACTTGGCGTTGGATCTGGATTCACCACGATAAGAGATGCGACCAGGCACTAGAATACAAGCCGGGACACATATTCATCGGTATACCATTGTACGTATCCGACGAATTGAGTGTGCAGAAATTCTGTCACCGACCTACGGAGTGCCTATCACTGTGCTTGCATCTGTTGTAACACCTCGAAATGGTGTCGTTGATGATGGCTGTGGAGAATTGCCAGCTCTTCACTCCGTGCCAGTCAACTCTAGCCACTGGGGTGAAACCGACGCTGTCCATCGCGCACAGTATCCGATCCCCTTGAATAAGAAAAGGGATCCTGTGTTCGTCGGATGTGGCTGCTTGCCCTATGCTGAGTAGCAGAGCCCTGTTGTTCACTCTTTGGGGCAGGGAGAGCGTCTGGACGAAGCTGCCCCTTGTACGGCAGTTGACCTTCACGGACCGAAAATGGCTCCAATAACCTTGACGATCTTCCGATAATGTGTAATAGGAATGCTCTCATTCTCCAAAATAGGTTGCGATTTGATGAATTTCAAATCAACTGAAAAATTGCTGGATTAATAACTTCGGAAAATACTGCCCACAATCACATATTTGTCCCAAATGAATAGGAAATACAGCAAACATGGGACTGATATGCGATCGTAGGTAGAAAACATTGACTATCATATCAACGTACTTAACGTGACGAAAAATATTCAACGAAATCAAGATTTGCTCCGATTAGTTGATGACGAAAAGGTTTCAATAAAAATCAATTGATCGAAAAGCCTGATATTACGGTAAATAGTTCGGAATGCAGATTTATTCGTTTTCTATCAGGGATTCAATCCAAAAGAGAATGAAGAAGTCTCTCACTTATCATCTCTGTATACGATATGTAGCATACCGTGAGAGACTTTTTTCGCAAGCTGCCATGATAAGAACTGATTCGGGAGGCTGTACCTAATGATATTTAAATTTCTTTTGAAATGCTCCAAACGCGGGGAGCACTGGTTCTGATGATGCATTTGAACTTGTTCTACACAGCTGAGCGGTCCCAAACGCAAAAGGAGCGAACAAAGCGAGAGTTATCACTTCTCTGTGGGAGTTGCCTATCTGATTCTGTTTTTTTCGCACTTGTACCTTGTAGTTTTTTTTATCTTTGTTCGTTATCTATTGAGAGCGATTTTTGCTAACCCTGGGGTGGCATTGCGCATTTCTGAGGTCAAAAGCTCAGCCATAAAAAAACCTAAAATATTTACTGCCAACCGAGCCGAAAAGATATTTCTCTTGTCAAGTCCAATACCGCAAAAACAGACTGGAAGTCATCTACGGCGATTTAACCTGTTGATTGAAATTTGCTTAGAAGTATTTTATTTGAAAAAGATTCAAAAGTACACAATATTTTGCTCAAATATAAAATAGACGCAATAAATCATTTTGTATTATGCATTGAATTTCAATATTAAATGAAGAACAAATGTTGCGAACATGCTGCGACCTGCTTCAACGGTTCAAAACTGCTATGCGGTCCCAATGGTAAGCATGCTGGGGACCACTGAACTAGGCGTTGAAATTGATTTGAAGATCAATCTGAAATAAACTATCAAACAAAAATGCATCTTTGACTATAATTTAGAAGTGGGATACAACAGATCGCCCAAAATTTACTTGAGAAGCGAGAAACCCTCGGAAATAGAAGATTGGGAAAATATCGGAAAGAGTCTTCCTTTGGCGAATCACCCGAAGGGGATATGTAGAAGTTTTGATGAAAATACGTGTCAAGAAGGAAGGTCACGCGCTGAAGATGGTCGCCAAATAGCTGGAATACAAACTGTACGTAGATCAGAAGATGAACAACGCCAAGTTGTAACAATGGCCAATTTAAATCAGATATTTAAGTTGGCAGAAAATGTCTTTACTGTTGCCGGACTACTCTGAGTTCCATGCGGAGGATGTCGAACATTTCGTTAGTGTCGTTGAACGTACGAAGCAACCCAAGTAACCATGAAGCTATATATGTTTGCAAATAATACAGCAATTAAAGTTGACTTAAAGTGGAAAACGGCCCTTTTGCGACCGAAATAATGCTTAATTACTTTGACATTTTGAAATAAAACATAAGTAATGCATCGCTGCATTTGTAATGCTGAACTATTGTATCGTTGCTTGACAGTTGATGAATAAATGCATCTGTACATCGTTGTAACTGATCTAATGCAATAAGCCTTTAATATGCTGATCTGTGATTGATTACATGCAATAATTAATGCTTGGTGGTTACTTGGGAAGTTTTCAAGATAAACGACGATATCATGAAGCTGTTAGATTTGAAACACATCCTTGAGTTCCGCTTAACATAATCATGGGATTTTTGTTTTTTTTATTTATCCGATCTGATGAATACCTCGTTTGGTCTGGATAAGGATCAGGCCTGGATCTCGTTATTCTGATTCAGTGCCTTTGGTGAGTATTGTTAGAAGATGTAGTTATTCGATCGACAATGAATAAGACATTCCTGCCGAATTTTATAACATTCCTATCGACTTTTATAATGATATGATGCGCCATTAATGTTAGGGACACATCATCATATTATCTAAATAATTTCGTTATCTGAATATTCTTCCGAACTTGCAAAACTGCCATGGAATAACAATTTATTTGGAATATTCTACTATGTATCATGTATGTATATTATATCACCGAGGCAGAAATAGTTTGCTCCATGATTAGTGCAGAAGGAAAGAAATTTAAAAGAAAGCTTCAGTAACGCTAGATTTTAGATCTTGGATAGAAAAAAACTGCACTAAATGAAGAAACATAGTTACAATACAGTGTACATTCAATAGCACTACGATTTATAACTTCCTTTGTCGTCATCTGGTGAAACCGTCAGATCAACTCATCGGTTTGAAAGCATATATATACAAATTATAGATCTCATTAATCATAAATAGTTCCTTCCGATATAGGTGTAGAATGCCGTCCGCAAAAAAAATAACAATCAACATTATAAGTATATCCATGCAGTAGAAAGTAGTCAACAGTGAGGGAATTTCAGTTAGAAAAAAATATTTTTTAAATTTAAATTTGAGTGATATTTTTTATTACCTATCCTATTTTTGTGTTACGTTCGTGGGTTAACCTATGAAAGATGAATTCGTTCAACTTGATTTGTCCTTTTTTACAATATTATTCAAATAAAATATGCGAATTCGACTTCAACTTTCATAAAATTGATGAGTCAGATTTTAGAATTCTCGTTTGATAATCAGGCAAAAAAAAAATTTACATACTAACGGGTTCACCTAATTGTTCCTGATGTCTTACCACTAACTACTTTCTCATACTGTACCAATAGCACACTAATCGTTATATACATATATCAACCCCTTTCCACAAACGGAATTGAATTGCCATACTGAAACAAAAATTATAATTCTAAAAAAAATACCGAGCTTTTTTTCAATGTATCACATCCATACCTCACGTAATTTGTATTTTTTGCTAATTCATAACAATCGTCTTGATTCAAAAAGAAAATGCTAAAAGATTATGTGAGTCACCTATCACGAAAATGTACTTGTCGGTACTGAAATCATGGTGACCGATGAGTTCTTACTCCGTTGGAATCCTAAAAATTTGTCCGTGTTTGTAAGCTGCGAGACTTTAGCTGGGTACACAAACCGTAGAAAGTCCTACTTGCAGCCGCAACACGTATTTGCACCTCGCGGCTAACTCAACCTCAAATCGCGTCTCATCCATTTCCACTTCGGGACCAACACCGTTAGGACTGCCCCGTTCTCTGCCAGCCACCAGATACTTAATTTTGCTAGAGTTTATGATCAGCCCTAACTATTCTTTCAGTTTTCTGCTTAAAAGGCACGAAAGCCTCTTCCACTGCTCTGTCATCTACACCAAATGATGTCAATGTCATACGCAAAACCAAGGATCATTTAAGACTGGTTGATGATGGTTCCGTTTCTTTGCACACCAGATCTTCGAATTGCACCTTTGAGAGCTATGTTGAATGGTAGATTAGAGAGCGCCATCCTTGTTCCAATCCATCTAACGTCACGAACTAATCGGATGTCTCACCAGATATTCTGACGCTCGATTTGGACTTCTTGGACGACGTTGCTCAAGTCTGCCTAATAAGATTTGTCGGAAAGACATGTTCTAGCATTACGAGCCATTGAAGATGTGGAGTGCTTTAACGAAAGGGACTGCAAGTGCAAGTGCGACGTGTCAAGAGAGCAGTCTCGTTGCTCAAATGGCAAAGAGCATGGGATACGGCAGTCAAAGGTCGTTGGACCCACAGGCTAATTCCGGATGTATCGTGTTGGGTCAATAGAAAGCATGGTCAGATCAATTTCCACCTGGACAGGTGTTGTCTGAACATGGCTGTTTCAAGAAGTTTTTGCATAAGTTTCAGGTTCGCAGAAGCTGCGGATTGCCCGGAATGCGTAGGCAGAGATGTCCTACACAGTTGGTAAAAAAATTGCTCTTTTATTTTTCACAATTTTTAACAATGAAATAAAATTCATTCAGTGACTGTGGATATTTGAGTTTTCTAAATGTCATTTCGATCTGTCAAAATATTAAACGCCGGGGCCACGCGGGCGCGCGCGCAGCAAGTAGGGGAAGAAGGGGCACTATGCCCTAGCTAAGCATATACTGCTTTTATGCCTTAGCTATAACGATTTTTATGGATGTTTCTACCTCACGCAACAGTTGAACAATATAGCTAGCTGATGCCATTTTAAAATTAGAAAATAATTTCAATCATATTGATAATATTCACATTTTAAAAAAGTGGTGATATTTCGTTGCCGAAAAACTCATGAGGCAAAACGCCTTTTAGCAGGCAGCTCTTAGGGAACAACGTACCATGCGTCGGCACATCATTGTCGGTATATTGTAGGATAGTTAAACTAGGGCGTTTGCCTCGCCGAAATGTTAGATGTTTCATCAAAATGTGGAAAATTTCAGTTTTTCCTACATTCCTATTTATTATTTTGACACGTTTTGCGCCTAACCTATATAATTTCACGTCTAGTTTTATTAAGGCTATCTCAAACAAGGTAAATATAAGTTAAAACACTCAACCCTCTTTTTACGTTACTTATTGTGGGGACGTAAACCGAATGTGACGTAAAAAGAATTTTTGCTAAAATTTCTAGTATTTCACTTAATTTATTGATCTCTGGATACTTTTAAATACATTCACTTGCGTCTTACATGAGGTATTGTAAGATTTCTCCATATCCAGGCATATGAGATGTTTTTTTTTGTGAGAATCTGCATCCAGACACCGGTGGGCTACCGGCGAACGGGGTTTAGCTATTGCCGACCCGCTAAAACCACCCTGTTCACAGACCCTGAGTCTCCCCGGAACAGTCTTTTCGGCATTACTTCTGGGAGGGGTCCGTGCTACTACGCACGCCCACATACTAGCTACCCACTAGCTTCAAATCACAACTAGCTACCCACTAGTTCCTCTACCTCATAACTAGCTACCCACTAGTTCCACTACTACTTAACCAACTACCCGCTGGTACCTCACCCTCGAGACTAGCTACCCACTAGTCGGCGCTATCCGACTGCTGCTCGGCGCGCCAATTGCGCTGCAAGATGCTGGCAATCTGAGTGGTAGCGGCCGAGACCGCGTTCCACTTATCAACCTCTTGACACATCCTCTGGATAAGATTATCCGGAGTAGTGTCCCTCCCGCACACCTCAAGCATTCCGCTCTTCACATCGACGAAACGAGGACATACGAATAGTACGTGCTCGGCAGTTTCGTCGACCCCTGGGCAGTTCGGGCAGACGGGAGAGTCCGTATGCCCAAACCTATGTAGGTACCACCTAAAGCAGCCATGGCCTGACAGGAACTGTGTCAGATGAAAGTGAACTTCCCCATGCCTCCTATTAACCCATCTTGATACGCTAGGTATCAGCCGATGGGTCCACCTTCCCTTAGAAGAGTTATCCCAGTTCCGTTGCCATTTGATAGTCGAAGTGACTCTAATGGCTTTACGGGCTCCTCTGGTTCCGCGCATGTCGAAACTTTCCCCGTCTTCCCGTATGACTAGTCCAAAGGGTAACATACACGCAATCACACAAGCGGCATCCCGTGATACCGTGCGGTAGGCACTTATCACTCTGAGACACGCTAGCCTGTGTACACTCTCCAGTTTCTGCAGGTTACGTTCGACGCTAAGCGCCGAGGCCCAAACTGGACCGCCGTATCTAAGGATAGATACTGCAACCCCAGCTAATAACCTGCGGCTGCTGGAGCGCACTCCCGAGCTATTGGACATCATCCTGGATAATGCCGCAATAGCTGTCGAAGCTCTCATGCAGGCGTAATCTACGTGACTGCCGAAGTTCAGTCTATCGTCGATCAGCACCCCGAGGAGCTTCACCTTCCGCTTGGAAATGATCTCACAGTCACCCACGCGAACCACTGCCTCCTGTACCGACTTACGGTTGTTAATAACAACCAACTCTGTTTTGTCATGAGCTAGCCCCAGCTGCCTTGAGCTCATCCATTCCTCTACTATAGCGATCGCGTGGGCCGCCGTAAGTTCCACCTCCTCAATATCGACTCTCCGTAAACCTCCAGCGTTATGTCGTCGGCGAAGCCAACGATCTTAACACCTGGGGGGAACTTCAGTCTTAAGACACTATCGTACATAGTGTTCCATAGCACCGGGCCCAGGATAGATCCCTGAGGAACTCCCCTCCCCTTCATCGGTCTCGTATAAGAGCACGCGATTCTGGAAATAGCTTTCCAAAATGTTGTACAGGCCCACCGGAATGCCCAACCGGAGTAACGAGAGCGCGATGGCATCCCAGCGCTGTTGAATGCGTTCTTGACGTCGAGCGTCACTATCGCACAGAAGTTCCCCTCCGCTTGCGTTGTATCGCTACTTCCGCAGTTTTCACAACCGAGTTGATAGCATCCACCGTGGACCTACCCTTATGAAACCCAAACTGATTGCTTGACAGGCCGTTCGTACCTTCGGTGTACGGGGTAAGCCTGTTGAGGATAATCCTCTCAAGCAACTTCCCTGTGGTGTCCAGTAGGCAGATTGGTCTGTACGCCGATGGGTCACCTGGTGGTTTCCCGGGCTTCGGCAACAGCACCAGCTTCTGTCTCTTCCACCTATCAGGGAAACTGCGCTCGTCCAGGCATCTCTGCATGGCTGTCCTGAACATGTCCGGGTTAGCCATGATCGCTGCCTTCAGAGCGAGGTTTGGAACTCCGTCGGGCCCCGGAGCTTTGTTCGTGTCAAGGGTTCGGGCCACCGCAAGCAACTCTTCGTTCGTCACCGCTGCCACTTCAGCCACTTCAGCACTCGCGTTCTGCGGTGCTGGGAGTGGCCAAGGGCTTGTGGCGTGGGACGGGAAGAGAACCTCGATAATGCGATTCAACCTTTCCGGCGACCGTTCGGGAGGCGCCAGCCCCCCTCTGGTCTTCGCCATTACTATCCTGTAGGCATCGCCCCAAGGATTAGCATTGGCGTTCAGGCATAGGTTTTCAAAACACTTCCTCTAACTGCTACTGATGGTCTTGTTAAGGGCCAACTTCGCAGCTTTGAACGTCAAGCGGCGTTCATCCCTCAACTGCTCAGAGCGAGCTCTCTGCATCCTTCGCCTAGCCCTAAGGCAGGTTGACCGAAGGTCTGCGATTGCTGCACTCCACCAGTATGCTGGAGGTCTACCGTTCCTCGGTGGTGCCCCCCTCTGCATACTGGCATCGCATGCACGTGACAGGACAGCTGTCAGTGCGTCCCCTGTAAGACTGTCGGTGTTACCCTCCAGTCTCAGCGCCGCGGTGAAAACTTCGCTGTCGAAGCTTTGGACATTCCACCCACGGACCTGACGGGGATTTCTCAACCTCGACTGCTGCACAACACAGCTGATCACGTAGCGGATGGCTAGGTGGTCGCTGTGGGTGTAGCCTTCGTCGACCCTCCAGTTTAGTCCCCCGGCTAGGCCGGGGCTACAGAACGTAACGTCAATGAACGACTCCACCCCGTTCCTACGGAACGTGCTGGTTGAGCCGTCATTGGCTAACACGACCTCCAACTTTGCTAGAGCCTCTAGCAAAGCTTGACCTCTCTGATTGGTGCAGCGGCTTCCCCACTCCACCGCCCAATATGATTCGGCAGACCATTTGATTCAAACTCCAGGACAATTGGGAGATTTTACAACATAGCATATGCCCAGATTGGAGACGCAAGTGAAAGACAGATATTCGAAAAACATAATTGGGTTGATACCGCGGCCGGGGTCATCATGGAAGTCTTGGTTGATTCGGTAGACTATTTGATTCAAACTCCAGGACAATTTGGAGATCTTACAACATATCATATGCCCAGATTAGAGACGCAACTGAAGGACTCGTAGAACATAATTGGGTCGTTACCGCGGCTGGGGTTATCATGGAAGCTTTGGCTGATTCGGCAGACCATTTGATTCAAACTCCAGGCCGATTTGGAGATCTTAATACATCTCATATGTCTGGATTTGAGACGCAAGTGAATGAAACATATTCGAAGGACATAATTCGGTTGATACGGGGACATCATGAAAGCCTTGGTTGATTCGGCAGACCAATTGATACAAACTCCATGAAAATTTTGGAGATCTTAGAACAACTCATATGTCTGGATTTGAGACGCGATTGTACGACAAATACTCGGAGGACATAATTGTGTTGATACCGCAGTTGGGAAGATCATAATGGCGTTGATTGATTCGGCAGACCATTTGATTCAAACTTCAGGACAATTTGGAGATCTTACAACATATCATATGCCCAGATTATAGACGCAAGTGAAGGACAGATACTCGGAGAACATAATTGGGTCGTTACTTCGGCTGGGGTTATCATGGAATCCTTGGTTGATTCGGCAGACCATTTGATTCAAACTCCAGGACGATTTGGAGATCTTACTACGTCTCATATGTCTGGACTTTAGACGCAAGTTAAAGAAAAATACTCAGAAGACATAATTGGGTTGATACGCGGCTAGGGACATCATGAAAGCTTTGGTTGATTCATTAGACCATTTGATTCAAACTCCAGGACAATTTGGAGGCCTTACAACACATCATATGCCAAGATTGGAGACGCAAGTGAATGACAGATATTCGGAGAACATAATTGGGTTGATACCGCGGCTGGGGACATCATGGAAGTCTTGGTTGATTCGGTAGACCATTTGATTCAAACTCCAGGACAATTTGGAGATCTTTCAACATATCATATGCCCAGATTAGAGACGCAGCTGAAGGACTCGTAGAACAAAATTGGGTCGTTACCGCGGCTGGGGTTATCATGGAAGCCTTGGTTGCTTCGCAGACCATTTGATTCAAACTCCAGGCCGATATGGAGATCTTTCTGCATTTCATATATCTGGATTTGAGACGCAAGTGGAAGAAAAATACCCGGAGGGCATCATTGGGTTGATACCGCGGCCCGGGACATCATGAAAGCCTTGGTAGATTCGGCAGACCAATTGATACAAACTCCAGGATAATTTGGAGATCTTAGAACAACTCATAACGCGAGTGAACGACAAATACTCTGAGGACATAATTGTGTTGATACCGCAGCTGGGAAGATCATAATGGCTTTGGTTGATTCGGCAGACCATCTGATTCAAACTCCAGGACAATTTGGAGATCTTACAACATATCATATGCCCAGTTTAGAGACGCAAGTGAAAGACAGATATTCGAAGAACATAATTGGGTTGATACCGCGACTGGGGTCATCATGGTGTGTTGGTTGAATCGGTAGACTATTTGATTCAAACTCCAGGACAATTTGGAGATCTTACAACATATCATATGCCCAGATTAGAGACGCAACTGAAGGACTGAACATAACTGAAGGCTGGGGTTATCATGCAAGCCTTGGTTGATTCGACAGACCATTTAATTCACACTCTAGGACGCTTTGGAGATTTTACTACATCCCATATGTCTGGATTTAAGACGCAAGTGAATGAAAAATACTCGAAGGACATAATTCGGTAGGTACGCGACTGGGGACATCATGAGAGCCTTGGTTGATTCGGCAGACCAATTGATACAAACTCCAGGATAATTTGGAGATCTTAGAACAACTCATATGTCTGGATTTGAGACACAAATGAAAGAAAAATACTCAGAGCGCCCACTAAAACCACACCACCACATGAATTGATTGAATTTTTCATTTATTTAGTTAACATCTAAACAGATAACACTGAATCAACAATTTGACGCCACAATGCACGGTTCGAGGCCGCATCTCTCCATCCTCGGATACGCCCCACGCTCGCCAAGTCGTTCTGCACCTGGTCTGCCCATCTCGCTCGCTGCGCTCCACGCCGTCTCGTACCTGCCGGATCGGAAGCGAACACCATCTTTGCAGGGTTGCTGTCCGGCATTCTTGCAACATGTCCTGCCCATCGCACCCTTCCGGCTTTAGCTACCTTCTAAATACTGGGTTACCCGTAGAGTTGGGCGAGCTCATGGTTCATTCTTCGCCGCCACACACCGTCTTCTTGCACACCGCCAAAGATGGTCCTAAGCACCCGTCTCTCGAATACTCCGAGTGCTTGCAAGTCCTCCTCGAGCATTGTCCATGTTTCATGTCCGTAGAGGACTACCGGTCTTATTAACGTCTTGTACATGACACATTTGGTGCGGTGGCGAATCTTTTTCGACCGCAGTTTCTTCTGGAGCCCGTAGTAGGCCCGACTTCCACAGATGATGCGCCTTCGTATTTCACGACTAACGTTGTTGTCAGCCGTTAGCAAGGATCCGAGGTAGACGAATTCCTCGACCACCTCGAAGGTATCCCCGTCTATCGTAACACTGCTTCCCAGGCGGGCCCTGTCGCGCTCGGTTCCGCCCACAAGCATGTACTTTGTCTTTGACGCATTCACCACCAGTCCAACTTTTGTTGCTTCACGTTTCAGGCGGGTGTACAGTTCTGCCACCTTTGCAAATGTTCGGCCGACAATGTCCATGTCATCCGCGAAGCAAATAAATTGACTGGATCTGTTGAAAATCGTACCCCGGCTGTTACACCCGGCTCTCCGCATGACACCTTCTAGCGCAATGTTGAACAACAGGCACGAAAGTCCATCACCTTGTCTTAGTCCCCGGCGCGATTCGAACGAACTGGAGTGTTCGCCCGAAATCTTCACACAGTTTTGCACACCATCCACCGTTGCTTTGATCAGTCTGGTAAGCTTCCCAGGGAAGCTGTTCTCGTCCATAATTTTCCATAGCTCTACGCGGTCTATACTGTCGTATGTCGCCTTGAAAACAACGAACAGATGGTGCGTTGTGACCTGGTATTCACGGCACTTTTGAAGGATTTGCCGTACAGTAAAGATCTGATCCGTTGTCGAGCGGCCGTCAACGAAGCCGGCTTGATAACCACTCCTCCGGTAGCTGTTCGGTTTCCCAGATTCTGACTATCAGTTTGTGCAGGCAAGTGGTCAGCTTTTCCGGGCCCATCTTGATGAGCTCAGCTCCGATACCATCCTTACCAGCTGCTTTATTGGTCTTTAGCTGTTGAATGGCATCCTTAACTTCCCTCAAGGTGGGGGCTGGTTGGCTTCCATCGTCCGCTGAACTGACGTAGTCATCTCCTCCGCTGCCTTGACTTTCACTGCCTGTACTCTCAGCGCCGTTCAGATGTTCCTCGTAGTGCTGCTTCCACCTTTCGATCACCACACGTTCGT
Source organism: Armigeres subalbatus (assembly GCF_024139115.2). NCBI lineage: Eukaryota > Metazoa > Arthropoda > Insecta > Diptera > Culicidae > Armigeres > Armigeres subalbatus. The sequence goes on from NC_085139.1 coordinate 89,455,733, forward strand.
CCGTCAAGATGCTCCCATCCTTATCCCGGCACATTTCGGCTCGCGGCACGAAGCCTTTGCGGGATGCGTTGAGCTTCTGATAGAACTTGCGTGTATCTTGAGAACGGCACAGCTGTTCCATCTCCTCGCACTCCGCTTCTTCCAGGCGGCATTTCTTCTCCTGAAAAAGGCAGGTCTGCTGTCTCCGCTTCCGTCTATAACGTTCCACGTTCTGCCGGGTACCTTGCTGCAGCGCGACCGCCCGCGCTGCGTCCTTCTCCTCCAGAATCTGTCTGCACTCTTCGTCGAACAAATCGTTCCGTCGACTTCGACCCATATACCCGACGTTGTTCTCTGCTGCGTCGTTAATGGCTGCTTTGACTGTATTCCAGCAGTCCTCAAGAGGGGCCCCGTCGAGCACACCCTCTTCCGGCAACGCTGCCGCGAGATGCTGCGCGTATGCATGCAGTGGCGACATCAGGTTGCTTCAGTCGCTCTAGGTCGTCGGTACCGAACATTGTTGATAACGGATAGTTTTGGGCGCAGTTTAATCATCACCAGATAGTGGTCAGAGTCGATGTTAGCGCCACGATATGTCCTGACGTCGATAATGTCGGAGAAGTGCCGTCCATCAATCAGAACGTGGTCGATTTGTGATTCTGTCTGCAGTGGTGATCTCCAGGTGTACCGATACGGGAGGCTGTGTTGGAAGTAGGTGCTACGAATGGCCATATTCTTGGAGGCGGCGAAATCAATTAGTCGTAGGCCGTTTTCGTTCGTCAGCCGGTGAGCGCTGAACTTTCCAATAGTCGGTCTAAACTCCTCCTCTTGGCCAACCTGAGCGTTCAAATCTCCTATGATGATTTTGACGTCGTGTCTTGGGCAGCTGTCGTACTCACGTTCCAGCTGCGCGTAGAATGCGTCCTTATCATCATCAGTGCTTCCGGAGTGTGGGCTATGGACGTTGATTATGCTGAAGTTGAAGAACCGGCCTTTGATCCTCAACCTGCACATTCTTTCATTGATCGGCCACCACCCGATCACGCGCCTTTGCATATCGCCCATCACTATGAAAGCTGTTCCCAGCTCGTGTGTGTTGCCACAGCTCTGGTAGATGGTATGATTACCTCTAAACGTTCGCACCATTGATCCCTTCCAACAAACCTCCTGCAGCGCTACGATGCCGAATCCACGGTCCTTGAGCACATCGGCGAGTATGCGTGTGCTCCCGATGAGAGATTTGCAGTTCCACGAGCCGAGTTTCCAATCGCTAGTCCCTCGCAGTGGTCTTCGCCGATGGTTCCGGTCCGTACTCTCTTGTTGATTGTTCGTTGCGTATGTTTTTTTTTAAGGCTGGCTTGCAGGGCCTGACACCAAACCCCCTAAATTTCCGGAGGACCATTCCTCCTTATTCCCGGTGGACCATGGTGCACAGTTTCACTTAGAGTCCCTCGCTGGCACTCGGACGATGATCAGCCGCCCCTAACATGGAGAACAGACGCTGTTGTGAGCCGATCCTGACATGGAGAACAGACGCTCAATAAGATTTGCACCTCCGGAGAGGAGCAAACCCCCCTTCCCTGTCAGCATACGACCATAGTTCCCACCGGGGTTGGTTACCCGATCTTCCCTAAGGTTGCTCGTATCCCGGCCAGCACCGCGGGGAGGTAGGGATAGGAGTTGCTGGGTAAGAGGCTAAGGACCGTGAGATGGGGTCTATTTTATTCCTTCAGGTACGCGAAGTACCAATGGTACGCTTTACCCAGCATTTGCCGTGCCTGAATTGATTGAAATCAAAGGGAAAAACTGCTGTATTGAACCTTTTGCTTATCGTGGCGCATCGTCAGATTCAATCAGCTTGGAGAGGCAAAGTAAGCAGCATTTGATTTTCGCGAAACATGGGAAGAAGGATAACAATTTTTCGCTCCATCGCTTGTGCCGGAGTTTATCGCATTGTAATTTATCCGGATAAAATGCATGGTGGAGTGATCAGTTGTCGCGTGAGTGAGTGAGAAATCCGAACCCTGCATAATTGGGTTGATACCGTGGCTGGGGACATCACGCAAGCTTCAGTTGATTCGGTAGACAATTTGATTCAAACTCCAGAACAATTTGTAGACCTTACAACATATCATATGCCTGGATTTGAGACGCAAGTGAAATACAAAGATTTGGAGGACCTATTTGGGTTGTTACCACGACTGGGGACATCAGGAAAGCCTTGGTTGATTCGTTAGACCATTTGATTCAAACTTTAGGACAATTTGGAGATTTTAGAACAACTCATTTGCCTACATTTGAGACGCAAGTGAAAGACAAATACTCGGAGGACATATTTGGGATGAAACCGCGGCTGAGGCGTCTAGGGAGTTCTTGGATGACCTGGAAAGGAACGGCTGCTTAAGGCATATTGATATTGGTTTATTGGATAGCAGCCCTTCGGTTACGCGGGTTGACCTCAAGACCTATACTCCAGGGAATTCTTGGATGACCTGGAACGGAATTTAGTTCAACATATCAAATAGGGCATGAACCATTTTTAAAAAGAAATAACAGCTCTTTCGTTAGGAATGAAACAATTTTTGAAGGCAAATGATGAATATACAAAGCATCTTCCGTGGAAAATCAAATTTCGGACACACTCAAACTTCGGACACTTCAATTCGTATGGGAAATTTTCTGAAAAGTTTCATCGAAATGTTTCGTCAAGCTGGATTCGGATGACTAATACTTTTAGCTTGTTTTAGTATAGTTACATTCTAATAAGACATGTTAAAACAATACGACGAAATGATTAAAAGACAGTCTGAGCTGTGCAGTGCGAATTATTTTCAATTATTCTTCCCGGTGCTGTGTAATCAGGTGTCCGAAGTTTGAATCTTTGTGTCCGAAATATGAATCCAACCCCGCCGGTGTCCGAGGTTTGAATCAAACAGAAGCCGGACATTTTCATAAATTGCAAACATTTTTCGTAATATCGTGCACATTTTAAATGCGTAGTTCAAAGATGAATACTATACTTGGTGATTGCAATGGTGATTTAAACGGTTGGACTTAAAATGTCAGTAAACAGGATGATTTTATATCAGAAAGTGCTTAAGCGTCCGAAGTTTGAGTTTGCACGGTACTTTGTTTTTTGGGTTTCTAAGAGTGCCTTCTTATAGGCTTACTTCTGTATGTCAATAATGTTCAAATTCTTTTTACGTCACGTGTCGTAAAAAGGAGGCTTTCATCACCGAAACCCACCTGATGCCCGAGATAAGTGCAATCAGGGCAGCAGGGACTATGCCCAAGGACTTGACGATCCCTCCCCAGGCCATCTGCGAGTTGTGGCGCCTGTCTAGGATGTGGTGGGGTTTGACAGTGGGTCCTGTTAAACCTCTATAAAAAGCTGCATTTATCTGCAAGTAGACCCCGCCAAACGACCGTGTGCCGCTCAAAGCGCACAAGCCCAAGTCCTGGTGTTATGTGGGACGCTAAACATACCTGACAGGACGGCCCTCCGACGAGACAAGAGGTTTGCGCAGGCCCAATAAGCCGCCTTTAAAAACAACCATTACGAACGACACAGAAGATAATACGACTCGATACAATCGCCAACGACCTAGGCGACGAATACAGGATCACGATTGGAAGCTTGGAACATGAAACTGCAAGTCACTAGGCTTCGCAGGTTGCAACAGGATAATCTACGATGAATTACATCCCCGCAACTTCGACGCTAGCGCTGCAGGAAATCTGCTGGACAGGACAGAAAGTGTGGAAAAGCGGGCATCGAGTGGTCACCTTCGACTAAACTGCCGTGAATCGCATAGTTGTCCCATATGCATAGGAAACCCAGCAAAGATGGGACAGATATGCGATTCACGGCAGTAAAGCTGAGGCACCACCACCAAGCTGGGAACCGGTTTCATAGTGCTGGGAAAGATAGGCCAACGCGAGATTGGGTGGCAGCCAATCAACGCAAGGATGTGGAAGCTGAGGATAAAAGGCCGATTCTTCAACAGCATCATCAACGTGCACAGTCCACACGAAGGGAGACCCGACGACGAGAAAGAAGCGTTATATGCACAGCTGGAGCAGACATACGATGGATGCCTACTGTGGGACGTCAAAATCGTCATCGGTGACATGAACGCTCAGGTAGGAAGGGATGAAATGTATAGACCGGTCATCGGACCGGATAGTCTGCATACCGTATCGAACGACAACGGCCAACGATGCATTAACTTTGCAGCCTCCCGCGGAATGGTAGTCCGAAGCATGATGCGAGAATATTCACAAGGCCACATGGAAATCACCTAATCAAGTAACGGAAAACCAAATCGACCACGTTCTAATCGACGGTAAATTCTTCTCCGACATCACGAACGTACGCACTTACCGCAGTGCGAATATTGAATCCGACCACTACCTCGTTGTAGTATGTCTGCGCTAAAAACTCTCGACGGTGTGGAAGCACCGCAGCCGCTGCACTAGGCACGGTGGCCCCGGATCAGAGAAACGACTGGTATGACGTCGAATGTGAGCAGTTAGTTGAGAAGAAGAATGCAGCATGGGCGAGATTGCTGCAACACCGCTCAAAGGCGAACGAGGCACGAGGCGCGAACAAACGGGTGCGGAACAGACAAAACTCGATTTTCCGTAGTAGAGCATCAAGTTGGCATGAATTTAGCCGATTTTTACTCATGATCTGATTTTTTTCAATGCCTGTCTAGTGCAACTGCAGAAACATGTTATATTAAGGGTCTGTCTCATTTGGAGAATTAAACTTAAAAGTGACAGTTCGAAAATTAACAAATAACCCGGCCATAAGAATCGCTGGTGCTACCCAGCAATTCCAATAAGACATCGATGAAAAATGATTCGATATCTGTCAAAAGTAATCTTGCTCTACCAGCAGGGTTATTCGATAATTATTGGAATGACACTTTTGAGTTTAATTTTAGTTTAATTCTCCAAATGAGACAGACCCTAAGATAAAAGGTGACGAATATGTTGTAAATAAGCAAGAGGACTCAAAAAATTTTAAAAGTGCGTACAGCTCTATTATAAAAAAGCTCAAAACTAATACTAGTAACGTTTATGGCCCGTTTACATATGAGCTAGTTCTAGCAGACAATGCACTGTCTAGCACGATATTAGCATCATGTAAACAGGAATTGTCCTCGCTAATAAGCGTTTACATTATGCTAATATCATGCTAGTATTGTCGGACAGTGCATTGTCCGCTAGAACTAGCTCATATGTAAACGGGCCATTAGGATGTGAATATTGTACTTTGTTTGTATGTGTCAATAATTAGTAGTAATGGCTGTCTGTTAGTTTATAATAGACTGGAAGATTGTATGTGATTATTTTGTAAAAATTTTGATATGTTTTAGATAATATAATATATCGCTTGTCATAAGACGAGTTTGTACCTTCCCATCCCAAGTAACACAGAAAACATCATTATTAACGAAGATCTAATAATAATGTTGAATAACGGTCGGGAAAATTAAATACAAAACATGTGATGTTCAAGGAAAGCTAGGGAAAGGTTTTTGCAAAACATAGAGCAGTTTCAACCGTCTAAGACGAATTAAGTACTGTCCATTTAATTCCACCAGTTAATTTTCGTTATCTTTGCAGATACGTATTTCGACCACAACTGTGTGGTTGTCTTCAGTGTCTTGTACTTGACGTGAAAATAATGAAAGCAGTTTTTTATACCAAAACGTAACAAACTATATGTTCGAAATATGCATTTTTTACACTCATACAACAAACTGTGTTACTTGGGTTTAATTCTACCACTTGATTGTACCTTGACAGATACGTATTTCGACCTCAACAGTAAGGCCGTCTTCAGTGTCTCGTACTTGACACGACTTATTCAAGTACGAGATACTGAAGACGGCTTTACTGTTGAGGCCGAAATACGTATATGCCAAGGTACAATCAAGTGGTGAATGTGAAGGTACAAACTCGTCTTATGACAAGTGAAGACATTCCACTAAAAAGCTCAACATAAATTTCTTAATAAAAAAAATAATATATCGACTGAAACGTCCGGACAGTGTGGCATTTTTTTTGTTTTGACTCAACAAGACTCAGAAATATTCCATAGATTCGATGAAATAGCAATTAGGAATATTTAAAATCACTTTAACGTTGCCACTTTGTCTGTACGGTATACAGAAGTTGCCTTGACCATTGAATCAGGATGTTATTTTGGATATAGTTTCATATGTGATAACATAAAACAGTTCTGGTCCATTTTCTGGACCAAGAAATGCGCGAATAACCGTGATTGACCCCAAACGTTTCCAGTCCGGTACAGTGACGTGGTAGATGTATCGCCAATGTATTACAATAGCGCAGGCTCTTTCCTAGACAGACATTGATGAAGAGTCGACCGATGACCTCGTTCGGGTCGCTTGCTTTGGATTGTATATTTTTGCTAACCCTCGGGGGTCTGCCTCTTCAGCGCTAGAGTCACTGTGCGCGCGATGTTATTGCTGCCCGTGTGCTTTTCCGCGCAAGGGTGGTTTGCAAAGGAAGAAGAGAGTGAGGTCACAAAAGAGTCGTTGCCCATACGCGCAAGTATTGGTAACGGTGTGTGAGGTTTCTTGCCTACTGCGATTGAAATCGTTCTCTTATTCGAAGAGTGTGGTCGCTGTGGCAGGCTGAAATTGTGTTGGAAATGAGAAGCATCATTCGTATATACGAACCCTTCCTCAAAGAGATTCAACAACTAGCCTTTCCTTTATATCAAACGACGAAACGGCAATAAAGAGGAGTTTTATTGCATGTATTTATGTACGTTCAGAAAAGGGGTACGAACAATTCTCTGAAGAATTACAGGTCTACTTTTATAATTCCTGGGGCTGCTGACCCTTTTCTTCAGGAGACGCTTTTTATTCTTCCAAGAAATACGAGTGCTCACATTTTTTAATAGTGGTGGAAGCGTCGGGGGCTATGCAGCGCAAGAGTAGAGGAATCTCTACTTACTCAATAAAAAGTGGTTATCTTTCAGCACCGATGAAAGCACAGAGAAAACGACCAAATACATGTTTCTTACGTTTTTAATGATCTCTTGTAGTAGGTACCTAGATATTTTTATTTTTTTTTCTTTCTAGGGTATATAGCTTTTCTTAGCTTGGAAGAGCAACATGTGGGAATCAATTGGGCTCAGCGAAGCGAGAGGGTCGTTGAGTTTGTGAGATGTAGCGTTTGCGCGGGAAATAGGAACGTTCCGATTTGATATGTTGTCTTTGAAGTTGGGGTGAGGCAGCGTTGCTAGTCAGATAATCTGAATTTCGGTTTCATTCTATTTAACTCCGTTGCGTTTATAACCTCAAGATTAGAAATTATATAATTCACTCAGAAAGTAGTTATGGCGGGTTTGCAAAGTGCAAAGTTTCTCGATTAAAAACAATGCGTGTTTTCTTGACGGTGTGACGTAAAGCTCTCTTAACGAATGGAGAAATATTCATTGTTACTCATACTTACGTGGTACTTGATGGGCTACAGCTATTCGAAGAACCTATCCTGGGCCAATCGCTTCCAGTCGCCATGAATGTTGAGCACCCTCAGGTTCTCTTCAATTGCAAAAAGCCATCGTGTACGCGGCCTTTCACGAAGCCTACGGCCTCTCTCGGGTTCTCTACTAAATATTACCTTCGCGCTTCCGGGATACAAACAATGTGTCCAGCCCACCGTAGTCTGCCGTGTAAGCTTAACAATATCCAGCACTTTATACACCTGGTATAACTCGTGATTCATGCGACGCCGCCAGATGCCGTTATCTCGTTAATCGCCGAGTATTGTCCGCAGCACCTTACACTCAAACACCCAAAAAGCTCTCCGATCAGCCTTCTTTATCGTCCATGTTTCTTGGCCGTATAAAGCCACCCGAAGAATCAGAGTAGTATACAGCGTGAATTTTGTCTTTGTTTGCAGACTACGGGACTTAAGCTGGTTTAGAAGTCCGGAATAAGCCCTATTTGCAGCTGATATACGCCTTTTCACCTTGCGGGTAACATCATTATCGCACGTCACTAATGTTCAAAGATACACAAATTCTTCTACCACTCAATTTTTCACCATTTTGCCCCATTTCACCACCACTAATGAACCCATGTTGATTGCCAGCGACCATGTACTTCGTTTTGCTGGTATTGATCGTGAGTCCAATCCTCGCTGTCTCCCTCTCTAAAGGCACAAAAGCCTTTTTCACGGCTCGGCGATCAATCCCGATAATATAGATTTCGTCCCCAAAGCCCAGGACCATATGCGATCTTATGATAATGGTACCGCTTTTTTGCACAACAGCTTTCCTAATCGCTCCCTCGAGCGCTATATTGAACAATAGATGCGAAAGCGCATCACCCTGCTTCAATCCATGTTAGGTGCCAAACGATGTCGATATTTCATCCGCAACCCTTACACTTGATTTCGATTCGTTCAACATTACACGAATCAGCTGTATCAGTTTCGCCGTAAAACCATGTTCTAGCATAATTTGCTATAATTTATTCCCTTTCACTGAATCGCACGTCGTCCTGAAATCAATAAAGAATAAACAGATGATGTGTCTGCAAGTTGTACACCCAGAATTTATCAAGTGTTTGTCTCAGGGTAAACATTTGATCCGTCATTGATCGGCCCTCACGAAAACCTGCTTGTTATTTGCCGACGAAAGACTCTTTAAGCGGTCTCAATCTGTTGAACATAATTCGTGACATAATTTTGTGCGCTAGCAGGCATTTCCTCGTCTTTACATGTTTTTGACATAATATGGTGCAGAACTTCATAAAGCCATGTTTGAGAAGTTCAGCCGGGAGCTGGTCCTTCCCCGCAGCCTGATTGTTTTTCAGCCCTTTAACAGCTTTTTTAATCTCATCTAGTGTAGGCGACACCACAGCTTGTCCATCGTCGCTAATATTTATTCTGTTCACCAATACACCGTCACTTCCACTATTCAACATAGTCTCAAAGTGTTGCTTCCACCTGGCAGCCACTTCGGTCAGCAAATTCCCTTGTTGGTCGTTGCACATGACGGGAGATGGCGCTGTCTTTCTCCGCACGCCATTGACAGATTCATAGAACCTCCGCATATCGTTCTGCTCCATTTTTTCCTGCGCCTCTCTAATCACTTGTTCTTCATATTCTTTCTTCTTCCTGCGGTGGATTCGTTTTTCGGCTGCTTCCTTCTACCGATCTCTATTCGATCGGGTACCCGACACCATCATTCTGCTTCTGGCAATGTTCTTCTCGCCTGTCACTCTCTGACACTCCACGTCGAAGCAACCTGTCCTGGGTCGCCTGTGTGCACTGCCTACCACTTCTCGTGTTGTTGTTCTCACCGCTCCATGGACCGACTCCCATAGAACGTTGATGTTGTCGCTAGCGTTGATTGCATTTAACCGTTCGTCGAGCTTCTGGCGGTATTCAGCCGATATTCCTTCTGCCGACAATCGCTGGATATTGTAACGCATCGATCGCTGTGATTTTTCGTTCAATACAGTTGATAACCGTGATCGAATTTTACTGACAACGAGGTAGTGATCAGAGTCAATGTTCGGATATCTGAATGTCCGCACATCGATAACATCCGAGAAATGGCGCCCATCCACCAGAACATGGTCTAACTGGTTGCAAGTTTCACCATTTGGGTGTCTCCAGGTGTGCTTTCGGATGTTCTTTCGTGCAAAGTAGGTGCTACTGATGGCCATCCCTCTGTAGCCGTAGGCCGTTGTCATTGGTAGCGGAGTAAAGGCTCTCCTTACCGGTTATGGGACGGAAAAAGTCCTCTCTACCGACCTGAGCGTTAGCGTCTCCGATAACAATTTTCACGTCATGCTTTGGGCACTCTGCGTAGGCTGTTGTACGAAGAGGATTTAAAAAAGGTTCCCCAATTTGTTTTCAACTATTGACTCACTTATCATAAGACGAGTTTGCACTATCCCATTTAATTCCACCACTTTACCGTACCTTTGACAGATACGTATTTCAACAGTAAGGCCGTCTTCAGTGTCTCGTACACTTGACTCGCCTTCTAGAAAATATTCGTAGCTTATACTATTTATACTAGGCGTTGGTACCCACGTTTTTGTTCTGCTGATCCTCTTCTTAGGGAGATGAAGTGTGATATAAAGTTTAGACCGGAACCGTTGAGACAATTACCATATAACTAACAAGCCATTTTTCTTCTTCTAATTTTCTCGTTTTTGTTTCATTAACAGAAATGCTAAAACGATTTTTCTGTATTTGATTTGTTGTTGAACCCAGCAAAGTTCTCAGAACTTCAAATGAAATTCAAAATTTGATTGAATGACCGAAATATCATAAACTGTATCTAGTTCTATTATGCCAAAAAATCAAACCTTCTTGTTAATAAAATCATCATTTTTTTAAATTTCAGGCCTTGGGAAAAGAGAGACGAACCGGATGTAAATTTATATATCTATTCGACCCAGTTTTGAAGAATAATAGCAGCCCTGCTGAACCACGGTACCAATGAACGCCCTATGGTGTGTCTTTCAATTTTGTATCGAGGACTACATACAATAAGCGTCACTTATCGATCTTACTGCTTTGCTAGATAAACATGATCTAGCATTGAGGTGCATTGAAGAAACAAAGTAAGTACAACATTTATTATAAACACTGCAACATTTCTCCGATCAAAATTGTCATGTAAATATGTACTTCAGAACCTAGAAAAATCGCAAAATGTTGAACGGCCAAAATGATTACCTATTGAAGAAAACATGTAAGGAATGCACGTGTGTTCAATAACATGCAAATACATATTTAAGCAGTTCTACATTTGGTAAATTACCCCAAGTATAAGAAAAAACTTGAATCAAGGTTTGTAAACAATCGGACAAGCGAATATTTGAAAACTGATCGAAAAGCCATTATAGTGAAAGTAGGTACCGTCAACTGGGGGGAAGATGATCATTGAGGTGGAGATGATCATTTGATGTGTCAGTCAAAAGTGCCAATTTTTTTTATGAAACGGTAGTCAACAATATTCTCCGTTCAAGTAATGTTACCGCTAGGTAGAAATCCGAAAATGTATTTTGTGGAAGAAAGAGAGAGATAGTCATAAATGACGCTATTTTCGTTTCAAATATTGACTTCTTAGACTTCTTTACGTAGTAAATTCAACATTCATACAGATAACCTAGTGTATTTTGACTTCTAGGTCATAATGGTTTTGGTAGAGCTGTCTTGATCAACTTCACCCCAAACCAGATTATTCAAAAAATGTGTGATAATTTAATTTATTTTAATATATGCGAACGCATTCCAGAAAAGTAAAGTTGTTGATTATTGCAACATATAGCAGTACATGTTTTGAAAATATTTGTTTCGATTTAAAATATAAACACACATTGTTCTTGCATTAGGGTCTCGCCGATATTTCTCACCAACACAAACGCAGGTTCGTGGTTGCAAACAATCCCATTTGATTTTGCCGTGACAGCTGCTCGTGGTTGCAAACAAACCGAGTAAAAGTGTGAGTGAAACGTGCGTGTACGTACACGATCGCTGAAAGCCTAATGTTTTGTCTTAAAAATGATCATCTTCCCCCCAGTTGACGGTAGTTGAACAACGAAAGGAACAACTGAAACCCATCTATGATGATTGTGTGTTCAAACCTCACAGTTTGCAAAACCAGATAATTCCCTCGGATATGTGACCTGATGGGTGATGCGATGGGTGGGCTTACGCCATTAGCACTGACATGGCAACCAAAGACATATTCTGGTTGATGTGGTCACCCTATTCTTATTTGAAGACGAACGAAACTTTCGAACGAATGCAGTTCGTTCGAATCGTTTCCCCATTTGATTTTGCTGGCGTAAACGGGAATGCGCATCAGCTTTCGTTCGAAAGCGCGTTCGTACGTAAACAAGAATAAGGGTGGGTATCACATCTTGACTATTTTTGTTTAATACCGCGTCACATAATCTGGCATTGACGCACTGATTTTACGGATGTGAACCAACGGACATCCTGTTTTTAGAGCCTTGAATAGTAGTGCAGTCTGGTAGGATTCTTTCCGCGATGATAATGTCCCACATCTCTACTGGACTGCTTAGCCTTTCTTCTACGTTCCCTAGAATGACGAGCCGTAACTGCGCTTACATATAGCTAGCTAGGTCTTTATTGATAAATAATGTGTTCAAGACATACGTAGGGAATCGACTGCTGGATTCACTGAGTAAAAGTTTTTTTTTATCGAAATTAGGAGCGTAGGGCCAACTTTTTTAGGTCTTCTGAATCTTAGTTCTGTAGTAGTTTTATAAAAACACACGTTCCAAAAACTTTGAAACCAAATCCACAACCAATTGTAAAGGCTGGATCACAATAGCGCGTTGCGCGTCGCGTCGCGCTGGGCGTTGAAGTCAGCAGTTGAAGTTCAGCATCTTCTCAGAAATAATATTTAATATAAAATAGGCAGAAAAAGCAATATGCAAGCTTTCTCCAGGAATTTCTTCGACAATTGCTCCAGGCATTCTATCCGGAATTCTATTAGGGATTCCTTAGGAATGCCTCCTGCAACTTCTTCGGCAATGTCTTCAGGAATTCCACCATGTCGCCGTGAATTGATCCGAATAGAACTCCTTTGTAAGTTTTGCAGGGAATTATTCGAATAATTTCTTGTTAAAATTTAAAAGAATTTCTTCGGGAATTCTACCGAAAAATTATACAGAAATTATACTGAAAATGTAATAAACAATGGAATTTTCGGAGGGATTCCTGGATAAATACCAAAGAAATCCTGAAAGAAATTCGGTGGGAACTTCAAGATTTCCATTGGGAGATCCTCCAGGAGTTTCTTCGAAAATTTCTCCGGGAGTTCCTTCGGGAATTCTATCAGGAGTTCCACCGGCAGTTCTTTCAAGAGTTCCTCCGAGAATTATTCCAGTAGTTCTATCGGCAAAAATTTCAGCTAGACGAGATTTGTCTATATAAGATGAATTCTCCAAGATTTTTCCGAGAATTCTTCTGGTTGTTTCATTGCCAGTTTTCCCGGGGTTTCCGTTGAAAATTCTCCCACGAGTTTCTAACCCGTAACGCTGGGTAGACACCTTTACATGGTGTGTTACGGGGTAAGATCTACCACGGTTACATTGCCAGCTACAGGCAAATCCTGACCCAACGAATACCTTCCTCATTATCCAACTCCGTGGTATTTATGAGGGTGTCGCTAAGTCGGTGGCCTCTCGTTAAGTAAGTACCACATCAACACTTCCTTCCTCTAGTTACGGTGAAGATGGGCGTGGCCAGGAGAAGGAATCCTCATGATTTTGTTATTTTTGTTTAAGACTGGAATCAAGGACCACTCCCCTTCTTGATTTCTGATAGCATTCTAGATAAGGATCTCAAAAGTAAAACATGAGTATCACTAGTGTCCAATCTATGAATTATACCGTAACAATGCTAATGCTAATGCTAAAATTCTCCCACGAGTTTCTTCAGAAATTCTTCCGGAAGTTCCTTCGAAAATTCTTAAGATAGATTTTCCGGGAGTTTCACCTATAGCTCTTCCAGGAAATCATTCAGGCTTTTTTTTAGGAAATCATTTAGGCTTTCTTCAGAAATTTATCTGGAAATTCCTCCCGAAGTTCTTCGGATAGTTTCTCCGGGAGATCCTCCAGGAGGTCCTCTAGGAATTCTTCTAGGAGTTCATCCTGAAATTCCTCCTGGAGTTTTTACAGGAGCTCCTCCGGCAGTTCCTTCGGGGATTCCTCCGGGTGATCCACCAGCAGTTTCCTCGAAAATTTCTCCGGGAGTTTCACCGGCAGTTCCTCCGGGTGTTTCTCTGAGGAGGAATCCCAGAGTTATTTCCGGAGGAATTTCTAGAGGAATTCCAGGATAATTATCAGAGGAACTGACGGTGGAACTTCTGGAGGAATTTCTTGACGAACTACAGGAAGTATTTCCGGAGGAAATTCTGGAGGAACTCTCGTAAGAACTCTGTTACCATTCTGGTGCGTTCACCCTATTTCCCCAGTCCAGAGCAAGAAAGCATATACAGTCGCGATTCGCTGGTTGGGCCACGACCTCGGCCCAACTAACGAATTCGGTTTTTTAGTTGGGTCAACTGACAGCCATTTGAACACGTGTATTTCGACTTGAACATCACAAATGATGTCCAGTGACGCTCAATCCCGTTTTCCGTGTTTACATTGAATTTTGACGTTCGGTTGCTTTTTAGTTGGGCCATGGCCCAACCAGCGGAGGCCCAACTAAAAAGTGACCCAAGTATTAAGATCCCAACCAGCGAATTCCGACTGTAGAGCAGAAGAGCATACTGCTGTTCAGTATGAACTCAAAGAGAGTAAACCGCTGTAATAAATATTTAAATTAGCCACTCCCAATAAACCAACCGTCAAATCAAATAATGTAATCATTAAGTTAAGCACACTTCACACATTAAACACACGATACAATAATCTACGGGATGACAAAGGATTGGGAAGGCATTGGAGTTGCGGAAAGGATATAGGAAAAGGGAATGGGATGAGATTGCATGAGGAAAGGAGGGGTCTTAGGAGTCTTAGCTACTGGGTAAGAAGATCACTCTTTTCAACTCCAACCGTCATAGTGATCGGATCAAGTCTACCGAAAGATAGTAAACAGTTAAAAAGTCTCCTAAGCTACAAATGACTGCATCTTTGCTGCTTTAAGAGTGGTAGATACCACATCCAGTGTTTTTGGGATCATTCAGAGCATCCGAGCAATCATTGAGCATTGCTTAATATATTGGAGTCAGGTATGAAACCAAAGAAAACCCCAGTAGCATCACCCTTCCTTAAATGCCCTGTCCAACCTTTATTAGGACCCATCGTTACTGATCGCAGAAGTGTGGTTCATCCACCAGCGCCGGATTTGGTCCCCGTACGGCCAAACACGCTTGCCCCTTAGTGGGAAATCGCACCGCGTCGTAGAGCGACATCCTTCACCGGCAGCCATCTTGGCCCAAAATACCACGTTATTTGGTCTGGAGTGCATGCAGAGTACCCCGCCCGCCCAATCCATTCTACCTCGAGCATCCCGTCATCGCTGGCCAGCCCTACACCTTACACGAGACACGCCACACAGTAAGTCCTAATAAAAATAGTTACTAAAAGTGAAATCGCGGTGTAGTGTTTCTTTGTTCCCTGATCAGCTGAATAGTGAAGAGCCGGCCCTGGGAAAAGAGGTGGTTGTAACCCACCCCAGACGACTTCCGTGGCCGTGACCAGAAGTCAGGGGTACCCCAGGTGGCGAGGCCCTTCTGGCCAAGCCACCCTAGAAAAAAGTATTGTTTTTTAACAACTCCTGGATGAACTCCCGAATGAACTTCCTTAAGAATTCCAGGAAGAACTCCTGGAAGAATTCTTAAAGGAGCTCCCGGAGGAACTCCCAAAAAAATTTCCGAGAAACTTCTGGAAGAATTTGTAGATAAATTGTTAAAGAAAGCCTTAATGAACTCCCACTCCCGGAGAAATTTTCAGAGGAACATCCGGTTGAATACCCTGAGTTGAGTTTCTAGAGGAACTTTCGAAAGCTCATTTCCCGTGAAATTTCTGTCAAATATTCTCCAGGAATTCCCTGTGAAGTTCCTGTGAATTGAAATACGCCAATATGTTGAAAGATGCTAACTGACTGCCAAGTGTACCTTCTCCATTGCTTTCAACGATTTGGTCTTGTTGGCGTTTATGGCGAGACCCGCTGTAGAGGGGCAATAAGGCGGTTCAGTTTACTCTGCATCAGAGAGCCGTTGCGCTAGTAGAGAAACATCATCGGCCAAATCGAAGTCATTTAGGTGCTCAAAAGTAATATGCCAAGTAACCAAAAGTTTCTATAAGAGTGCGAAAAACGTATTCTTAAAGGAACTTTTGGTTATTTAGACAATTATTATAGACAAAGCTCCGTCAAAAATGACTCTGCGCGTAGAAGCTCTGTACTGTGCTTGTGTCTAAGGGCGCCCACAGATTTTCGTGGTTCAGTCGATTGAAAGAGTTTTTGTAGTCAATGGATACCAAATAGAGAGTCACTTGGAATTCCCAGACCAGCTCCATGATGATACGGAGCGTGACAATATGGTCCACACATGATCTTCCGGGGAGGAATCCTGCCTGCTGCCTTCGGAGCGCTGTGTCTATCTTATTCTTCTCCTGTATCCGATTTAGGGTAACTTTGCACAGAATGTTGAGAACAAAGCATAGTAACATGATGTCCCGTGAACTCTCGCACACAGTCAGTTCCCCTATTTCCGGGACCTTCATTAAGCTGTCGTAATCTGAGAAAGTGACGTAATCGCCAAATTACAATTGTACGTTTTCCATTTTTCTGTTAAAGACCTCGGAGAGTACAACTCGATAACACCATTTTTGTAAAATAATGTATACGCCACTTTTTCAGATCACGGCAGTAAGATGCCCTGCATCAAGTTGATTGAAAAAGTCGCGGGGTCCTAGATATTGCAGGATGGGTGATGCAACATTTGCGCAGATAGCATGGGGTCAGCTTTGAGCATCTCTGCTAAAATGGAATCGACCCTGAAAACCTTGTGAAGATTTCATTCTGCTTCAATCTCCAGCAATGATAGGGATTTGGGTTGTTAGGTGTTGCGAATTTCTCTCCTTTGTCGGCCAGGGAATCCACCCACTTTTGCTTGTCCCGTCTCCAGCAGCGTTTAACTTCCTTTTCCACGATACCGTTGACGGGACTCGTAAGATATTCCCCAAGCAGCACAAATTGTTTCACTACTGAACATTTCACTGTGTTGCAACTATTCGGAAAGAAACAATCTTTGCGTAAGTGCCATCAAATATAACTCTCTTGCGATCCAAAAAGCGCAAGAGGTGGAGCCTACGGAAACATCCTTCGATTGCAGTAAAACTGCAATAATGTTGCAAAATACTACAGCGGAAAAAAATAACATAAAAATATAAAACTGGATTCGATTTAAGGATCTTGTGATTGATAGTCCTTCACTCTACCACAGCACCATTCAACACTTCGAAGGGACTGCATGTTGACTCACAATAAAAACCATACGATTATGAATTTTTTTACTCGGGTTTCCTCAGAGACGTTGTTTATAGATAGAGACCCGCAAACAGTGAAGCCGAAAGTACCAAACGAACCGTAAATCGCGGTACCAAACGAGCAAAGTAAACAGACATTACCAATCGGTACCAAATGCGGGATAAGTATTGCAATCAACATTATAGAAATTATGAAAAAGTTTGGAAAGTTCAGTGAATGAAGATGTTTTCAGAGTTCTCATAGCAAATTTATATATTGTATTTAATCATATTTATTGTTGTCTCTGGGTTTCCTGTTACTTGATTGCACCATCACAGAAAAAAAAATGTGAGTTGTCAAAACGTTGAAAGATGCTAAACTAAACATGAAGACACAATCAACTTATCTGCAACTTAATTTAAACAAACAATCGAATTTTGAAAGACGCATTGAAGTTACATGGTAAAAAATATGCAACTTAATGATTTTGTTTCGTGTTTGAAACATGAAGTGCAGTATGCTTTGTTTGTTTGTTTCCAAATGTCAAATACGTACTGCATTGCAATTTTAATGGAACATGGATCATAACTTGAACGTTTTTGACATCTTGATGCAACTTTTTCGTGCTTTGAAGTTTTTCCAATGCCCTTAATGAAACTGAATAGGAACAAGGAGCTTTTAGGAAGATGTTGCGTGTGCTACTTGGCTTGTCCACTACTCTTCTACGCTACCACCTTCCGGAACATTCGCTGCCAGAGTTCCAAGCTCCTCGACAAACGATCGCTTCACAGCTGGATTTTCTAGTCGGGCATGTGTTGCATCGCTGTTCGAGTCTCCTTCCGCCGCTGAATCCGAGCAATTCTTAGTCGGATCTTGCCAATTAGAAATTGATGGTCGGAGCGATGTCAGCGCTATCTATATTCCGATCATTTAAAAGGATTTGTCTGCATTTTAGGCTGATGCGGATGCGACTGATTTGATTTTCAGTTCGACCATCTGGATGTGGTTTGTTGGTTTATTTGTGCACTGGTCGATGAAGGAGACAGCTATCCTCCAAACACCATGTCTTTATTGCCACAGAATTCTGTAGACAAATCACCTTTGTTACTCATTTCTTTAAGATTGTGATGTCCCATGACACGCTCATATTCCGTGTTATCGAAGCATGGTTATTGGAACTTGTACGAAACAGAACTATGATAGGATTCCCGGATGTCAACTCACCATTTCGTAGCCCCCAGAAAAGATAAAAAAGATAGAAAAGAAAAGAAACAAATGAAAAGAAAATGGAAATATAGGATAAAGAAAAAAGAAGAAGGGAGGAAATGCAAAGAAAAGGATAAGAATGTAAAAGGAAAAACAGGAAGAAGGATACAAAATGTAGATCGCAGAAGAATTTAAAAGAAAGAAGGAACCCAGAAAGTTTGTATTTATTTGATTGAAAATTCAAATCATTTTATGCTGGAAGCCAAAATTTCAACTGAATTAAAACGCTAGGAATTGGGATTTTCAGCTTCGAACATGACCATTTTATAACTATATCAGTCATACTTCTTTCCTCCACTGTAGAGGTTTCGACAGGCTGTTTCTGTTCTCCAAATCTTAATCTCTCACCTTTGATGTTTTCCTGCAGGCTCGTCGTACGAGCCGAATTCAGTAAACAATTAAAAATTTGTATTCATCATTGTTAGGAGTATTTCAAGATGGGTTCGTTTGACTAATTTATTCTCTCCATGAAACACATCTCATTAAAGTTAAATAATGAGTTGTACACACAATACAAATGACTGCAACATATATTTTAGTTGATTTATAAAACATGGAAGAAAAGTTATAATGATGCTATTTTTATTGAACACATTTTTCCATTGATTGGTCACCGTACATGCAAATGATACGCAATAATACCATAGTAAATAATTCCAAATATGCGAAACAGATTTTACTAACATCCTAAATTTAAATGATTATAGTCTGTTAATAGTTTTTCTTAAATATTAAAAAAAAACATGGTGGGTTGTTTTTTGTTTCGCCCAGTGCCCAACTTGAGAGCTGAAATCTATTAATTTGGCAACCATTGTCGCTCCGCACACCTCCCAAGACAACGAAAACAACGTTGCCGGTTAAGTGCTCTTTTTTAATGAGAGATAATGTAAAATTTCAGCATGAAATAAGACGAACTCGAATCTATATAATTTCCTTCCGAGACATGTCTTCTGCACCACGCGTCGTCGGTTCTCTACATATTATCCACCAGTGAACGGTGTTGCGGTACATAGCTTTCTACATAGGTAAGATCACGATCTTCCTCACCCTCTTCCTTCTAGATGGCAAGACTACACCTTGCTCCTCCAGAACATACCATTACGATACGCTTAGATTTTTTTTCATAAACTTATTTTTCCAACCTGTTGATGATTTGGCCGTTGAGAATCTCACACCGGTAGTGGCGGAAAAAACTTCTTTTGGTATTCACCAATACCAAATAGCATATTTGTTCGTCTCGTTGACCACCGGCCAGTATTGTAGCCATACATCCTCCCCTGAACAACACATCGAGAAAATCAGATTGAATGGAATGAGAAAACCGCACGGGTGAAACAGAGATACAAAATGATAATGACGATGATTGTGATCATCGCCGAATGATGGCCTGAACCACCGATGATAATGACGATGATGATTACAGGTAATTTCTACCTGTATCGTTTCTTTCATCCCATGCTCGTTCACGACAACCCCCTCGTGGCATCGTCCATCATAGGCAGCGAAGCGTCTTTGTCTCGCGCCAGAAATATCTCCGCAGCGTTGAACAAATGCTCTCCATGACTTGGAAGTTTCTATAGTTTCCGTGAAATGCTTGTGTTTGTGAGGCAAGCGACGATGCTGAAAAGTGCCTCATTTGATGAAGATTTGGCTTGATCACGGTACGAGGAAGGCCCAGGAGTGGGTGACGAGAGAAGAAATATGGGGAACACAGGTGATCTGCTGGTGCTGAGTTCGGCAAAGACGCTCGCTGGAAATAAGAATCGTATTCGAGAGTCGAGACGGAACGTGGGGTGCGAGGCATCGTTAGTTGTACAATCATGATGTGGCTTTCTACAATAATTTTTGCTCGGTTCAAAACCGTTGCGATTGTATACCTCTACTCTATTTTCTGAAGTAGAGCAGGTAGGGTAGTTGTAGGGGTCACGAGACTTGCCAAAGCGGTAAGAAGAGTCGAATAACGTTCATTTTCCTCGGAATTGCTTCAATCGTTGCCTCTGTTGATCTGAGAAAACACTGCTCCAGCAACGACATGCTATGGCTATGATTGGAACGAGAGCTGGCTTGGGGTTCGCGTGCGGTTCGTGATTCATTGGCTCTAGCTTTTGCGCAAACCACTGGCGCTGAGTTGACTTTTGATTTTGCGACTTTTTCAAACGAGGCTCGAGGGAAAATAATGATAGCGGGAAATTGCATTGGGTTGGGAAAAAGATTCGACGAGAGTACAGCGGGTGGATATTCAGCGATTATTTGAAATTGTTTAGTGTATTGCCATATTATAGTTTCAAGCCATGACGTTTTTCGAGAATTTTGGAGAGGAAACATCCCAGCAATTTGCTCCGGATTATTCATTCGATTTATAAGTTGTTCATCAGCGTAGAGATTTTTTCTTGATGAATAACAACAGTTTTTCAGCCCGAGTTGTGTCTTTGTGCATGTGGAATAATTATGATGTGTTGAAAAAAATATCAAATTATGCAATTTGTAATCTGATTATTCGTATTCGTAATGCTTCTGCTTTTACTCATTAACTTCACATGACTGTATTTGTCAAAAAGGTGTTGTGGTAAACAATAATTTGAGCAATAAGTTCCCGAAACTTTGAATTATTTTGACGTAAACTACGTCTAAGGGGAAGACTCAGATACAGGGTGTAAAACCGAAATTTCCAAATTCGAGACCGTCACGAAATTAGGATAGATTTCAAACGCTAATAGCTCCTTTATCTTTCAATGGATTTTCGAGATTTTATTATCAATCGAATCGGCAACTCTCCAGCAATTTTATAAGCCTATTGGAACTATTAATTATCAACGTAAAAACATTTAAAAATCCAAATCTTTACCAACCCAGTAAAATTTCACAGTTTCGTTACGACCGCCGTCTGCGGTTGGTTCTTGCGCTCTACTTTTGTGCGGTGATTCGCACAAAAAGTACAAAATAGAACCAGAGCAATGACCGCGGTCGGAGCAAAAAAGTAGTGTTTATGAAAAAGTTCTACAGATGCTGGACATGTTCATGTTAGCAAGAGGTGAATATTAAAATTGATTATCAACTTTAAACAAGGTTACACTCTAATTGTTTTGACGGGAATTGAGTAAAATTTCTGTGGGATAGAA
The DNA here is from genome assembly GCF_024139115.2 of Armigeres subalbatus. Classification (NCBI taxonomy): domain Eukaryota; kingdom Metazoa; phylum Arthropoda; class Insecta; order Diptera; family Culicidae; genus Armigeres; species Armigeres subalbatus. The sequence continues at coordinate 89,477,122 of NC_085139.1, forward strand.
AGAGAGAGCAATGCAATTTTACTCAGTCACTGAGTAGGTGAAAGTTAGCGTGTATCCTACTATTTCGGCAGCATCCCTGTAAAATAACATTTAAAAAGCATTAATCGCCATTTAATAGGAAATTAACTATTGAATGCATTAATCGCTCTAAGTCGAATAACAATCGGAGAAAGGCATCATTACCACTGTGGAATAATAAATTTGGGGTTTTTAAATGAAAATTTTAAATTGTCATATCCAACCATTTTCATATATAGTGAGTTACGCCAATTTTGTTCGAAACATAAATGGATTGGTCTGCGATCGAACATGATTTGCGGAAAAACTACTCATTACATGCGGCAAAACGTTTACCAAAACAAGCCTCGGTACCTCCCGACCCCATATATCGCTAAACTTTTCAAAAGGACCTAAGTAACATTTTTTTCATGAATTTTTTTGAATAGCACAATCAATAGCTTTCATGTTGTTGTGTTGATTGCGCTATTCAAATTAATTCATGAAAAAAATGTTACTTAGGTCCTTTTGAAAAGTTAAGCGAGATATATCCAATATCCCAATGGTTGTAATTTGACTAAGCACGCACGCGCGGATTGAAGTTTTTTCGGAAAACCGTTTTGCAACGTTGGTCATTAATATCTAAAAATATATGAGTACATTGGCAACATAGGAAACTTAGCAAGTGAATAAATCGTCTTTATTGCCAAACAATTCGCTGCTTGCAAGAAAAATTATTAAGGAAATACTAAATCGTGTGAAAAATGAAAAATCGTGAAAATTGAGCACGTAAAAGAATAACATATCAATAATGAGCATTTTTATTTTCTTTATACTTTGCTTACGAAAATCCGATCGGTTCGCAAAAATAATCGTCTTACAGATTTAGAAATATTCTACGAAGAAGTCTTCGGGTTGATTATATTTAGGGGGATATCCTCCAGTGCCCGACACATAAGCCATTTAACAAAAAAAACTTTAACCATCCGGATTATGTTTCCATTTATACCATACTAGCAGAACGTACCCTGCGTTGCTAGGGTTTTTACGTTTAACGTTCGAAATGTCATTTTCTGCGTTGATTGCGACGCCGCACTCTAGATCATTTTTCGAGCGATCGCATTAGGTTTTCTCCAAGCTCGCCCTAATATTGTATTTTGACAATTTTCCCAAATTTTCCTTTAAAATTTACTAACCTTTTGCATATAGAAACACAGCTGATCCCAATACGAATCGATTAGTGAGGAAATCTCGCAAATCGGTCATCCTCTTCGTGAGTTATATTGCTTCAAAGGAAGAATAGATAGAAAAAGGAAAACTAAATATGACTATTGACCATTGATGATTCATATAAACTAGGTATATTTGATCATTTGAACACGTTTTTCAACGATGAATTTTGGTGAAAAATTTTACGATTCAGAAAAATGTCTCCTAGTACCGGACACTATTGCATCATGTTCAAATGTGACTAAGTTCCTGTTACATGAGTAAAGACATCATTCAGAATAGTAAATTCTTCGCGTGCTTTAAGTTGTAAATATTAAAAATTGTTAGTGGAGCTTATTTGACTCTTCAGCTACATTTTTTATATCCTAAACCAAATTCCCACCTTTTGCAATGTCCTCTTCAATTTTTGTTTCTGCTAATTTCTGTGGCTTTCTCAGCAAGAAGAAACAATTGACAAAACAGGTGTGAAGAATTTTTATTCAACTTCAAATTTTGTACAAAGTTTATCACATGAAGATCTGATATTCCTTGCCGTTAGAAGCCTTTTCAATAGCTTCCTTTTGTACTTAATAAGATGAAGGAGGGACCTCTGCAAGTAGTGTCCGGTATTGGGAGGTGTCCGGCGTTGGGAGATCTCCCCCTAAATAGTTAATTATCCGCCTCACGAAACGATCTCTCACATACGGGGCGATTTCTATAGTAATTTTCATGCAAACTTCAAACTGCTCGTACTCAGTTATATTACAACCAATTCAGTTGAAAACTTAGGAGGTTCACCAAAACAGCAAATGTTATCGTTCAAGCATAAGGGAGCGCAAAAGTAAAAATTTCAATCACTCTAGGCTCTAACCAAAATAATTATCTTATGATCTGTTTTACGTAATGTAGTGATCTACCACTACATTATCTCAAAGCATCTACCTGTCAAGGTAGATCAGAACAATGAAAACCAGGCAGCTCATCGATAGGTAAATTATTATGAATATTTACCTCTCGATAGTTACCTGATCATGTATATATATATAGTATGTAAGTAGATAATAAAATTAGAGTTAAGGTAGAGCCAAAGGCGTTTGGTAACTCTCCCAGATATCACATTCCCAGAGGACGACGGCTCACTTCAGTAGTTTACGTCGGGCGGTCGTATCTTGTATATAACCCTTCTGATTTTTTTTTTCTTTATTTGAGAGGTTTTTAGCCCTATGCTGGCTCAGACGGATTAATTACTTTTTATTTTCATTCAAAGCTTGTGTTTAAGTGCTTTAGTTTAACATTTGAGTTCTCTTTTTCTTCCTTATTTTTAAATTTAGATTGATTGATATCCTTTACACGACTCCTCGCAGAGCACTATTTAATTTTGAAACCTATTAAAAAGTTAATCAAATTTCTAAAAATTGTAAAAACAAGTTCGCATTTGTTATTCTGAAGTTAGAATAGCATGCAATACCATCTCAACGCCTCATCAAAGTGGTCATTTACCTGTTTTACCTCAGTCAGACGATTGACTTCGGAGGTTCGCATGCCCCTCGGGGTGTCAAGGATCATACGAAGGAACTTGTTTTGCACTGTTTGGAGCTTGAGATGGTGAGTTCTTACCCAACTATCCCAGACCAGCTATACCGTATTCGGTGATCGTGGTATTATTTTTTTTACAGACAGCAAGCTTATTCAGGCTATCAATCCAGAGAGAAAAAACAGGAATAGCGATAAAAATCGGGAATAATGCGGAAAATTACCCAATGGAACATTAATTTATAGATCAATTGACAAACATTTTAACCGTACCAAACAAATATTGGAAGCTGATAGAACGCTTATTCAACCAAAAAATCGTCTTTTCAGCTAAAAAAAATGAGCTTATTCAATTGGTTGTTGGGTAGTTATAATCTGTTTCTTTTTGTATTTCTTGAGTAGCCATCATTTTAAATATAATCAATATGAACTACTTTTTAATTTCAATTTTATTATATTCAATTTAAACTGATTACGGTCGTACAGCTTCTGTCTAATAAGAAATGATTTGGCGCGTTAATTTTAATAAATAAATTTTTAGTTTTTAATCTATAGGATTAATAGGATAGGAGACAATAGCATTATTGAAATCATTACAGTGAACTTTCTCTTACACGATATTGAAGGGATCATCGAGTCAGGGAGGTATCGGGAACACATTTATATTTTTTCCTAAAACAGGGTGTCGACTCATTTTCAAAATCAAAGTTCCCTGATTTTTCCAGGTTTTTTTCAGGGTTTTCGTTAAATTTCCAGGATTATAAAAATGTTTAATAAACACATCGAAGCAGCTTTCACTGTTTTATGTTATACATGTTGCAGATTATTTTATAAATTTTTGAAATAAGGTATAAATAAATTTTAATCGATAATTATAGAAGTGGTTGCCATTATAAAAGCAGGTTAATCAGATAAGCGAATAATCAGTAAAAACGTTGTTTTTACTAAAGGCGACTGTCACTAATTCTGAAACTATGAAGATTTAATAACATTGAATGCTTAAATTTTTTTTGGCTCAGTTGAGGCCGTTTTAAACATTTGGTACAAACTTTTAATTTTATTTTATGGTCTGGTTAAGTAATTAACTGAAAAAGCTTCCGTTAGTTCTTTGGAGTTTCTCTTGGAACATCTTCGGATATCCTTTAGGAGTTTCTATAAGGAAAGAACCTTCCATAAATATCCATAAATTTAATCGAAAATTCATTTAGGAAAACCTTAGGTAACTCCTTAAGGAATTCTTTCAGAAATTTCTTTACAAAATATTCCGAAAGAAACCTTTGGGAATACCTTCGGAATTTTCTTCAGGAATTTCTACTGAAATTCCTTTAGATATTCCTAAAAAAATCCTTCGAAGATTATTTCTGGAAATCCTCCGAAGAATCCATTCCCTCGGAAATTCTGTTCTTTTGTAAGTTTCCTCCAGGAGTTCCTTCAAAAATTCTATAGGAATTTTCTTATAAATTTTTAAAGGTATTTCCGAATAAATTCATAAAGAAATTTCAGAATGAATTCCTGAAGGATTCCTTAGGTATTTTTGTCTTTCTCGTATACTAAGTATACGTAAAGGCTATAATTTCACTCCAAAACCAAACTTTTGATAGAAGGCTCGGAGACCCATAGTGTTATATACCAATCGACTCAGCTCGACGAATTGAGGTGATGTCTGTTTGTGTGTGTGTGTGTGTGTATGTGTACAAATTTTGTAGACACACTTTTTGGAACTTAGCATTACCCGATTTACTCGCAACAAGTTGCATTCGACGGGGAATGCGGTCCCATTGTTTGCTATTGAAAATTGGCCTGATCGGACATTGCATTTCGGAATTATTGAAAAATCATTGTTTTTTCCCAAGGGTCCCCCCTTGGAAAAAAAATTTCAAAATCGAAAATTTTTTTTTTTTCAAGAATGGTGGAAATGCATAGTAATTAATGCAAAAACATGCAAAATGATAGAAAATATGCGATCTATCCCCCTAAAGTGCTTTTTTGACCTTTCCTATGTGATTTTTTCAGTACATTTTACGATGCACGAGAAAGGCATCATCGCCGCTAGGTGGATTAATCTGGGTTTTTTTAGGAATTCTATCGAAAACTCCTTTACGAGTTCTTCGGAGTTTTTTTTTAATATTTGCTTCAGAAATTGCTTTGGGAATTACTTTGGAAATTATTTTAGGAATTCCATCGAAAATTATTTCAGGAAATTCTAAATGACATTCCGAAAGGATTTTTAAAATATATTTGGAATGTATTTCCAAACATATTCCTGTAGAAATTTAAGAAGGATTTTCTAAAGGAATATCCGAAAGAATTCCTGTCCACTGAATTCCTGAAAGAATAATCAATGGAATTCCTAAAAGGAAATTTTTGAAAAAAAATCCTTTTGGAAATTCTAAGCGAATACCTGGAGAAGAAACTTTGAAGGAATTTCCGGAAGATTTTACAAAGGAATCGTTAGAGGAATTTTCTTAATTATTTCTAAGTAAATTTTCAGGAGGAATTCTCAAAAAAAAAATCCAGTAGGTATTCCAAAAAGAATTCCTGTCGGGTTGCTGAGAAAATTTCAGGAAGAATTTTTGATGATATTTTCCGAGGAGATCCTGAAGGAATTTCCGAAAGAATTCGGGTTTCGGTGCTAATCGAAATTTGTCCGGTCCCCTGAGGGAATCAGCACATAACATATGTGTAACTCGGGTAGCAAAAGTTGTACCCTTATAACACTTTTTATTTGTTATACGGAACATCGAAACGTCAGAAGATAGTATAACAGTATTTGATCTAACAAGGGGTCACGCGACTTATATTGTATATCTGAATACGATTCGCGTTGAAATTATACAAAAGATTTTCCCTAGTGGCGTTGGGTGTTCAGGAGCTGAAATTGTTTTTTTATAATTAATTGGAGATTGGGGTAAACAATATTAAAGTAGAAAAGAAAGGAGTTAAAGGTAACTGATTTAATATTGTATTGATATTGATTCGACAAACTCGAACAAAATCCATTCTTACGCCGCGCTCGGGCTGTTAAGTACACCCAACCAGCGGATGGCAGATTTTAATACAGTTCTGCATAAGAACCTTACAGAAACTGTATAATAATTGGGCATATACAATTTTTGGAAGATTTTAATACAATCGTTGTATTGAAATTATACAGATTTGTATTATTTTAATACAATATCTGTATAAAAACCTTACAGATTTGTATATGCCACGTTTTTATACAATAATTGTTAGATCTGTTTTTGGGTGTAGTAAACGATGAATTTGTTTGGTGTTTGGTTGAAATTTAGCGTACACATAATCATTCTCCACGCGAACTACTAATAAAATATGTCCAAATAAATAAATATAAATAAAAATAAAAAATAAAAAATAAATAAACTTTATGTGTGGTCGCGAATTAGCAATTATTTAATTTATGTGTGGTTCTATATCGATTATCTTAGGTTGGAGCTATTGCAAATAATTATAACGGTGACACATATATCTTATATAGATATTTATGGCAGTGTGGCATATGCCACCCGATATCGCACCCGAATTTGACTTTTTTCTCACATGTATGTAACTGACTTTCAAAAGTCTTCTACACTATGTTTCCTTAAACTATCAATAACAACAAGTAAAGTTTCATTTATCGGATTATTTTGAAGAAATATCGATTTTAAAAGGTGATCTTCTTCTTCAGGGTGTCGACTACCTGGAAAAACCTGGAAAGTCAGGGAAAGTCAGGGAATTTCAATTTGGACCTGGAATGTCAGGGAAAGTCAGGGAATTTCGAATGAGGTCAGGGAAAAAAATGCAACCCAAACACTGATTTTTTTTTTCAGTCTGGAGATTAAAATTCTACTCCGGACCCATTCCATTTTTCCCACGGTAATCAATTTGGCTTCCATTAGTCTTCATTTGAGATCAATATAAGACGTTGCTAAGCCACGTTTCTCAAATAATCAATGGTGGGGCCAAATAGTTCTTATAAAAATGTGGTTTTATGTTGGAGTCATATTGTTAGATCATGCGATATAATCTCTACGTATTATTTAGCATGGAGGTATGATGTACCAAGTGTTTAATTATATTTTCTGTAATTTGGCAAATAATATCAGACGAATTTTTGTGTAATTGGGTCAAAAAATAAGAAAAGAAATTCAAATTTCTTTCAGGGAACGATGAAGTTAATCATCCTGAACGGATCAGTTTTTCTCTCGACTCAAAAGTCGAAAGAAACATTGTTTAGTTTGAAAATTAAAAATAAATGGAAAATGCTTCCTCGACATTTTCGGTCTTGTTTGACGCACGAAATAATGATCCAAGCGCACTAGCAAAACACTGCAGGGCACTTGACTCAACCTTTGACAGTTAATATATGGGCCTGACGTTTTGGCCTGATGGTTTAATTGTTCTGATATGCACCTTTTCAGCAACAGATGTTGCTCAGCCTAAATAATGTCTTAAAAAATCTCAAACACAGAATTATAATTTTTACTGACTTAGACTATTATTAGAATTTAAATAACATCGGTTCATGTACTCTTGAGCGGTGCTTCATCGTTTGCAATGATGAAGGGCTTTAGGGCCCAACTGATGTGATCTGCTTTAAACTATTTACTTAAGTACTGCTTAGTAGTGTAACCATACTCGGACGCAATTCAATTAATTTAGTTATCATTCATCAAGTTGTTTCTTTCCTAGATGCGCGACATACGAACATATTCCGTTGCAGTTAGGGATAATCGATTGTTGCGAGTTGAATTTGTTCCGATATTTGCAGGAGGAGGGCAATGTTTCAATTTTACATTGGTTGCTTTTGATGTTTTTCAACCAATTTTATCAGTAAATATTTTGATTGATGTTTGAGAATTTTGTTTAGAAATTACTTCAGTGAGGTTGCTGTAAGATATCTTCTGAAGAATATTTCCTTTATAAAATTTTCCAAACTATTCCAGAATTCTCCCTGAAACAAAAAAAAAATCCAACAGGATTTCCAAAATTTCTCTTGATAGTTTTTACCTAACGTTCCTCGATGGATGCTCAGTAGTTTTTTTCAAAAACTATTTTTCACTATTTTTAAAAGCCCATAAACCCCACAGAGAGTGAACAACAATTCTTACTCCATAAGTATACTTGAAATCCAATGGAGGTTTCTTAACGTCCACGATACTATCTGCAAATTTTTAACAATTTTAAGGGAATTCAAAGGATTTCTAGAAGCTCATTCGATTGTTTGGAAAGATTTCAAAAGTCTTGTCAAATTATGCAAGATTTCACATAAGTTTCCCAAATGATCATGGAAACGTCAACGATTTGAAGAAGTCCGTCAGTAGTCTTGGAGGTCTATTGCGACTCGAGGGAGTCCATGAGAATTCCGGAAGGTGGATGAAAGCCCCAGAGGTCTATAACATGATAGAGTTCTGTGCACATTCTTGAGTCTTTGTGAACGACTAGATTTACCTACGATTTCCTATAAATGCTGCGATGCTTTCCTGCATTATGATAAGCGAGCTTGCTTTCGTACGATTGAAAATTTATAATGTTGCTTCTAACTATCGATTTTGTGATTGTTGCGCATCGTAGACAAACATTGGTGTATCCCTCGTCATCCTTTCGAAAAAACCGAAGACTGCATATATAAAGATTCGTTCCCAATGTAGAACAGTTCTAAGGAATATACTTTTCTACACATGTTGAATAAAATCTACATTTTTACCATGCTGACTCAAAAATATTATATCAATTTCAGAGGAATTTTATTTTCGTATGATAAATAAGTTAAAATGGATAAAAGACGAACATTTCATCAAAAAGCGCCTGAAAATAGAAGTTTACTCTACAAATAAATCAAATTAGATTTCATCAAATATAAATTGGTTAGTAACAGCATAGGAGAGACCTTCTTTTGGATGCAATCCGTCATTTTTAAAAACAATGCAAAAAATTAATGATAGAAAAATAAATATCATTACAGAGTTCGGATTTCTCACTCACTCACGCGACAACTGATCACTCCACCATGCATTTTATCCGGATAAATTACAGTGCGATAAACTCCGGCACAACAGCGATGGTGCGAAAAATTGTTATCCTTCTTCCCATGTTTCGCGAAAATCAAATGCTGCTTGCTTTGCCTCTCCAAGCTGATTGAATCTGACGATGCGCCACGATAAGCAGAAGGTTCAATACAGCAGTTTTCCCATCGCTTTCAATCAATTTATGTGGTGGCGTGGTTTTAGTGGGCGCTCTGAACATTTTAAAATTGTTTTGGGTTCGAATCCCGTTGCGGTCCTAAATTTTTGTAAATATGCTTGTAAAATTTATCTGATGAGGCGACGAGAAGGAAAATTTGTGGATTAAAATTAATTTATCCGGCGATCCGGCGCTCACGAATTTATCACCCGCCATTCTATCCGGATAAAAATGTTGTGTGAGAATACTTCCTCACAGGGGGAGGAAAAATCATGAAAAATCACACTCCGCTAAATGGATTAATTGCAGGTTTTTATTCATATGAGTGAGCATTCCGAAGCCTGATCATTATACTTCGGCTACAGATCTTGCTCTTCGTAGTTTTGGAAAAAAGTGTTATAATTTTCTGATCATATGGTATTCGTTTACACTTGAAAATGACAGAACGATGTTCCCGTTCCCAATTATAACAGTTTTTGCTCATTAAAAGGGGGTCAACTTTTGGATTGGATTTTGTTCGAAGATCCACTTATGTTATGTGGAATCAGGCTCCCGGGAACACTTTCGGATATGGTCAATGTGTCCAAAACCTCATCTAGTGAGCTTGTCTTTCAAAATCATGGAGTTTGATATGTCGCAAGATGGGCTTTGGTGCTAGGCGAGATTTGTCCTCTTTCTTGAGGGAACCAGGTTTCCGGGAACACTTCCGGACGTGGCCAATATGTCAAAAACCACTGAAAAACTCATCTATTGAGCTTGTCTTCCAAAATCATGGAGTTTGATATGTCGCAAGATGGGTTTGACCGCAAGATGGGTGCTAACCGAAATTTGTCCACTTCCTTGAGGGAACCAGGTTCCCGGAAACACTTCCGGATGTGGCCAATGTGTCCAAAATCTCCCAAAAACTCATCTATTAGGATTGTCTTCCAAAACCATGAAGTTTAATATGTCGCAAGACTGGGTTTTACACCACTTGAAAAGTGTCCACTACTCCATGGAACCAGGTTCCCGGAACATCCGGAACCATATCCTGGTCATTCAATTGTATCAAAACTAACTTCTGATACTGGTCAATGGTGATTGACCACGTTTGCATCAACATTCTGATCACTTTCGTTCATTTATCAATGGTTTTTAAAAAAATTACCCGTTTTTGACTGCACCTGACCCAGGACCCCCCCCCCCCTTAATAAATCCGGCCGGATTGGTACCATGGTCAAATCAAGTCAAAATTTCATGGCAATCGGACGAAAAATGAGCCCACACGGGTTATTTCAATTTTGATTTCTAGGTCAGACCGAAATGGGTTAACTTCGCCGGTGTTCAAGTCCCAGGGATTGAATCCTATTGACAAAGAACAAATCTCTCACTTATCATCTCTGTATACATATACGATAGGTAGCATACCACGAGAGACTTTTTTCGCAAGCTGTCATGATAGAGTACTGATTCTGGAGGCTATACCCCATGATAAATTTCTTTTAGAAAGCTCCAAATGCGGGGAGCACTGGCTCTGATGATCCATTCCAACTTGTTCTACACAGCTGTGCAGTAACCAACACGAAATGAGCGAAAACAAAGCGAGAATCATCATTTTTCTGTGGGGGCTGCCTATCCGATTCTATTTTTTCGCACTTGTATACAGGTTTGATAAATTTGTTATCATGGCTTGTTATGATTCCGAACAGTTTTTGCCTCTCTTTTATCGTTGTTCGTTATCTATTGAGAGCGATTTCTGCAAACCCTGTCAAGTTCACAAGAAACAAATTCTTTCCTTATTCAATTGTAAGGCGAGTTGTTCGACAGCTTGTTTGTGACTCACTTCCGGCCTATGATATAAGCATTAAGGTACACTGGGGGAAGTGGAAAAAGGGGGTAAGTGTAAAAATCGACTCGAAAAATTGGAATTGTACATACTTTACAGTTTTTACCACATCATAACATTATGCAAGAATATACTTTGATGCTCACACTAATACTATGTTGAAATTTGTATAATACATACACTAACACGGTTAACGCTTGAACTGTAATTTAAGGTTTCGCGAAAAGTTGATTTTTGCATTCATAAAATCAATTCTTATTTGCACCAATTGTCCCTTTTTCAAGTGAATTTATATCACAGGTTACTATTACAATACAATTAAACTAATCCTATTCTATTTGTAGTGGTTTGTACCATGAAAGCAAATAATTCAAAGATTTTACACTTACCCCTGGTATCAAACACTGCGGGGGAAGTGGATAATGCTCTACTAACGCAATTTTTTTCTTCCCTTCAGGGTTTATTTCGATAGCTGTGAATCTTAATATGTTCCTTCTTTGTTATCATTGTGATTCCAGTGGTAATTGGACTAATATAAATGAGAAAATGCCTGATTAATCCACCTATCGGTATTGATGCCTTTCACATGTTTTACATATGAAAAAAAAATGTATAAAAAAGTTAAAGTTAGCACTGATAGGTAAATATATTCTATAATTCACATTAATTTTTATTCATAACAAGTATCACCGTTGAATGCAATTTTTTTGCGAACAAATTGGTTAAGGACAAGTGCTTAAGAATAGCCGATAATTTTGAACGTGCTTTGCGCACACACATACATACAAATACGCACATACAGACATCATCTCAATTCGTTAAACTAAGTTGATTAGTTTATAACCCTGTAAGTCCCATTTTTCCTATAAAAAGTTCATCTTTGGGGCGAACATATAGATTTTATGCTCACTTAGTGTTCGAGAAGGCAAAACCAGCGATCCCTAGCTATTACGAGAATTCCTTGAGTATCTATTCCGTTAAGGTAATGAAATCATTCCACAAAAGATACTCAGAGCAATTATTGTATTGATTTTAGTTAAATGTAACTACTCATCACAATTGAAGATCAAGGTAAAATGGGTTTTCCACTTACCCCATCCCACTGGGATAAGTGGAAAAACAACTCCTTATTTTTAAATCTCTTTCCACAAATTTCAAGCGACCAAAATGGTATGAATTACCGCACAGTTGGTGCAAAATTGACTGTTTTTGATAGCCCATTTTGATTGAACCCATTTAGATCATTTCAACTGGTTTTACACTAATTCAAACATGCACTATCAATTTTTCCTTTTCCACTTCCCCCAGTGTACCTTATTTATTCTTGCATTAAAACGTGTATTTACGATTCTCAATATATTTACGAACTCAATCCTCAATTGAAACTTTGTATAAATTATGTGAATACAACATATTCACTTTCTCACTTGCTGAATTCTCTGATTTTCCCAAAAATTATCTGATAATTCCAGGTTTTTTAGGTTTTTCCAGGTATTCGACACCCAAAAATATCAAATAGTTTTCATAGCATGTAGAAACATGAGTTGAGGTCATTTGACCGAATTCCATTTCGCCGAAAGGGTCATTTTGGCGTACGCCATTTGGCCGAATGCTGTTTGGCCAAATAGTTAGAATTGTTTCCTTACTAAATGAAGGGAGCAGTGAGATGTTCGAAGTGAGCAGTGAAAGTGAGAAGGGAGATATTTGAAATGAGTTCAGGGTAGTGAGAAGTGAGTACTTAGGGCTCTTTCAAAAATTACGTCTAAAATTTGTGACACGGGAAGAGGGGGAGTTTAGTCTTGTAATATATTTTATAAATATATTTTATTATGCTTTAAGAAAGTTATTTATTACTAAGTACCATGTGAAAATAGTGTACGAAGAAAACATCCGGGTTTCGACTTTTCGTTTCAATTAGACCAAAACAAACGTTTTTCGGGCCAAAAGAGGATCTTTTTTCGTTGTTTATGTTGAGGATCAGCTTTCGCCCATCAATATTTTCACTAGAATTGGAAGATAAACGAAAATTTTGCCTATTAGATGAAAATCCTTTTTCGTTTCATCCCTTTTACTCCACTTCCTCATTACTCACTTTTCGCGAGAATTATCGCAGAACAATTGCAAAATTGTATGGCCGCGCCGTGATTCGCACTCAGAATAGTATCAATAATAGCCTTGGGGATGCGCTTATTTTAGCCACACCACCACGCTGGCGGCAATCGAAGTGAGCGAAAAATGGTTATCACTCTCCACCTCCAGGTTGTTTTCTTTCCCGAAAAGCGATTTCTCCCCGAAAATTTTTGTGAACCTCCCCGAAAACTCCCCGAACCCTGACCATTATATAATTTACAGTTGTACGTTCAGGAAGGAGGAGGTCAGTGATTTGTGACAGGATTAAGGGAGGGGGGATAAGATATAAGACAGAAAAAAGAAGCAAGAAAAAAGAGAAAGAAGTAAGAAGGAAGAAGAAAAAAGACGAAGAAAGAAGTAAAAGCAATGAAAGAAGTAAAAAGAAAGGAAGAAGGAGAAAGCAGAGAAAATGACGAAGAATGAAGGAAGGTGAAAGAATGAGTAAAGAAGATAGCAGGAGAAAGAAAGAAGAAATAATAAAGAAAAATAAATAAGGGAAAGGGGTAGAGGAAAAGGAGAAGGGAGTAAGTAGAAGTAATATGGTATAAGTAAGAAGAAAGATTAAAGAAGAAAATGGAACGAAAAGGGGAATGGAGGAAATTGGAAAGAATAAGAAAATATTTCACAATATTCAATTCTTACATCTCACTTTTCACCAGTCACATCCCACTTCTCATTTCTCACTTCTCGGTCCTCAGTTCTCACTTCCCACTTCTCGCTTCTCACCTCTCACCCCTCATTCCTCATTTTTCACCTATCACTTCTTACTGCACCCGACTCACTTTCCACTTAGCACTTCTCACTAATCGTTTCAAGAGTTTCATTTTATTTAATCGATTCTTAGATAAATATGATTTGAAGGTGTTTACAATTTTAGCAGGGTTATGTGAAAATTATTGAACTGTCACTTCAAAATTTTATTTGATTTTGATTCACACCAAAGCAAGGATGTTATCGATCATTTAGTAATCTGCCTTCGATCATTTAGTAGTTTGTCAATAACTCATTCCAGAGGCTAAATTTCAAAATGTGTTGTATGGTGGACTTCTAGTGCAAAGGTTTATCTACAACTCTGCCTAACAGTTCGTTGTTTGAATTTCACTAATAACGGAGCTATATCGCTAGTAGCAGTAATTTAGACTAAATGATTGCATATTTTGTTATCATTTAGTATGAGTATAGCAACTAGCACCGTAGCTCCTTTAAAAGTGGAATTTGAACATCGACCTGTTAAGAAGAGTTGTAGAAAAACCTTCGCACTAATAGTCCACCATACAATACTTTTTGAAATTTGGCCTCTGGAATGAGTTATTGACAAACTACTAAATGATCGAACGAAGATTACTAAATGATCGATAACATCCTTGCACCAAAGCCAAAGTTAAGTATCATTTATAAATTTTCATGGAGGAATCAAGTGCATGTTTGTTTTGGAATCATTTGGAATTTTAATTGGATCTTTCGAGGAAATTCTCCAAAGGTAGCACATTTTTAGAAAACATAAAAAAATGAAGGAACATTTAGAATTACTGTGAGAGGTGTTAGCATACATCAACTTTTTCAGCAGATATGAAAGGCATACAAAATATGTTTTAATTCACTTAAAAACACATAAAATTTACATTTTTTTCAGTTTTTTTCAACAGGGAGTCTGAAAACACAGAGTTTCGACTACCTGGATAATAAATCAGAAAGGTCAGAGGATTTCGAATTGGACTTTGAATACCAGGAATGTCAGGAAATTTCCATGAAAATCACCAGCACGAAAAATTTTCTCAAAGCATTCCACAACGGCTGCGAAAATCTATTACGGGCACCTTTATTGATTTGGTTTTGGATACCCTTGTTTTATTGATAAATCATTCAATAATCGCAGTAGTTGCCACCTAACTTTTTTTTAAATGATGTTCTAGGCAGAAATTATCTTGACATAGGGTTAATGCTCCTGGACGTCATCTCATACCTCCGATATTCATCCCACAAAAAAAAGCAACGAAAAGAAATATTATTTGATTCTTATTTTTGTGATTTTTTCAGCATCGGTGCCGTAATTCTTTGTTTCGCGATGAGATAAATATATGTTCAGTGAGATGGAAAACGGAACAGTTCCCCTAATTTGTAACGATTTTATCTTCCTCGTTGGTGCATTTTGACCAAATATGTAATTCGTTTCGCCTGAAAACGATTTATACTCTGATTAGTTATCAAGTTATGTCGAAATTTCTGTTTGATTTGTATGGGAGCCCCCCTTTCCAAAGAAGGGATGGGCCTCGAACCATGTTAAGAACCTTCCCCGGCCCCAAAAACCTCTGCATACAAATTTTCACGCTGATCGGTTCAGTAGTTTCCGAGTCTATAAGGTTCAGACAGACAGAAATTCATTTTTATGTATATAGAAGAGAAGATATGTATATAGATATTGAGTCTAGATATGAGATCCCATTTAGCTACACCTGTTAATTCGGATTGTGATGAAAGGACATTCGTCGCCAGCATCAGCATATGACATGCATCCAGTAGAACATGTACACGATGTCCGCTAGACGGATATGACAAGGCATGTCATTGATTTTCAAATAGTATCCAAGAGAATTCGCAACTGAAATGTTAGTTTTAGTGCCGTCAAAGGTAAAACCAATGACTTGAACACTAACATTATCTAAGAATACCAACACGCTTTATACTAGTTGTTGTTTATCATTTATCATTCGTATTAAGGCCACATATCAAGAAATAGGCCTTGGGGATCTTCCAGTTCTCATCTACAGCAGAAGCCATGAAAACCAATGCACAGTGGTCCAGGTAGCATACAAAGCGGTAATGAGTTGTTCAAGCCGAAAATAGCAGAGATAGAAAAAAACTTTGTTCTACAAAGTTGCTCCTAACGGTAAGGGGCTTATTGAGGTTTTCATAAAAATTAGGGTGGGCCACATTTGAAAAAATGAAAAATAAAACTTTTTCATTTGCAGAGATACGGGTATACAATGTTCCGCGAAGTTGTAGTTCAGCCAGATTCCAAGAATTTTGCTCAAAAAAATATTTCTGTAGCTCTTAAATTGACTGATTTAGAGCAATTTTCCCAAGTTTACTTAGGGTGACCCTTAAAAAACAGTTTTTTTGCTCTAACTTTTTTGTTTCAAATTTCTCAGCAATGTGATGTTCAGACAACTTTTTGTGCTTTGCAGGGCGCAACTTTTCATGGGCTTAACGTTGCCATATCTTATCAAAAGCTATTGAGGTTTTTCTTCGAAAAAAAAAACGCTTTCTTCTAACGGCTGTGTCTATGATTGGCGCAAACATTTTTTCAATCTGTTTTCTCGACCTTATTCTACTACTTCCAGGCTTCATTTCAGGGTATTTAAATCGAGGGGGCAATTGAAAATAACCCCATATTATTGCAATGAAAAATTACCGTTTTTTTTCATTTTCAAGCACTAATTTGCTATTTTTATGTGTTTTGCTTCCATGGTTTACTTCGTGATATGCCACACCATTTTGTTATAGAGCCTGAGCAGAAGCTAATATCTTGAAAACAACAACTCTTATGAACTTGATATGAATAAGAGGTAACACGACAAAAATGATAACAATAATTAATATCCAAAATAAATATTTTAGGCATAACATTATCAGATATTTTAATACAAAACGAACAATAATTATTTGTTGCCTTTGATATTGTATATGTAACAATATGTATATGTTATGCCTTGAATATTTTGTATATTACTTTTTGTTATTTCATATAATATACATGCGAGTAATTCTTGCTGAGACCGGGCCACTATTTGCACGAGGTCTTTGAAAATGTTTAAATTTATGTTCATTTGAATGCTTTCCGCGAGTTTATTAGGGATCCGAGTTAAATTTTTCAGAAAGATGGACCCCTCGTTAGTTATAGACGAAATCACTTTTATGGACCCCTGAATTTTTGTCAATTCTTGACTCACCAAAAATGTCATAACTCCAACATTTCTCAACCGATCTTAGAGATCAGCATATCGTTGGAAAGAGGAAGAGAGTGTCCTCAATTTGCAACGGAGCAAACATGTTTGATTTGGCTGCCACATTGGATTTATTTTTAAAAACTATTTTTTGCTAGGTTTGCAACCACCGATTTTGAATATCACTGCATCGATGGAAAGCTTAGCTTATATTGAGCTTTGCGTTCAAAAATCTCAGGTGTCTGTTTTTTCTATCAAAAGTTATGTACGATTCACCAAAATTTTTTTAAAGGCCCATCTGCGGCAAGAACATTATTTTTATGGTTAATATGAGACTAGGGGTCGTACACTTATTACGTAAGCAATTTTTCTGGGTTTTTCGACCCCCCCTCCCCCCATGTAAGATTTTTTTCATACAAATGAATTTTTATGTATATAGAGCGTAAGATATTGACCGACCCCCCTCCCCCCATAAGTGCTTACGTAATATGTGTACGGCCCCCTACGACATCAGTTCATTGATTTCATACACTATTCTACGCCAAACATATTTTGAAAATGAAGAGCATATCTACAACAGTAATTTATTTGGAAGGCTCAAAACTTTAGTCCACTACCAAATCCAATATGGCTGCCCCATTTTTATTATTGCAAATTTAGGATACACTCTTTCTCTTTCCAACGATATACTGATCCCTAAGATCGGTAGAGAAATGTTGGAGTTATGACAGTTTTGGTGAATCAAGAATTGACAATAATCGAGTGGTCCATAAAAGTGATTTCGACCATAACTAACGAGGGCTACATCTTTCTGAACTATTTAACTCGGATCCCTAACAAAATGACCGAAAGCATTCGAATTAACATAAATTTGGGCATTTTCAAAGACCTCGTGCAAATAGTGGCCCGGTCTCTGCGAGAATTACTCACGTTGATTAGATATGAAATAACAAAAAGTTATATACAAAATATTCAAGGCATAACATATGTTGTTATTGCAATATCAACGGCAAAACATAATTATCTTTCGGTTTTGTATTAAAATATATTATAATGTTATGCCTGAAGTATTTATTTTGGATATTAATTTTTGTTATAATTTTTTGTCATGTTACCTCTTATTCATATCAAGTTCATAAGAACTGCTGTTTTCAAGATATTAGCTTCTGCTCAGGCTCTATAACAAAATGGTGTGGCGTTTGCCATATCACGAAGTAAACCATGGAAGCAAAACACATAAAAATAGCAAATTAGTGCTTGAAAATGGAAAAAAACGGTAATTTTTCATTGCAATAATATGGGGTTATTTTCAATTACCCCCTCGATTTAAATACCCTGAAATGAAGCCTGGAAGTAGTAGAATAAGGTCGAGAAAACAGATTGAAAAAATGTTTGCGCCATTCATAGATACAGCCGTTAGAAGAAAACGTTTTTTTCGAAGAAAAACCTCAATAACTTTTGATCCGCATAAGATATGGCAACGTTAAGCCCATGAAAAGTTGCGCCCTGCAAAGCACAAGTGGTCTGAACATCACATTGTAGAACAAAGTTTTTTTCTATCTCTGCTATTTTCGGCTTGAAAAACTTATTACCACTTTGTCTCCTCCCTGGACCAATGTGCAATGCTTCTTGCGCCACTGTTAGCTTATCACTGTCACACAAGAAAGATAAGGATCCTCCGAAGTCCACGACACCGTCAAACTTTTACTTATGTGGGTTCCATTCAACTTGCTACCGAATCGCCATTTCATCCATAGAGAGACTAACCAACAACCGACCTCCCTCATTGGCCTCGGCTTTGAGCTCCAGAACCGTCAATACTTCTTCGGCAATACCTGGTTCACCATCAATGCTACGATACTATTGGGCAACCGTATTTTTCGTGTGGAAGAGCGTTGTTCTGAAAGTCTTTGAACAAATCTATATGCCTTAGCAGAGTAGGCATTCTTACGCAGCACCAAACTTTGCTTTTCAAACGATTGACGTGATTTTGCGAGTTCTGAAGCTGCTTCCAGGGTTGGGAAAAATCAAATTTTCAAAAAATCGAGGATGATCAAACTCACCCGCGATCTTACTTTTAAATTATCAAGTGATAAAAACTCGCCAGCGATTAAGAATCGTTTGAAAATCATATCTTGATTTTAAGCACTTACCGTTACATTTTGAACACTTTTTCCTTACTACCATGAAACCATAACGCCTAATAGAAGATATAACGGTACTGTTGACAATTAGCTAATCATGGTAAAGATTAATGTTTGAATGAAAATTCTGTGTTTATTATCGTTTGAGTGCATAATTTGAGAAGTTTTCACCGGCGACAACTCGCCTACTGTTTTCACGTGAGAAGTTTTCACATGAAAAGTGCAATCAGTATCTTCTGATTATGATTCTGCACAACACTGGCTGCTTCAGTATTTTGGGCTGGGCTTGCTGTGCGGATTTCGGCGACACAGACGAGGAATCCTTGCATACCTTATTCTAAAACAGAAATGAAATTAATGAAAATGAATTTTTATAAAAAGAATAGAAACATACCGTACTAAACCTTCTGTTGATTTACTTTTTTGACGCCACGGAACTTGGAAAACGTTTATCGACGACATAGTTTAGATGAACCTGTGCTGTACCATAGCTCGCTACTGCTT
This sequence comes from Armigeres subalbatus, assembly GCF_024139115.2. Lineage (NCBI taxonomy): Eukaryota > Metazoa > Arthropoda > Insecta > Diptera > Culicidae > Armigeres > Armigeres subalbatus. The sequence continues at coordinate 89,496,591 of NC_085139.1, forward strand.
TTGTATCTGCCGGAGGGTCCAAAAGATGTTCATTGGCCATAAGGATCGGAGCAGCTTGATTACTTGCGACTATTCGTGTTCTTGTCGGCGGAGTCGGAAGAAGCTTATCGGAGCCACAGACCAGAGAAACGTTGGAACTCCCACTGCTCGCTACTGCTTTCTTTTTTGCCGGAAAATCCGTCGGGACTTCATCAGCGACATGGACCGAAGGTCATTGGCCTAGGGGTAGAGCACCTTCAATGGTGCTGCCAGAGATTTCAGATGGTACTAATTGGAAATATTCTTCGGAGATGTTGTTTAATAGGCAAGAGTTTCCCGCTGCTTTTTGGCTACCGCTCTCTGCAGCAGCACAATCCAAATGCTTCGATTGCGGTATAATGGTTTAATGTTACACAAGTATAATTAAATTAAGCTATTTTATAATTTTTTCACCTTAAAACTCAACTGTTTGTAGAATTTTCAATGTCGTCGATTACAGAAGATGGGAGAAGCCAATCACCCACAGAATAAGCTCTGGTCTTTTCGTTACTGAATGGAATGAATGGAACCGGCAGTACATCGAATTTGCTGTTGAGATTGTTAGACTGGGTGTTTACTGTTTATTCATGTTGGTTATATTTTTAAACGGTGTGCTGTAACTAATACGCTGCCGTAATCTGGAAAAGTGACGTAACGGACATTTTACAACATGCATGTTTTCCATTTCAACCAAATCGACCACGTTCTAATCGACGGTAAACTCTTCTCCGACATCACGAACTTACGCACTTACCGCAGTGTGAATATTGAATCCGACCACTACCTCGTTGCAGTATGTCTGCGCTCAAAACTCTCGACGGTGATCAACACGCGTCGGAGTCGTCTGCCGCGGCTACACATTGGGCGGCTACAAGAAGGTAGACTTGCCCAAGACTACGCGCAGCAGCTGGAAGTGGAACTCTCAACGGAAGAGCAGTTAGGCGCAGCATCTCTTGAAGATGGCTGGAGAGATATTCGATCCGCCATTGGAAGCACCGCAACCGCTGCACTTGGTACGGTGCCCCCGGATCCGAGAAATGACTGGTATGACGGCGAATGTGAGCAATTTGTGGAGGAGAAGAATGCAGCATGGGCGAGATTGTTGCGACACCGCACGAGAGCGAACGAGGCACGATACAAACGGGCGCGGAACAGACAAATCTCAATTTTCCGGAGGAAAAAGCGCCAGCAGGAGGATCGAGACCGTGAAGAGAATGAACAGTACCGCGCTAATAACGCACAAAAGTTCTATGAGAAGTTAAACCGGTCACGTAAGGGCCACGTGCCACAGTCCGATATGTGTAAGGACATAAACGGGAACCTTCTTACAAACGAGCGAGGTGATCCAAAGGTGGCGGCAGCACTACGAAGAGCACCTGAATGGCGATATGGCAGACAACGGTGGCGGTATGGTAATGAACCTAGGAGCACGCGCGCAGGACATGCGACTTCCGGCTCCGAATCTCCAGGAAATCCAGGAGGAGATCGGCCGGCTGAAAAACAACAAAGCCCCTGGAGTTGACCAACTACCAGGAGAGCTGTTTAAACACGGTGGTGAGGCACTGGCTAGAGCGCTGCACTGGGTAATTACCAAGATTTGGGAGGAGGAAGTTTTGCCGCAGGAGTGGATGGAAGGTGTCGTGTGTCCCATCTACAAAAAGGGCGATAAGCTGGATTGTAGCAACTACCGCGCAATCACATTGCTGAACGCTGCCTACAAGGTACTCTCCCAAATTTTATGCCGCCGACTAACACCAATTGCAAGAGAGTTCGTGGGGCAGTACCAGGCGGGATTTATGGGTGAACGCTCTACCACAGACCAGGTGTCAGGTATTGCAGAAATGCCGCGAATACAACGTGCCCACACATCATCTATTTATCGACTTCAAAGCCGCATATGATACAATCGATCGGGACCAGCTATGGCAGCTAATGCACGAAAACGGATTTCCGGATAAACTGATACGGTTGATCAAGGCGACGATGGATCGGGTGATGTGCGTAGTTCGAGTTTCAGGGGCATCTTTCGTTTCTGCTATTCAACATCGCTTTGGAGGGATTAATACGAGGGGCAGGGATTGACACGAGTGGTACGATTTTCACGAAGTCCATCCAGTTATTTGGTTTCGCCGACGACATTGATATCATGGCACTAACTTTGAGAGGATGGAGGAAGCCTACCTCAGACTGAAAAGCGAAGCTAAACGGATTGGACTAGTCGTGTCGAAGACGAAGTACATGATAGGAAGAGGCTCAAGAGAGGTCAATGTAAGCCACCCACCACGAGTTTCTATCGGTGGTGACGAAATCGAGGTGGTTGAAGAATTCGTGTACTTGGGCTCACTGGTGACCGCCGATAACGATACCAGCAGAGAAATTCGGAGGCGCATAGTGGCTGGAAATCGTACGTACTTTGGACTCCGTAAGACGCTCCGATTGAATAGAGTACGCCGCCGTACCAAACTGACTATCTACAAAACGCTTATAAGACCGGTAGTTCTCTACGGGCACGAGACCTGGACGATGCTCGTGGAGGACCAACGCGCACTATGGTGGGGTGCAGATGGCGGACGGTACGTGGAGGAGGCGAATGAACCACGAGTTGGGAGAACCATCCATCGTTCACACCGCGAAAATCGGAAGACTGCGGTGGGCCGGGCACGTAGCCAGAATGTCGGACAGTAATCCGGTGAAAATGGTTCTCGCACAGCGGGCAAGGTGGATCAATCAGGTGGAGGACGATTTGCCTACCCTCCGCAGACTGCGTGGTTGGCGAAGTGCAGCCATGGACCGAGCTGAATGGAGAAGACTTTTATGTGCAGCACAGGCCACTCCGGCCTTAGTCTGGTAATAAATAAAAACCTCGAAATATTATCAGAATTAGCTAAAAATTTGATAGGAGGCTTATTTTAGCATAAAAATTGTGATTCTGTGCTGACCGGTTGAATTTTTGATAGGGGGAATGACGGCTTTGGCAGGTTTTGTTCTATTATTGTCAGGGGGGCAGTGTTTGTCCTACACTCAGTGCAAAAAAAAATCTGCTCTTTGATTTTACTCTATCTAAACGATTTCATAGTCTTAACTAAGTAAGTGCAACTAATAGAGGGATATTTGAATTTTCTAAAAGTCAAGTCAAGCTATTGAAAAAATGCACTCCAGAGCCACAGGAGCGCGCGGGCTTAAAATACACTGGAGGGTTTCCACTGGATGGTATTTGCCGCGCGCGCGCTCCTGTGGCTCTGGAGTGCATTTTTTCAATAGTTTGACATGACTTTTAGAAAATTCAAATATCCCTCTATTAGTTGCACTTACTTAGTTAAGACTATAAAATCGTTTAGATAGAGTAAAATCAAAGAGCAGATTTTTTAGCGTTGAGTGTAGGACAACACTGCAGGGGGGTTTTTTATGACTGATTTTGACCGAATTTGGCCTAAACATTCTTTGCATATCAAAGAATATTGTGGCCAAATTTCATGAAATTCGGTCGACAAAAACCCTCCTGCCAATAATAGAATAAATCCTGCCAACGCCGTCTGTTACCCTACTTTTTCAAAACATGAAGAGGTCTAATAAATATGTCCTTTGAATTCAGGTGGAAGTTGCGACAAAATTTCTTCTGCAGTTTTAAACATGTTTTCATAAGATGTAGTTTGCGCATGTTCCGGTGGAAAATACACAGAGGAGAAAACATGGGTTTCTCCTATAATGTTAGATTTCACCCAGACATGTTTAAAGTTGATAGTTATTATTTCTTAAACTTAGATTGTGGAATTTTTACCGCTGTCCATTATGTGTTGCAGATGCTGGATTCTCAGGTTACTATCAATTGCCGCCTTCTTAGAAACGCCGTTTTCCGTTTGCACGCCGAAGAAGATTTTCTTATGTTCCTTATCTATGGTTGGGAGCCCAACCATTGATTTTGATGCTGATGGGTGTCATTCCTTCATGGCAAAATGATGACGCCCGGTCGTACAAATATGCCAGATAAAGACGCACGATAGGGTAACCGTACCCTCAGTGGAGGTAGCACCAATAGTAGAAGTAGTGGGGTTTTAATAAGATTTTTCATAATTATACACTTAACGATGGTGTCGGCTTACGCGCCGTGCTTTAAATATCCTGTTAAAAACTTATTCTTATTCTAAAATTTCGCTGAAAACAATGATTTTCTTTAATAAAATTGACTCCCTTGCACCTATAGTGGTGCAACTGTACCAATAGTGGCAAGTTTTATTCGAAATCAATGAATAACACCACTATGGGAATTATTTTTTTTTCCACCACTAAAGAACAGTGTACCCATTAGTGATGCAATGCAAGCAATATTTTATAGTTGTTGATGCTAAATAACATAAATCTCATTTTTGTTATCAAATTTATTGGTTTATCTATTGGCCATATTGACACTGAATTTGTCGATTTGGTTTTGCATCATCAATTTCCGTTGGTGTCTATCCCTGAAAAAAAAATGCGAAGGAGATTCCGAAATATTTGCCATGGAAATTCTGAAGAATTTCCTCAGTAAATTTTGAAGGATTTTCCGAGCAAATTCCGAAGCTATGCAGAAGAATTTTCCAAGGAAATTTCTTAAAAATGTCCAAGAAATTTTCTAAGAAATATTTCCCTAAGGATTTCCTGAGAAAGTTCAGAAAAAGTTTCCAAAAATTATTTTACCAAAGAAAATTCTAAGGAATGTCGCAAAGAAATGCTGCAAATTTCTCTAAAAAAATCTACAGCATTACATGTGGAAATTTTGATGAATTTCCTGATGAAATTCCAAAGATTTTTCCCATGCAATTTCGGATTTTTTCAAGGGAACATCTATCAAATCAATTCCGAAGATTTACTCTACGAAATTCTGTAGCGTTTCCACAGAAAATTCGGGAGATTTTCCCGAAGATATCTAGAAGAATTTTCAAATGAAATTAGTTTACCGAAAAAATTGCGAGACATTTTCCGAGAAAGTAATTAAGAACTGAAATTACCATCAGAATAGTTCATAATTTCAGTAAATATTAAAAAAAAATATGTTGGTGATATTTCTATTTCACTCAGTGCAGTACTAAAAATAATAAATTGAAAATAATATATTGAACATCATTTTTTGAAGACCTTAGTCATGATTGCTTTGACTTATTGCATGAAATAGGAGTATAACCACTATTTTGCATAAGTGATGAACTTTGTACTTACTTAAAAATCACTCAAATAAAGAAAAAAAAAAAAAACTATTTTGCATAACAAGGCATCCAGGCATTTTTCACAATAAAGCTATTTTATAATATTCCAGTAGCTATTAGAGAGCTATATAAAGAAATCCATGTACCACAACAGATCATAGTATTACTTTGATTTGCCACGAACACACAAATATGAAGTCATTCCTAGGTCTACAAAATTTAAACTTAACGAAATCACCACCCGTAAGCAGAACAAATCCATCCATCCATCAGCCGTTGAGAATTTCCACCGTCAAGGTTTCGAAAAAGTCCAATTCTCTGCCGTACCCAATTTGTTCCCGCCAGAAAACATCAAAGTCATGGGGCAAAATCGAAAATTGTTGCCTCATCACATCCGTCCGTTCGGTTTGAAGTATCTTTCTAGAAGGCCTACCACGGTTGCTGTCGAGAGGAGCTTGCTGTGCTCATTTTCAAGCAACGTTTTTTAAACCGTCCCGAAATGTGAGCGTGACTCGGGTCGGTCATTACGCCTGCCAAGAAGAAGCCATTGCTCGGTAGCCCGCAGCCGCAGTAGCAGCGCTATTGTGGAACAAAAAGTGACCATCGCAGCAAGCCCAGGGAACGTCTTGTCCAGATACCTACTCAAGGCTCGCTATAATTACAACGTTAGTGTTGGTCTTTCTTATTATTTTTGCTTTTTATCCCATTCCACTGCCGACCCTCCTGTTGTTTTCTCCTCTGAGAAATTCTCAAAAGATCACGTTTTCTTACGTTTCTTCCTTGACGTACGATAGGATACAAAGTACATGGCGATTTATACCTGTATGGGCCAAGTGTTTTAGGCTTTGCATGTTTTCTATGAGGCTGATGATTCTTCCAAGTCCAATGTATGTATGAGTTCAGTGGTTTGGTTTTTCTACTCGTTCAGTTGCGCTAGTTTTACGAACTCAACCAAGCATACCTCATGGCTTATTCCTCGTGCCTTTCCTCTCACTTGGTTTATTTTCCATACAATTTGATTCCCGGGGTTTCAACGTTCGACGCAAGCAACAGACACTGGAGAACCATGTGAGATGAGGGACCGACAGATAAATACCTGTGTGAATTTGCAAGTTTTTTTTTTCATTCTATATGTACCCCATTACTTTCGTTCGAGTTTCGAGCCATTAAAAAGGGCACAAAGCCATCCAGCACGACGGCCACGAATTACGACGGAAAAAGCAACGTCGAGAAAGATCTTACTCGGCCCAACAGCCATCATCAGCCTCTCGAAGATAACGTGAGGCAGCAGAAGCGGGTTTTGTAGCGTCCGAACAGAATAAGACAAAAGGAAAACGGAGGAGCCCTCGTGCAAAAATGCTCCTATAATAAGCCATCCGTACGGGGTCCGACTACGCTGACTGTGGTGTCGAGGCTGGATGCTGCAGCAGGGCTGCTAGATGTTAATATGGTTTTACGACAATAGAGTGAGAAGTTTCCTCAACAATTCTTAAATCTTGTCAACAATATCTAGCCAGCAATATATTGCACTTCCTGTTATATTTGTGTGCCTACCCACAAATATAACTAGGTTATATTCAAATATTCTAATCAATTACGGATTGGAAAGCATACGAGTTGTTTTTCTGAGTTATAACAAGCTAAGCTTTTTTCTTCTTTTCCGTTCCTTTCGATGGTAAGATTTTATATGGACTTTTCCAAACGTTCAGAATTATATGTTCGAATATTGAATATTTATGTTCGTATTTCTAACAACAATTCAATGTCAGTAATGAAAATTTGAAAAAAAATCCAAAAATTTATAAGGTCTTTTAAGTGAAAACTTGAATTGAAAAAACAAGCTCACTATAAATCTATTGAAATCATCAATTAATAATTGCAAAAAACAAATCTACAATCAGCTTGGCAGCTCTGACCACCAATGCCAATAACAGCAATAATAATAGGATGGGGAGCACTGATGTAGAAATTGAATCGCGAGGCTAGGCGACGTCGCAGAACTGGTTTGCAGAATCCCTTTTTCCTCCTCTCAATCAGCTATAGCTCGCGGTTAAGAGGTTGAGACGTGATCGCGCCTTTTTTCCTGCTTCAACGGATCTTTTGGCGGCAGCAGCGACGACTTTCGAAAAGTTGTTTCCTTTGTTCACCCGGATGATGATGACGATGACGATGAAGGTGAAGACGAATGTTGAGCTATGCTCCCCACAGCATCCACAGCACCTAGACCTGGCCCGAGTGGGGTGGTGATCTAGATTTTGAATTATTACCAACGGCAGTTTGTTGGATTTGAAGCAGCGTAATGACCGCGAGACTCTAGAGTTGGCCTTTTCCAGCGTTTAGAATGGTTTAGAAATATATGCCTACAACGTTGTTATGCCTTTTATGGAGCTTTTGTGATGGCAATTTATTTTGTTCTATTAAAGCAAATAAGGGTCCATTCGCAAATTACGTAACGTTCTAGGGGTTGGTGGGGATAAAATTCACTTTTGAACCATAATAGAGCAAAAGTATTAGGATAACGTGGTCAGATTATTTTCGCCCGGAGTTCAATCCGTTCTAGATCCTACTATAAATATCAGTGTGATGTCTTTCTGATCACACCAAATCGTTGAAGGAAGTCACTTATGAGTCCGCTGAATAAAGGAATTGGTTAAAAAACTACAATTGACAGCTCTATGATTGACTGTACGAACTGTAGACGTAGAATACGAAACTACTATAAAATTTGTGGCCGAATGTATTGGAACATCCAACGAGTTCGTACATTCAAATGATTGGAGGCATTTAATTGTTACAACCTCCATGGCTCCCAAATAAAAACATTATTGTATAAGAATCATGAAAAATTTTACATACCTACTTAAAAACATGATTTCGGCTTCGTAACGCTTTTTAGCAATTTCAAATAATCGATAGATTAAAAAATCGATTCTTACGAAAATTGGTAGGAAAAAGTTGAAAATCGGTTGAAAATGAAGGACTTATTGGCTACTAAAGTCTTTTATTTGCTCATTTTTTAAACTTGTAAAGTGTGCCCCTGCATCTGTACCGAGAACAAAGAAATATTCTACTTCAAAAAAAGGTGGAAGTCTTCTTCATTGGAAAATTAAAACGAATATCAAGTGTGTTTTTTTTTTCAAATTTTTAATTTTCTGTGATGTAAAATTTTATCTTTTTTGGCAGAGCCAGCAAAAGTCGAATTTGAAATTTTCACTCACCAATTAAGCCGTAGTCCTATCTTTAGATTGATGCAGGGTCATTCGGACGAAGGTCATCGAAGATGGAAGAAGATAGAAGAATAAGGGAAAAAGAAGAAAGAAGAAGGAAGAAGGAAGAAAGAAGGAAAAAGAAGAAAGAAGGAAGAAAGAAAGAAGGAAAAATTAATAAGGAAGAAGAATGAATATAGAGAAGAAGGGAGAAGGAAGAAGGGAGAAGGAAGAAGGAAGAAAAAAGAAGAAAAAAGGAAGAAAGAAGAAGAAGAGAAAAAGGGAGAAGAAAGGAGGATGTAGGAAGAAGCAGGAAGAAAGAAGAAAGAAGGAAATAGGAAGAAGGAATAAGGATGAAGGAAGAATGAAGAAGGAAGTAGGAAGTAGGAATATGGAACCAGGAAGTAGGAAGATGGAAGAAAGAAGAAGTACAATCAAAGTTAATTGCCTATATTCCGGGTATGAGCCACCTGGAGTTGAAATAATTCAGTATGTCTGAAACTCGATTTGTGCAATTGCACAACATGTGAAAGATTCAGTTCGAAAAATGTATTGGAGGGTAACCACTTCCTTCGGTAGGGTTTGATCCCACGAAACCAGTACGCTAGACAGGTGCTTTTCCTACTAAGCTACGAAGGACCTCCATCGTCCTCCGCAGCTCAGAAGGCTACTGATGAGATCAAATTTCCAACACCAGGTACGTAGCCGAACTCTGGCAATCTTTTTTTTAAACCAACTCTTTAACACGCATTGTCTTTATGCTACGCCAACCGATTAGGAGGAGTATTTAGTTATGTCTGGCATCCACATACAGCTTCATCAGCAATGCTCAATGCAGTAGGATTGTGTGATCGTATCAGGTTGGTCGTCAGATCCCATCCCGGTAGAAATAAGAAGGAAGAATTAAGAAAGAAGGAAAAAGGAAGAAGTAAGAAAAAGGAACACAGAAGGGAAAAGGAAGAAAGATAAAGGAAGAAGAAAGAAAGAAATAGGAAGAATGACGAAGAATAAAAAAAGAAAGAAGAAGGAAGAAGGAAGAAAGAAAATGAAAAAAGGAAGAAGTAAAAAAGAACGAACAGCGAAGAAGTGAGGAGATAGAAAAAATAATGAAGAAAAAGCAAGAAGGGACCAGAAAGAAAAGATAAGGTGTAAGAAGAACTTTTCATTTCTCACGTTTTGCTTCTTTCTTCTCATTCGGCCTAATGACCGTTCAGCTTGAAGACCATTTGGTCTAATGACCTTCGGCCACATGGTTTGATACCTGATACCCATGTTTCAATAGGAAGAATCCAGCGATTTTGTTTCACGATTTCGATGTGAACTTCGGTTCAATTTTAGTTCTTAGATGTTATTTGAAACACAATTAGTTTAAGTAAATTTTGATTTATTGTAAAATATTTAATATCAGTAGATGAACTTACGGGTCGAAAAGCGAAGTAGTGTCGTAGAGCTCCGAACCAAACACGATTATCTCGAAACCATGCTTTTAAAGTTGGTGGACATCATAACTGGTTTGATTTTTTTGAATTCTATTACACATTTCGCGCTGTGTTCGACCCCGTTCTATAAATATTGTCCCACCAGTTTATCCATGTATGGCTGTCGTCTCAACCGCAAGATAGTGATTTTTGAGGTGTAAAAAAAGATGCAAGAATGATGTTTTGGATTGTGCTTTCGCTTATTTCTATACAATTGGACGTGTTCCAAGTAACATTTTAAGTTTTATAACGCTCTTGAAAACCATAATTTACTCTACAAGAGTGTTATAAAACCAGCATAAAAACGAAATGTGCTAGGGTGAGCATTTGTTTTGGTACATCGTATTATTATTTATTTATTCAGACTAAGGTCGAGGTGTCCTGTGCAGTACATAAGAGTCTTCTCCATTCGACTCGGTCCATGGCTACACGTCGTCAACCACGTAGTCTACAGAGGGTCTGTAAGTCATCTTCCACCTGATCGATCCACCTTGCCCGCTGCGCACCTTGCCTTCTTGTGCCCGTCGGATCGTTGTCGAGAACCATTTTCACCGAGTTACTGTCCGACATTCTGGCTACGTGCCCGGCTTACCGCAGTCGTCCGATTTTCGGGGTGTGATCGATGGATGGTTCTCCCAACAGCTGATGCAACTCGTGGTTCATTCGCCTCCTCCACGTACCGTCCGTCATCTGCACTCCACCATAGATGGTACGCAGCACTTTCCTTTCGTAAATTTCAAGTGCGGGTTGGTCCTCCATGAGCATCGTCCAGGTATCGTGTCCGTAGAGAACTACCGGTCTAATGAGCGTTTTTGTAGATTGTCAGATTGGTACGGCGGCGATCGGAGCATCTTGCGGAGTCCAAAGTACGTACGATTTCCAGCCACTTTGCGTCTCCGAATTTCTCTGCTGGTATCATTTTCGGCAGTCACCAGTGAGCCCAAGTACACAAATTCTTCTACCCCCTCGATTTCGTCACCACCGATGCAAACTCGAGGTGAGTGGCTCACATTGTCTTCTCTTGAACCCTTTCCTATCATGTACTTCGTCTTCGACGTGTTGATGACTAGTCCGATCCGCTTGGCTTCCCTCTTCAGTTTGAAGTAGGCTTCCTCCATCTTCTCAAAGTTACGTGCCATAATATCTATGTCGTCGACGAAGCCAAATAGCTGGACGGACTTATTGAAAATTGTACCACTCGTGTTAATCCCTGCTCTTCGTATTACTCCTTCCAAAGCGATGTTGAATAGCAGACACGAAAGACCATCACCTTCCCGTAACCCTCTGCGGGTTTCGAAGGGACTCGAGATTGCCCCTGAAACTCGAACTATGCACATCACCCGAGCCATCGTCGGTTTGATCAACCGTGTCAGTTTATCCGGAAATCCGTGTTCGTGCATTAGCTGCCATAGCTGGTCCCGATCGATTGTATCGTATGCGGCTTTGAAGTCGATGTATAGATGATGTGTGGGCACGAATGGCGAACACCTGGTCCGTGGTGGAGCGTTCGCCCATAAAAGCCGCCGGTACTGCCACATGAACTCTCTTCCAATAGGTGCTAGTCGACGGCATAAAATTTGTGAGAGTACCTTGTAGGCGGCGTTCAGCAATGTGATTGCACGGTAGTTGCTACAATCCAGCTTATCGCCCTTTTTGTAGATGAGACACACGACACCTTCCATCCACTCCTGCGGCGAAACTCCAGCCTCCCAAATCTTGATAATGACCCAGTGCAGCGCTCTAGCTCACCTCACTACCGTGTTTAAATGGCTCTCCTGGCCGCGGCGTCCGACTTCAACGCGTGTTGTACACCGTCGAGAGTTTCGAGCGCAGGCATACTGCAACGAGGTAGTGGTCGGATTCAATATTCGCACCGCGGTAAGTGCGGACGTTCGTGATGTCGGAGAAGAAATTACCGTCGATTAGAACGTGGTCGATTTAGATTTCCGTTTCTTGGTTAGGTGATCTCCATGTGCCCTTGTGGATATTTTTGCGTTCTATATCTTAAGTTGATGAAAATAATGGAATTAGAAAGACTGATAAAACTGCGATTTGTAAAACTAAAATAAACAAACGAAATAAAATTATGATTAATTTGCAGCTAAAGCTGTTCCCATCCAACCTCGATTTTCGTGGGACGCTAAACGAAGTCAGCTGCATAAATAACAAAATCAAAAGATACAAACTTAAACATGAAGTTAAACTGCCAAACACTTACTTACTTGATGGGCTACAGCTCTTCGATGAACCTACGCCGATATAGTATCCTTCTCCACTGGACTCGATCCTGGGCCAATCGCTTCCAGTCGCCCTGAACATTGAGCGCCCTCAGGTCCTCTTAAACTGCAATAAGCCATCGTGTACGCGGCCTTCCACGAAGCCTGCGGCCTCTTCCGGGTTCTCTACTGAATATTATCTTCGCTTGACGTTCTTCCGGCATACGAACAACGTGACCAGCCCACCGTAGTCTGCCGTGTTGTATAAGCTTAATAATATCCAGCCCTTTATACACCTGGTACAATTCGTGATTCATGCGACGCCGCCAGATGCCGTTCTCCTGTTTACCGCCGAGTATTGTCCGCAGTACCTTACGCTCAAACACTCCGAGAGCTCTCCGATCAGTCTCCTTTAACGTCCATGTCTCATGGCCGTATAAAGCCACCGGAAGAATCAGAGTAGTATACAGCGCGAGTTTTGTTTTCGTTTGCAAACTACGGGACTTAAGCTGGTTACGAAGTCCGTAATAAGCCCTATTTGCAGCTGCAATACGCCTTTTCACCTCGCGGGTAACATCATTATCGCAAGTCACTAATGTTCCAAGATACACAAATTCTTCTACCACTTCAAATTTTTCACCATCCAGCACTATTTCGCTACCACCACCACTAATGAACCCACGTTGATTGCCAGCGACCATGTACTTCGGGGCCCTCCTTAGCCGTGCGGTAAGACACGCGGCTACAAAGCAAGACCATGCTGAGGGTGGCTGGGTTCGATTCCCGGTGCCGGTCAAGGCAATTTTCGGATTGGAAATTGTCTCGACTTCCCTGGGCATAAAAGTATCATCGTGCTAGCCTCATGATATACGAATGCAAAAATGGTAACCTGGCTAAGAAACCTCGCAGTTAATAACTGTGGAAGTGCTTAATGAACACTAAGCTGCGAGGCGGCTCTGTCCCAGTTTAGGGATGTAATGCCAATAAGAAGAAGAAGGAGAAGATGTACTTCGTTTTGCTGGTATTGATCGTGAGTCCAATCCTCGCTGTCTCCCTCTTAAAAGGCACAAAAGCCTCTTCCACGGCACGGCGATCAATCCCGATAATATCGATATCGTCCGCAAATCCCAGGAGCATATGCGATTTTGTGATAATGGTACCGCTTCTTTCCACACCAGCTCTCCTAATCGCTCCCTCGAGCGCTATATTGAACAGTAGATTCGAGAGTGCATCACCCTGCTTTAATCCATCTAAGGTAACAAATGACGTCGATATTTCATCCGCAACCCTTACACTTGATTTCGATCCGTCCAACGTTATACGAATCAGCCGTATCAGTTTCGCCGGAAAACCATGTTCAAGCCTAATTTGCCATAATTCATTCCGTTTCACTGAATCGTACGCCGCCTTGAAATCAATAAACAGATGATGTGTCTGCAAGTTGTACTCCCGAAATTTATCAAGGATTTGTCTCAGGGTAAACATTTGATCCGTCGTTGATCGGCCCTCACGAAAACCTGCTTGGTATCCGCCGACGAAGGACTCTTCAAGCGGTCTCAATCTGTTGAACAGAATACGGGACATAATTTTGTACGCCGAATTAAGGAGGGTTATTCCTCGGTAATTGGCGCACTCCAATCTGTGCCCTTTCTTAAAGAGAGGGCAAATGAGGCCGTCCAACCAGCTGGCAGGCATTTCCTCGTCTTTCCATATTTTCGACATTATATGGTGCAAAACTTCATAAAGCTGCTCACTGCCATGTTTGAGAAGTTCAGCCGGGAGCTGGTCCTTTAACGCAGCCTTATTGTTTTTCAGCTCACTTCCTCCATTCAACGAAGTCTCGAAGTGTTGCTTCCACCTGGCAGCCACTTCAGTTTTATCTGTCAGCAAATTCCCTTGTTGGTCGTTGCATATGACGGGAGATGGCGCTGTCTTTCTCCGCATGCCATTGACAGACTCATAAAACCTCCGCATATCGTTCTGCTCCATTTTTTCCTGCGCCTCACTAATAACTTGTTCTTCGTACTCTTTTTTCTTCCTGCGGTGAATTCGTTTTTCGGCTGCTCTTGCTTCCTTGTACCGATCTCTATTCGATCGGGTACCTGACACCAACATCCGGCTTCTGGCAACGTTCTTCTCGTCTGTCACTCTCTGACACTCCACATCGAACCAACCCGTCCTGGGTCGCCTCTGTGCAGTGCCTACCACTTCTCGTGCTGTTGTGCTCACCGCTCCATGGATCGACTCCCATAGATCGTTGATGTTGTCGCTAACGTTGATTGCACTTATCCGTTCGTCGAGCTTCTGGCGGTACTCAGCCGATACTCCTTCCGCCGACAATCGCTGGATATTGTAACGCATCGTTCGCTGTGATTTTTCATTCGATACAGTTGACAACCGTGATCTAATTTTACTGACAACGAGGTAGTGATCAGAGTCAATGTTCGGACCTCTGAATGTCCGCACATCGATAACATCCGAGAAATGGCTCCCATCCACCAGAACATGGTCTATCTGGTTGCAAGTTTCACCATTTGGGTGTCTCCAGGTGTGCTTCCAGATGTGCGTAAACGTTGATTAGGCTATAATTGAAGAATTTGCCCCGTATCCTCATCACACAGATTCGTTCGCTAATGGGTTTCCACCGCATCACTCGCTTCATCTGCTTGCCCATCACTACGAAACCAACTCCATGCTCTGCTTTTTCACCGCCGCTGTGATAGATGTTATACTTGAATGCAGTATTGGTCGTGGGGTCCACGGCTCGGAATTCACGTTCTCCGGATCTAGGCCATCGGACTTCTTGAATAGCAGCCACGTTCACTCCAACCTTCTGCAGTTCACGAGCCAGAAGGCTCACTCGTCCAGGTTCATTAAGGGTCCTGACATTCCAGGTACCGAGTTTCCAATCATAGTCCTTGACGAAATTGCCGGGTCGGTTGCCAAAAATAACGTTCTTTTTTTCTTCTATCTCCATTTTTCGTGGTATTTGAGAGGCTTCAGTAAGCTACCTTACCTGGGTCGCGTTACCTACATCGCGATGATGGGGCTGCCACCTTAGGTATAGCTGACGCGATACAGCATTTCGTTAATCAGCCGCTGGGTACCAGGCAGACGCTGTTTGAGCCGCACCTCCTAGTGAACAGACGCTCGAGGCGTACCTTCTCACTCTAGCTGATGTCAGAAGGGCAACAGTGCCCAGGCTGCACTACCAGCTAAGTACACAACCCTTAGCTGGCGGTCTTTTGTCATCGGACGACCCGTGGAAGCGTGAGATAGGGACTTGTGGGGACCAGAGCTCTGTTGGACGCTCCTTCCTTGATGTCAACCCACCATTTTGCAGCCCAAACACACAGGAAATAAAAATGGATTAAAGTAAAAAAAGGATCTGATTTAGTAAATTCTGCATATTAAAAATATAATAATTTTACTAATACTTAGGGTCTGTCTCATTTGGAGAATTAAACTTAAAAGTGACAGTTCGAAAATTAAAAAATCACCCCGTTATAAGAATGGCTGGTGCTACCCAGCAATTCCAATAGGACATCGATGGAAAATGATTCGATATCTGTCAAAAGTAATCTTGTTCTGCGAGCAGGGTTATTTGATAATTATTGCAATGTCACTTTTAAGTTTAATTTCAGTTTAATTATCCAATCGAGACAGACCCTTAGTTTGATAATAAAAATCTGAATAGCATGCATTTT
The DNA here is from genome assembly GCF_024139115.2 of Armigeres subalbatus. Taxonomy (NCBI): domain Eukaryota; kingdom Metazoa; phylum Arthropoda; class Insecta; order Diptera; family Culicidae; genus Armigeres; species Armigeres subalbatus. The sequence goes on from NC_085139.1 coordinate 89,512,396, forward strand.
AGTATTGAGCTACTGCGCTACGGCTCTCGCTCTGTTTTTTAAGCTTAATCAGTGATCCATTATTCCATAATGATTATTCCTGATGGTTGCGTTGCGATGATGTTGGAATTGTGGTCTTTTAACTCTGCCACCTTTCGAAATATCTGCAGCAAAAATGTCAAGTTCTTCAAAGTAGTACAACGTAGGGGAGGATGGTTCAAATGAAACTCGAAGCGTATTTAATGTTTTATCAATATAAAATTAATTACCCATTTAATCACTTCAAATAATGAATATTAAATGTACCTTCGTTAAATGTTGAGTTTCTACTTGAAATAATCATGCTGAACATAATCTACTCCACGATCTTACATCAGACCGATTCGTCATTGTACGGTTCTAAGATTTGTTTAATCCAAAATTAGACTAGTTCAAAATATCACTAGAAATACATTAAATTTATTGAAAGAGTTCATCCGAACAACAGTTTTGTCAAACATCAGGATGATAGAATGGTGCATTATGTTGATGAAATAGTCAAACAACAGATTAATTACGAACTGGATCGATGCAGACTCAACATTAGACTTATTCAATGTTGAGGTAGCATCCACATGAACACATTAGGATGGTGTAATAATTAAATTGATTTCGATGTATGACGACAGAACTCATAAATTGTAGCAATTATTGGGGAAATTTAAATGATTTGATATTATTGTGCCTCAAACGGATGTAAACATCATTTCTGGAAAAATCAAATATAATGCGGTGTAAGCCTTAGTACAGTATTTAATACTGTAACGGTTTGAGTATTATCTCTCCGAGTATGTGTGCGCAACAGCGTCGCCGTCATCGTCCAGCCAACGAAGAGCTGGAGAAACAAGCTGACGGCGCACTTTTGTATACTTGTAGTGATGTCGGCCAACGTTGCCGCCGGTTGGAGTGAGTGCGACCGCGTATGGCAGCGCAACGGCACCAGCAAAAGAAAAGTTCCGCAAGCCTGATTTCAGTTTAGCGTCGTCTCCGGTTGAGTTCGTGAGCGTTGGTTGTTTGGTCTGGTGCGCGCGCATAGCTGGCCGGAGGAAGAGGAGATTCTGTACACTGTGAAATGCGAAAAAAGGTCACCGCGGAGGGGTGACCCCTAATCAATCACGCCGCGCTCGAGTGTTACGGTACGGGTCACTTCCGGGTTATTGATGCCCCGGGATCCTTTCTGAAGAGGTGATAGCAGTGTTGTGCAAGCAGAACAAGGAAGTCTATGCAACCATGGAAAATTAATGGCTAATACCAACGCTTGGTTAACTCGCTTCGTTGGATTATTGTCCCGGTGTGAACGATCCGAGAAAACTCTATGATAAGCGTAATATAAAACATTTACTTATTTATTGCAAAGTGGCTGAATTTCTGAGGCTCTAAGAAGAGAATTGAACCGATTGTGTGCCGTGTGTTTGTGCGCGATTGTATTTGATTTAATTGAATCGTTATGATTCGGACACGGACTTTGTGTGTGAGGTAGTAGTGCTATGGTTACAAGGCGGTCGAGGAAACGACAATGACCACGGCGTCGATGACCTCGCAACGATCTGGACGAAGGGAGTAGATCGCGGTAGCCGGTAGCTTGAATAACAACGATGGCGGCTATGGCGTTGACGATCGGGTTCTAATTACTGGGGTGATGCGCGTCGTCTTGTAATTCGCCATAGTTTAACAGTGTGTAGTGTGGGTCGGCGCATGCGCTGAATGCGCGCGAAATTATGAAGCAAAATGGCACTGTGTGAACAATACAAACGCTCAGAAGAACGCATGCGCACGCGTCTCTGATTGTGTAGTGTTATCTACGTACGGCTGGCATAGAATGTCGTTTATCGTCACGGTCTCTGTTCCAGAGTCATCCAAATCAAGCCAATGCAAACACACATTGCGGGCATCATATGTGCCGCACGCGGTCTAGTTCGTTCCGTTCTATAGAATAAAAGTGCGCGACAAGGAAGACGTTAGACGCGTTCCTCGCTTCTATCCGCACCAAACATTACATACTTTGCTACACCCGTGTCGTTCATTATACCGCATGTTTATATTTGAATTGACACTTGTTGTTCGTTCCAGTGAAATACGGTGATAATTTTTCGTTTCGCTCGGCAAAAGATGCTCGACGAAGTGAAGGCATTGAATATTCTTTTAAATCAAAGCTGTTCAGCAAGGAATTAAAGTATGTGTGCCTACATCCAGGCTGTCGACCGACTTAAGAAGAAGACACACACGCAGTAGTGTTGAATAAAACAACTAAGGAGAATGTGAAGAGCAGAATAATTCTCGGATCCGTCAGAAGTGTCCATATTGGGAAAAAGAAGATTCCATCGCACCAAAGCGGTTGAGGAAGCCAGGCGGAGGGAACCCCGAGCGGCGAACCAAGCAACTGGCGGTGGTCAGCTTCAGAAAGGCCAAGAAAGAAAGAAAACGACGAGCAATTGTCGTCATCATCAGTAGCAGCATCATTTCGGTCAGTCATCAGTCATCGGACGTCATTAATCTTTCGTCTCTTTCGGTGATCGTCGAACCACACATCGAAGAAACTTCGTACGATTATATTGGCGGCAAGCAGCAAGAACCACCTGGAGGGAAAAATACCTGACACTTATACAGCCGCGCGCCCAACATGTGCGGCGATGGAGGAATGACCGACAACGACAAGGAAAACGGAGTTACGGATGATGAACCAAGGTACCCTCGGAGGTGTTCTTAGTAATCTCGGTATATAGCCAGAAAGAACTTGATACCTATACGTTTTTTTTCGCGTTGGCAACGAATTGGAAGCGGATGCAAGAGGGAGTTGAGTTTTTGCGCCAAAAGCGTAACTGTTATTATTTTCAAGGGATGAGCAATGCACTAGACGTGTATCATTAAACCGTATAGTTGAGCTGATGTCGACGGGTTTCATGCAATAATGGCATAACTCACAATTTTACGTTTTGACGTAAACTACGTTTCAAAATTGGGGACCATCACAAATTACATTTTTTCTAAAACACTCATATTTTTAAAAAAAATTTCCTTCTTTCATCTATTTGGAGAATATGGCTCCGTTAGGCAAACAACTCTAGCTTCATTTTGGAGCATGAATTCAATCAGAATTGACAACTTTGATTGAAAATGATTTGGAAAGGCTTGAAGCCACTTTTGTATATGCAGTAGCTAATAGTTTCTACAAGTTGCGAAGTGCCTCATCGAAAGGTGTTGTCAATCAGATCGTAGCAATTTTCTGATCGTTTTTCCTAGACGCTTCATCTCAACACGGAGTTGTTTGTACCAGACAGATTTCGGATTGAAAGCTCCAAAACTGGGAGATTTTGGGAGCAAGAACTTCACATCCTTATTTGTTCTTATTCCAAACACAATTTAAATCGAAAACGTTATCAAACTTATTTAAAAAAAAATCATCTTTACTCAAATAAATCAAGAAGCGAACAGGCAAGGGATGCAAGTTGTACGTTGCTTTGAATGTAATTCAGAAAGCACATTGCCAAAAATACGTGACTTGTACAGATCGGTAGCAACATGAACAAAAATAATAGATTGAGATCGATGACTTAGAAGACTTGACTAAGAAAGAAGAAGTTGTAAGAAGTTGTGAGCGAAGATACTGTCCTGTACGGATTCTCGGAGATAGTGTGGTTATGAGAAACCGATTAGAATTGAACGCTGGAAAAAGTCATATTTACATACATATTGTTATTAATTAAAAAAAATTGAATTTCGAGTTGGAATTTTTTAGTTTAAGGAAAAAAAATGTATGAAGGAGGTACCCCTCCTATGAATGGAGAAGGAGATTATGAATTTCTGACAATATGCTACGATTGGGGAGGGTAGAGTAATATTAGTGAGCTTTGGTATGATTAAATTCATTCAATTTCCCATTTTTTTTCCAATGCACGTTCCAACTTCCTTGGAAGAATAATAACCGCCACTATTTGCATGTGGCTCATGTTCGATAGAAACGGAACTGTCAGACAATTTGGTATTCCAATGAAAACAGTACCCATCTAAATTGACTATTTCTAGAACTCGATATCCAATCCATCCTTGTGTCGCCAGGAAATCGGGAATGCAAATTATGTATAACAGCTAGGTATGTGGATATTACGACATCCTGCAGTTTTTCGATGGAGAACTGTTAGCTATACGTTGGAGTCGCGTTTAACGTGATTTATTTTCAGATTATTATGGGTCAACATCCCAGGGTTCTCTTGGCCAGGAAATTGATGATAGTTATCCGTTCTCACTGTTCTTTTAAATCAGAGTACGTTTAAACCGTGCTTGCTTGTAAAATTCAGTCAAATTTAATTGAATATGGAGTCGTTGAATTTTCAAAACTATTTGCTGTGTATCGGACCACAAAAAGCCTGAGACATTCGTCACTTGATCTTACTTAGGTGTCTTGACTAGTTGTGGAGTTAAGAATGTATTACAAAATTAGTTTACAATCCAAATGTGTATGATAATAGCAAAACCATTTTTTAAAATGCAAATGAAACCCGGGAAACAGCTTTCAGATTGTGAATAATTACATAATGAAAAAGATTTGTAACGAAGACTGGAATCATTTCGTTCAACAAACAGACCGACGCGCACCGGCAGAGCGTATGTTATTGTGAGTGATGCATTGCGTGTTGCGTCGTTCCTTAACCCTGCCGCATTCGCGTCACTCCAGTTTAAAGTTACATACTTAGGGTAAGACGGTATAATGCGCCCCACCTGGCCAAAACGCCCCCCTTTGATTTCTAGAAAACTATAACTAATTAAGGGTCAAAAACAGTTGGTACCTATAAGTATTTGTAATCCCATCATACTATGTGAATGTGGAAGTATGTTTGTATTACACAATGAAAATAATAGCAAAATACAAAAAGTTACAGTTTTGATATAACTTTTCATGTTTGTTTGCTCAACATTTTGGAGCGACTCTGGCATACTGTCCACAAAACTTGCACTGGAACACTCAGTTGGGCAACAAAATAACTTTTTTGCAATTCCTTATCATAATATCTGGTTTACAGTTCGTCTTTGAGTGATAAAACGGCCTACTTTTCCATACCAACGAAATGGATGCTTTAATGACCATTATGCAACTCAAATGGGTTGCATAATATTCATTATAGCACTCATTTGGGTGCTATAATGGAAAACCTACATTGGGACAGTAGTTACATGACTACATTTAGCTGAATTAGTTTGGGTGAGTGTTTAAATAATGTACTCTAAGCGTCTCGTAATAAATGAAATGGTTTGTTGGACATAACATCACAATTTTCCAAAGACAATTGCATCCATCGCTCATAGCTTTTCAAGCTATGCAATTTGGCACGATAAGATGGAATCTTATTGTTCTCTGCCGCAACATAATTTATTGGCATGAATGATCATGTGGAGTAAATTCGATTGTACAATTTTGGTATAGATTTATCATATTAAAGCCCTTTTTCGTCGTTGCAAAAAATAGTGTGTGCAACTCGTGGCAAAACTCGATATTTTCAGCACTCGTAGTATTTATTTAACTCGGCAAGCCTCGTTGGATAAACGAACAACTCGTGCTGAAAAAATCATCTTTTTGCAACTAGTTGCACAAACTACTATTCTCAGTGATTATTGTAATATAAAATTGCTTCCATCTTCAAAAAATGTAAAGGATTTCGAAAATATGTTTCACTGGTCAAAACGCCTCAGTGTAGGCAGGACGATATGCCCTTACCAACTGGACACAAGCGCAGCGAGCCTGCAGCAGTTGCTTCCAGATTGTATGGAAAATATTAAAATGTAATTCACACCTGCTTGAATGGACCTATGTTGGTTTTTTAATGTCAAGCGCATAAGGATTTGTAGCCTTTTTATTATGGGATTGATAAAATACTAATGAAGGGCAATTAAACGACTTTGGTTGAGGTGGGGCGTATTGCCCAGGCACTTTTTAAAATTCATTTTTTCACGACTTTTCAAAAAAGCTTTATTACGTGTTAACTGAAATATGTTTATATGACTACTCACGGGCAATGCATTTTCGACTTCCTGGACTACCAAATAACACAAAGTTTGCATAAATTGCGATGAAAAGTAAAAAGTTATCAAGGAGTTGCCTTAGGGGGGGCATATTATACCGTCTTACCCTACCTTCACAGTCTATTCTATATATACTGTTGAGTGTTGTTGGGTTATTAGTCACTTCACCGCCCGGTGCAGCATCGCGAGAACCCGCGCAGCGCAGCAAGCGTGACAAAAGATGGGCAATCGCGGCGAAAGACCCTCGAAGAGTATAGTGTTGTCTGTGCAAAGCCGAGAACCGTGAGAACGGATTTGCAGAACAGAGCCGCCTGGAAAGTCGACTGAGCTGGTTTAATGGCTTTCACTTGCTTGAGCTTGGTGCGCTTATGCTGTTTCGCAAGTTACATTGAACTCATACCCGCAACTAATGGTGTGTTTATTTTATGATGCACCTTGAGCTGTTTAGTTTATGAAGTTCAGTTTGAAAATTTTACTTACTCTTATCAGTCGCGTGGGGGTAATCTGATTCAAATAGGAAGGATTTAGGAAGAATTTTATATAGGGCGAAATTTTACAACCGTCAAAATTGTTAAAAACTAAACAGTGAACGATGAATCGCAAGCCGGCATTACCAAGCACAAACATCTGGATAATGTGGAAAATAAATTTGAAAATTACGGCTTTGGCAGGTTTTGTTCTATCATTGTCAGGGAGTTTTTGTTGACAAAATTGTATGAAATTTGGCCACAATGTTCTTTGATATGCAAAGAAAGTTTGGGCTAAATTAAAGTATAATTAGTCATAGAAAACCCCCTGACAATAATAGAACAAAATCTTCCAGGGTAGTCATTTCCCCTAATTGATTATTAACATGAAAAACTGATATTCGATTCTCTTCCAGGAAAGTAAAAATTGTTCAAGGAAATTACTATTAGGTCAATTACTTAATCGGTTAGAGCACTACTGGACTGGATTAATTGACTATATGACATAGGACAGCGTTCTTAACCTCCACTGAACTTTTATAGGTGCACTGCCGTGAATCGCATATTTGTCCCATATGCATAGGAAACCCAGCAAAGATGGGACAGATATGCGATTCACGGCAGTACAAATGTTAGCAATACGATCAACCTCAGATTTTAATGAGTGCAAGTGAAAAGATCGGTCCTCAGTTGCAATGTATTTCGTATCTAGCCTTAATACTATTTAGTCTTTGTCCATTCATCATTCATTTTGATGTGCTTTTCGATGGTATGTGAGAAGCTGTAGCCTACGAAGAATTGCCAAAAATTCAAAACAGAACTTTTTTTTTCTTTTTGTCCATTTCAATATTTGATTTCTTTCTCCTCATGACCATCGGAAAAGAATAAAGTAAAACATAAAACTTTTTTTCAACAGAGTTTTTATATTAAACATGCATTTCTCCAGCCATCCGTTCATTTGTCTAACGACTGAGATTGGAACACTTGGAATTATTAAAACTGTTCAGTTCTTTTTCTGGAAAATTTGCACCAAAAATAAATCGCATTATTCAAAAGATTAGCTATTGCAATGTTGTATGAATGTGCTTGTTTTGCTAGGATGAATCCACCTTAGTGACACAATTTGATTAAAAAGAACTTCGAACAGAAGTATAGAACACTGCTGGGACAACAATAGTGCCGTCCAATGGGCAGCTTGAAGTAGTTCGAAGTTATTCCCATCCTGCTCATGTCCTTTTTCCGGCAAATAAGAATGAGCAGGACGGAAGAAACTTCGAGCTACATACTTCAGGCTGCTCGTTGAACATCCCTAATTTGTTCTATCTGTTTTGTTCGTTCTATTGTGTTTCGCCTTCAATTTAATTTTTTTTATAATTTTGAATTATATCTGAACCATTACTGATTTTACTCTAAATAGATAAGGCTTTGTGCACAATTTACGTAACGCTTGCTGGGGAGGTATGGGAGGTGTGCAACCATTACCATTACCAAGCCTGTCTTGGTAAGAGTAGTCACCTTGATACTACTCAAGCCGTTCCTGGGTGGACGTTAGGCAAAATAACAGGGATTTCAACAATGCTGTAACGAGTGGCCCTCTGCTAAAAAAGATTCAAAATTCTGCTCGCTTCACACTGGGGGCGGTTCCTTCATCAGTGCTGCCACCTGGAAAAGTCTCGAGAAAAAATAGAATGATTGAAATTCCACACAGTGTGGTACTCCTCCTCCTCTCTTGTCGCTTGCTTGCGATACGGTAGAAATCGAATTTTTTTGGTGAAGTCCACTTTTCTTCACTTGTCAGCTCACTTCCAAACACGTTCATAGTCGGCTGTCAATATTCGGTTGAATATTAGTCATTGAATATTTATGCACATTCTACAAATTGATAAATTATCTGAATTCTGAACACGTTTTAAATGAGTAAAGTAATTTATCACATGGAACTGAATCCGATTTTCATCCGCGAGGCACTTTCAACGGTTAAAATCAATATAAACAATGCTAATGCACACTCAGTGACAGTTTAATGAATGAGTTGGTGGTGTAGTCGTCTGACTAAGTCATTCTATGTTTTGAATAATCATCACGTAAAAAAATTAATGTTTTTTATTATTAATATTTCTAATACTTTTTTGCCAAAGCAGGCGCTCAATGGTATGTATAAGAAAAAAACTCATACATCGCATTAGTTACATACTTTCCGAAACTTATACTTTTCATTAACTTATGAATGTTATTTTGCTTTTTGATATGAAATCATTCATTAGGTGGCATAATGAAGAGCTTAAATATTTACGAATATTTTTTTTTGCCATAACATGTAAGGTTTTTTTTTTTACGTGTGCGATGTTCGTCAATTTTCGGACTGAAGTTGCTTCATGAAGATGAATTTTATAAGCTCTGGATACCTATCCATTCTATTCTTCATTACTTTGCTCCCTCCTACTTTAAGCAGTTAATATTCGCGATGTCGGAGCTGCCGTGCATACATTTACATACAGACATAAGTGACATCACTGAAATTTAGCATGATGAAGTATAAGAAATTAAATTTAAAAAAAAATGTAAAACTTTTTTTGAGATGTTTTTATAACAATTGGGCAATAGGAAGGGGGATTGTCTCAGTGAGCGTTACGTAATTTAAGGGGAAGGGGGAGTCTTGTCACGCGTTCCTTGTTGTCACATGTGATGGGTGATGGGCGTGGAAAATCCTGATTTTTAGCGTTACGCAATTTGTGCACAAAGCCTATAATACTAAGTTGCCATTTGCGGAAGATTAGTTCAAGACAAAATTTTCAAAACGACTTATCTGCTTTTGTAAACAAAGATTCAAACAACGATTTGACGAATCTGATAGCTCTCCCACGCAAACTAACACCATCAATAGGTAGATGAAGGCTTCCGCTACCTGTTGATGGTGTTTGTTTGCGTGGGAGAGCTATCAGATTCGTCAAATCGCCGTTTGAATCTTTGTTTACGAAAGCAGATAAGTCGTTTTGAAAATTTTGTCTTGAGTTAATATATTCTTGACCGATGCGTATCGATCGTTTGCTAAACAAACGAGATAACAACACAATAAACAACGTTACAGAATTTCACAAGGAAGTTATTTTAGACCAGGACTGCCTAAAGTATGGCCCGCGGGCCGGATGCGGATTATTATTATTTTAAAATATATGACAAAAATCTGTCCCACCAGCAGGTGTTAATTTTCAACATTGCCCCGTGGCTTGAAAAGGTTGGGCAGGATCGCTAGACTCTAGAATGCTTGCAAAAATTTTCCTAAGAGCTTATAGAAGCTGCTTGGATACTTTTTATAGGTCAAGATAATCTGGCAGTTCGTAACGTTTCCGGAAGTTGGTATGTATAATTAAAAGTGTATAAGACTTCTGTGAGTAATGATTTTTGATACCTTGCAAGAAACATCGACATATTCCATGACTTTTCTGGGAGCCAACCAGATATCACAAAAAATGGAAACTTATTAATTAGGTGATGTTAACCCTTGTGTTAACCTCCCTATGTTAGCTGTCATTTATGCAGGCCATGTTGCTATTAATCATTTCGATGATGTAGATTGCTATTTCTAGTAATTCTGTGTTATCAAAGTAGGCTTGGAGAAATGTACTAGTGACTTCCTCCTGCTCGCCACTTCCATACTCTTGAAGCCATGACCGTTTCTGTGAAGAGTTTTGCTTAGAAGGTTAAGTGAACAAAAAAGCACCCTGAAAATATCCCCCGTCGAATCCGAAGCATTTGAGAGCGTAACGTAGTCTTCCCGTGACTTATTTGAAGCATAGTGCTCTAGTGACCAATTGCACTTTTCAGTAATCTCATCACCGAGAAGTCTACTTTCTACAGGGTGCGGCAGAAAATAATGCGAAAATGTTTAAACTTGAATATTGGGTTAATTCGAGTAGCTAGTGACTAATTTCTGTTGAAAGTATATTTGTTTATGTTTACTTTCAAATGCTGCACCGAGAGATTGTAATTGTTTTATTGCAAATTTCTAAAAATGTACGCAAAAGAAGTGGTTACTAGTTTGTTGCTCGCCCAGAAGACGCCGAATGAGATTACTATGGTGGTAGGATGTCTTTTGGCCACAGTTTATCGCCTTAAAACGTCTCTGCAGGATGGGTCTAAGCAGCGGAAGCCGGGAAGTGGACGTCCATGCTTTGCACGTATGCCAAACGTGATCAAATCGGCTCGTGGAAAGATTGCTCGCAACCTGGTGCGTTCCATAAAAAAAATGCCAAGGAAGTCAAAATTTCTGAGAAATCCATGCGAGATCCATCAAAGAAGACTTGCTTGTACCTTCCAGAGCTTGAATGAAACGCCACTTGATTACGGACCGGGTATAGAAACTACGAGTAACTCGTTTAAAAAGATTGCTTTCTTAGTTGAAGAAGGAAAAAACATTTAATCCTGTTCTTCGACGCGAAAAGCTTTTCGGCATCGATGCTGACGTCAACGACCGCACGGACTGGTTCATTTCACCGAAGAAAATTGTGGATGTTCTGGAGAAAATGAAGTTCAAATTCCAAACCAATCCGGCTGATGTCATGATGTTTGGCTTGGTGACTACAACGGTTTGAAACTCCCGCCTGTTTTCATTTATGTTGGGTTTGAAATCAATACCGAATTATTTATCGGTATTTTAAAGGACTAAGTGCTTCCCTGGGTGAAGGCCAAATTCTCCGATGATAATAACGTTGTCCTACGACCTACGGCATGATGGAGCGCCATGGCACACGTCCAATCGACCCAACAATGGCAGAAGAACAAAATGAAATTTTGGTCGAAAGATTTGTGGCCCCCTAGCAGTCCGGATCTTAATCCGTTTGGTTATACGATTGGGGCGTATGTTGAAGCACGAGCCTGCAAATCGCAGATTTGTGTAAAGACCCTAACGTCAGCCATAACATGCACATGGTAGTCGATGTCGGAGGACTAGGTTTGAAAGGGGTGTTTTAGCTACGGCGTCGCACTAAGGGGTGTGTGTGTGTCCAAACTAACCCCCACTGGATGGTAGTGATGTTATGGAAGAAAGCTGTCTGTTTTACAATACAGTCAGATTTAATCCGGGATTTAGAAAGTGTTAGCTCTATTGCAGCTCAAGTAACCCGTTTCAGACTGCCTGGTATTTCATGACCAGTCCGAGGTCACTTTTGCTTACAATAAGCCCCGTCAAATGGATAATGAACCCATAAACAAACTTCCGGATTCTTTAATCTAGCGCGTATTTAGTTTTGAAATTACAATCATATTAAAACACCTTAAAATTCGTTACAATGGAAAAGTAGGAAATCCATATCGGAACAATCTCACCCAGGCATTGAAAGCGTGAGTGAAGCGGACGAGCATTGATCTAATTGAATCATAGCATCCTATGCCAGTGAGTGATCAGCCTTGCTCAGATGGATACCAAACAATGACTATGAGCGATCGTTGCTGCGTAAACAACGAGCAACAGAGTTCGCCAAGCCAAACTTGGTATGGTATCCAGGGAAGCTACGATTGGAGCATTTGTGTTACCCTCGCTCTACTAGAATAAAACCAAAACACATAAGGTGTATTCACTCTACTTTCAAGTAGCTGGAATGGAGGAGAGAAAATATCAAAGCCTCCCATGCAGTGTATCAGAGTTCTATTCTTATAGCGGGATGAATTTTCCTAATGTCTGAAAAAAAATTCTAACAGCGTGTGGTAACAACACTCATTGTTAGGTTACCAAGTGATTTTGCCTCATTCAGTTGTCTCCCATTGGTGAGCGATAAAGAATTTTAAACATTGAATCAACGAACGCCAAATTTCAACGATCTAGAAAGCAACAGCGATTAGGCCGCAGTAGAGCATCTGGCATGAATTTAGCCGATTTTTACTCATGATCGGATTTTTTTCAATGCCTGATCTCACCAATTTTATCCACTTTTGTAGAACTGCGCATCCACGGTGAACAATAAGCTGGAAATAATCTGGTTGGGAGAAGCTCTGGATCTGTACTTCACACTCGATTCGTGTTGCGCCCGCGGCCTGCGGCTCCTGATTTCGCATGCGGCGACTTCATAACAGGAATCATCACTCACAAATTTCCACTAAAGCCACAATCACTAACGCACACCTTCAAAGCTATCTTTTATTAACTAACTTAAAATATCACACGTTTACCAATTGTCGTTTATTACAAATTTCTGAGAGACTTCATCAGCCAAAATAGAAAAAAAAATAAAGCTATGAAAATTTTTGACATCCGTCGCGCGCGGCACACTACGATTCCTCATGCCACTTAGATGCGCTATTGTATATGAAAAATACCAGTTTTCGGCGTCGCACTAAAGGCCACCTTACACCTCGGGAATTTGGTCCGCGGATTTTTTCCCCATGTATTTTTGCATATGCGATGTTTTCGGGATTTGGGCACGGAAAATCAAAATCCCGGTCCCCTTTAAAATACACGGGGGCAAAAATCCGGCGGAAAATTTTCCCGAGGTGTAAGGTAGCCTTAAAGGCTACCTTACACCTCGGGAAAATTTTCCGCCGGATTTTGGTCCCCATGCATTTTAAATGGGGCCGGGATTTTGATTTTCCGTGGCCAAATCCCGAAAACATCGCATATGCAAAAATACATGAGGAAAAAATCCGCGGACCAAATTCCCGAGGTGTGAGGCTACCTTAAGGGGTAACAAGAAAAAATATATTTCAGCGTTTCTAATAGACAAATCCAAGTAAAAATAAGAAGAAGACACACGACGGTGTTAACTTTGACAGATCCTACAGCACTATAGGAAGATCATTTTAAAATGCTTATAATAAATTCTAGACATAACGTAATTAAAATCCTCACTTATTTTGACAGTTCACAGAGCTTGTTTACAAGGTGTTAGAAGAAAAATCGATGAGGGGAAAATTAAAATTCATATTTTTAGTTTAAAAGTGCTGTGAATCGAATATTTCAGTGATATTCTTTGCATTCAGCATGAAAGGTCCTGGGGCAGTGCATAAATATTGTTTTTTGTACTATAAACCTAACATTATATGTGTTGTTTAGATTTGTCTTACAGCACGCTGAAAACCGTCAAATTAACATGATTTTTGATAGGTTGTTATTAATACTAATATGGAACAAACGTAAAAATATCAGTAACACAAAATGGATATAATATTGAAGAATATTCTAAAATGTAAAACCATGCGAAAGTCCGAAAAACGAGAATGGATTTTTGGCCAGCCATTTGTTCTAGCTACTCCATCGTGCGTCGTCTTGAAGATATTATCAATAAAAATATAGCACACATTCAGTAAATTTGTTTGAAATGGCCTTATAATGATAACTGAACTCAAAAATGTAGAGATTATTGCTTGGAGCAGTTCAAATGGGATTTGAAAGAAATAGGACCAATTTTCGCATTATTTTCTGCCGCACCCTGTACAACTTCAGTACTTCCAGTAGAAACGAATGCGGTAGTGCAGTGGCGTAGCCACGGGGGTGGTTTTGGACATAAAACCCCCTCCAAAGTCAACATTTTTGGAAGGATTTTTTTTTCGAAAAAAAAATAATGTTCAGAAAACCCCCCCCAGACCAATTTTCTGGCTACGCCACTGCGGTAGTGATTCGTATGCTTTCTTGTAATCGATGTAGGCCATACTGAATTTCTCTGGTTATAAGCAGCAAAAAAAATCGGAGGGGGGAGACATAATTGTGTTTAAATAGTTGTATCAGTTTATAACGGCGACATTCCAAAGTTATTTCGAAATGATCAGTAAAAACTTATCACAACATTCACAACATAGTCAGTACAGCTTCAACGTTCTCTGGCATATAATTTTGCTCCCAGGAGTGCAGCACAGAGCTCGAGCCGAGGTAAGCTAACGCGCTTGAGTGGTGCAACCCGTGATTTGGCTGCTATGAGCTCGATTTTGATTTGCTTCGCCTTATCGATAGAGCGCGCATAGATGCAGGTGCCTTATCCAATTTCCGATGCATCGGTGAATACATGGAACTGTATAGAGACAAAATCCGGCAAAAAGATGAAGCGAGGTACCTTATAGTCGTTCAGAATCGGCAACTGTGCCACAAAATCCATCCATTTGCTTGCGATTTCCTCCGGAACTGGATCGTCCCATTCAACAGCGGTTAGCCAAAGATGTTGCATTCGGATTTTTGCCAAAGCGATGACCGGTGAAACCAGTCCAAGCGGGTCGTACAGCTTGGCAATCGTAGAAAATATTTTGCGTTTTGTCCAAATACACTCTTTCGTCGATAGTTCAACCTCGATGCACAGATGATCTGGTTTTGTTTCCCATCCGATACCAAGCGTTTTTATTCTCTGATCTTCTCCAAAGTGTAGAGTTGTTTCACCGACAAGAGCCTCGTTAGGAACATTTTTCAAGACATCCGAATTATTTGAAGACCATTTCCAAAGCTCTAGACCTCCTTCTTCCAACAAATGTTGTACTTCCTTTTGAAGCAGTATTGCCTTTTCCACCGTGGTTGCACCCGACAGGAAGTCATCCATATAAAAATCTTCTTCCACGGAGCTGGCTGCATGCTCGTATTTTTCACCCAAATCCAAAACCAGTTGCTTCAGTACCCGGGTAGCGAGAAACGACGATGGAGACAATCCGTAAGTGACAGTTTGTAGCTCGTAAACTGCTATTGGATCCAAAGGATCGAATCACCAAAGAATTCGTTGGAGCGGTTTATCGTCATCATGGATCAGAATTTGACGGTGCATTTTTGCAACGTCCGCCACCAGGGCAACGGCATGTTTCCGGAATCGAATCATTATTTCAAGTAGTTCGTCTTGAATAGTTGGCTCTGTAAGTAGAGCTTCATTGAGCGAATAGTTCGTGGAAGTTTTCGCTGATTCGTCGAAGACCACACGCATTTTCGTCGTTGAGCTTGTTTCCTTAAATACAGGATGGTGTGGAAGATAGCAGACAATTTTGCCTTCATCCAAGCTTGAGTCATCCGCCACTCCAATGCACTTCATGTGACCCAGCTCAATGTACTCCATCATGAAGTCACTGTACTGCGATCGCAGATCACAGTTTAGTTTCAATCGTCTTTCAGTGTGATGAAATCTTCGGAGAGCCATCTGTTTCGATTCACCAATCATGCTGTTGAAATTCATGTGCTTAGGGTACCGCACAATATACCTGCCAGTGTCATCACGAGAGACTGTGTTAACGAAATGTGTCTCACAATCTTCCTCTTCCTGTGAGCGTGGTGTTTTAACCGTAAATTCTTCCACTGCCCAAAACCATTCGATTGCCTTGTCCAAAGATTCCACCTTCGCAATATGGCAACTAACCCGCGACTGCCCTTCCATACATGTAACCTCGCCAGCTGCTACTCATCCAAATACCGTATTGACAAATACTGGGAGCGTATTGTCGAATTTACGAGTTTGCAACCGGCCACCATCGCTTATATAGAAATCATAGAAGTACTGGGTACCTAAGACCAAATCGATCAGACCAGAAACGTTAAAACCAGGATCAGCCAAAACCATATCAGCCGGAGGTTTCCATTCTCGCATCGGAATCGAGTATGATGGCTGATCGTCAGTGAGCTGCTCTAACACCAGAAATTCCATTGAAGTTGAGAAATTCTCTGTGGTAAAATTACAGTGCGGCCCTTTGTTATGATTTCTCGCTTAACTTTTCAAAAGGACCTAAGTAACATTTTTTTCATGATTTAATTTGAATACTGCAATCAATAGCTTTCATGTTGTTATGTAGATTGCGCTATTCAAATTAATTCATGAAAAAAATGTTACTTAGGTCCTTTTGAAAAGTTAAGCGAGATTTGATCGTTTCATATTCATATACGGAGTGAATTGAATACAAATATCCATTTTATTACCCTCAGCAGTGTGAAATAATCAACTCACTTTTAGGGGGATCGATCATCTGATCACGTACTTAATACCACGTTCCCCCACAATATTATCTGGGTAAGACTAATGAAAAAAAATCAGAAAACCCATTACCACAGACAAATAGACGTAACAGCTTGAACATTTTTCTGAAAAATCCATCGCTCAACTCCTCTACCACCATCTTGCGAGCATGTTACACGAAACAATGTTTCGTATGACATCGTCACCAGAAGGCGCTGGAGTGAAATGTCAAACCGGAAGGATAACGACACTAGCGCCTCTAGTTGTGAATTACGTAATCAATCAAATTCAAATTGATCGTTGAAATCATGGTCGATGATATTTTCTCTAGTGTTACGTCTGTTTGTCTGTGCCATTACCATCGATTATAAACCATCTTCTTATAAACTGGATATGTGACATAACTGGCTTTGGTTCAGTTCCAAATTTGAGCTGGTTATTGCCCCGTTTACATATTCGCTAGCGGACAATGCACTATCCGACAATACTAGAGTTATATTAGCTCAATGTAAACAGCAATTGTCTTTGTTAAAAAGCGTTTACATAGTGCTAATTTCGTGCTAGTATTGTCGGATAGTGCATTGTCTGCTAGAACTAACGAATATATTCGTTATATATATGTAAACGGGCCATTAGGCGAAACAGTTGAAAATCAATGGTCAACTGTGATGCAGCTGTGATGGAAAGAAGAACAAAGGTCAAAACAAGAAAAATGAAGCAGTGTCTTTGTAAGTCTCCGTCTCAGTGTAAATCTATTCGCAAAATAGACAGATTGTCGTTTTTATATTGCTTCCATAAGTGCTCATTGTTGAACAAAAAGAAACACAATAATTTGCGTTTGTTTTTAACTCTTATTGATACATGTTATAAATTCTACGTGCAGTAGTAGCCCCATGTAAAAATAATTATTTTCGTTAAAAATAACTAAGTTCAACAAACGCAGAGTGAACCTTGCTTTCTAACAATAACAAAACCGTAGCATCTCTCTAGTAGTTGTTTCACCCTAACCTAATTATCACTCATCTTCCTCAGTGTGACAAGGAGTAATCTTAGTGCTTTATCTAAGTTGTAATTAGTGAATAGTTCATACATTCTCATGTCTCAGATTCTCATACAGTGGGTATGTACCTAATTACATACAAAATTGTGCCAATCGCTAATGCAATTTGCTCATTAGACAATAACCGATCGGCTACCGCTACCTGAGATCAAGTCCAGGATCGTCCCCGTCGGCAGGCGGGCTACTGTAATCGTCGATAGACTAAATTTTAAACATCCCGTTATGCAAGTTCTCTGCCCCCTAAACTGCATCTGTTGTCGATGGGTGTGAATTTAGTGTCTCACATGATTTTTGATAGACTGTGACTAGATCCACACTCATTAACAAAAGTTGCTAAGCATCATCCAGCATCTGGAACCAGACGGCAGCAGTACCTTGCTTTTCCGCGTGGCGTGTTTCTATTTTGTTCGCTCTTTTGTGTTATTCTTTTGCTTGCCTCAAGACTTTCTTATTTGCATTTTCAAGTGTGCGAGAGATCTACGATTTTTTTCGCGGGCGCGATCCAAGCGGAACACAATTCCATTGTTGTTGTAATTACTGTTATGATAATGCTGGCGTACCTTTTATTCAATAGCAGAGCTTATCAACAGATACCTATTAACGATTTGAATATTTTTTCCACATTGTTCGGTTTTCTTTTTCAATGAAACAAAATAAAAATCACTCTTTCCCTCTTAACCGTTTACGTTGTTCTCACTTCTTGAGATTTGAATTTCCAATGGATAGTTTCATGAAAATTTCCATTCGAGAGGACGTTGATGATACTCAAATAATGTGTAGGTATGAAGTTGCAGCAGGTGTTATGCGTATTGCTGTTGTGATAGGTTGAATGCTTCCGTCTGACCTCAGCGAGGATCTAATCCACGAGGCAAATTAAGTGCAATGCACTTAAGGGCAAGGTTGGAAGTGTCAGCTCTCCTCGTAATTTGAAGGGCACGTTCTAGGTGATGCGTTCATCCAGCGAACTGTGAATGCAACTTGCAGTATGCATTTGGAAATTTTTAGGATTATCTACGCCCAACGAATCTCCCAACTACGAGTTGATCAATTTATTGACATTTATTGATAATTTTCATTTGAAGCATTTCTTAAAAGCAAGATCCCCTTTTGTTCTGTCCTACTACTGACTGCATAATGACATCGAAGTTACTTCAAGATCATGCATCGAGCAACTATAACTACACATTCGACTATACCAATATATTCCATCGATTCATCATCAATTAAGACCGATGTCAAAACAATCATGTTCCATTTACGACCATCCGAACTCGACGGAGGATGTCTGTATTGCTGTGTGCATAGTTCCGTAAAGTGGAAGAGGAAACTATCACTAATTTACCAATTGTCGGAGAATAGTTACGATTGTGTTTTCTGTTTTATATTGGATAGTCGATTCCCAATCTTTTGGATGAAGTATGCTTCATCGTAGAAATTTTCTGGATTTAGTATTTTACAGTAGCTGATTTCTATTCTTATAGTTTTGAAGGAACCTATCCAGCCAAAAGAAAACCGCCGACTCCTTTTTACTAGTCTCGTTAACATTCATAATCCTAATATTTCAGCTTCGGGGCCGATGCAGAAATCGTGACTTCATGGGTGAAACAAAGCACCATTCAAATGCCATCCCCAATGGTTATGCATTTTTTGTTCCCATAGTTCAGGGAACTTAAGGAGCAGTGAAATAGTGGAAGAAAACTTGTGAACGTGTGCCGAGTGGATGCGCTCCGGCTTTAAAGTGTAAGAAGAAAAAACTCGATTTTCGTCGGCGTGCATGTATCTGGTGCACGGTTTTCCAGTTGTAATATCGCTTCGTGACTAGATTACATGCTCGTCTAGGAAGTTGAGATCCGGCTACATCAGTGAACGTGAACAAGGAATTGCAGTGAATAAATAGTGAGTGAACCGGAAGTGAATGTTTGTAGGGGAACTGTTCCGTTTTCCATCTCACTGAACATATATTCATCTCATCGCGGATCAAAGGAATACGACACCAATTTCGTCGCTTCTTGTTGCTGACATGCGTGCTCACTGCTGAAAAAATCACAAAAATAAGAAACAAATCAAATTCCTTTTCATTGCTTTGCGGTAAGACGCGCGGCTATAAAGCAAGACCATGCTGAGAGTGGCTGAGTTCGACGCCCGGCGCCACTAGACAATTTTCGGTTTGGAAATTGTCTCGACTTCCCTATGGGCATGAAAGTATCAATGTGTATTAGCCTCATGATATGCGAATGCAAAAATGGTGACTTGGCTTAGAAACCTGTCTCATTTGGAGAATTAAACTTAAAAGTGACAGTTCGAAAATTAAATAATTACCCCGTTATAAGAATGGCTGGTGCTACCCAGCAATTCCAATAGGACATCGATGGAAAATGATTCGATATCTGTCAAAAGTAATCTTGCTCTGCGAGCAGGGTTATTCGATAATTATTGAAATGTCACTTTTAAGTTTAATTTCAGTTTAATTATCCAGTTGAGACAGAGCCTTAATGGAACACTAAGCTGCGAGGCGGCTCTGTCCCAGTGTGGGGATGTAATGCCAACCCTATGTGTTTAAACCACCCCCCTGAAATAAGATGTAGTTCTTGAAGCCGTCTACCGAGTGGGTGGCGCTAGTGTTGCCTTTCCTATTTTAAGCTCCGTGCATACCGCCGTGAGAGCATCGGCGATTGGGGCTTTGTTGTTGCATGAAGAAGAAGAAGAAGCAGAAAGATGATAATCAAAAATATTCGCACGAGAAAACATACGAAGAAATTTTTGAAACTCTTCTTTAAAATTCTAGAGGCAATTGAACTAAAAACGGTAAGCAGTACGGGGTTAGACTTGTTTTCTACTGCACAATAGACACAATATTTCAATTTCAATTTTTATTCTGTGATATCATTCTTAATACACAGTATAAGAAAAGTCCAACCTCGTACTGTTTACCGTTTTAAATTAAAATCCAGAGAAGAGTTCCAAAAACATCCTCGTATGTTTTCCCGTGCGAAAATTTTTAAATATCATCTTTCTGCTTCTTCTTCTTCTTCATGCAACATCAAAGCGCCAATTAATCACGTCGAAAATCACGCAACAATGCAATACATCTCGTTGAATATAATTTAACAATGCAGCACATGCCACTTACGCATCCGACTGTTCTGACTTCGTGTGTTTTTTGCTTAAGGTCACTCCTGACGGAATCCAATTTTCAAAATACTCGCGTTTTCAAGGGCACACCATTCGATACGGAAGCAACGCACAACTGTCATTTTTATTTTTTCTCGCATGCTGCGACGCAGCAAAGCTGAAAAAATATAAATGACAGTTGTGCGTTGCTTCCGTATCGAATGGTGTGCCCTTGAAAACGCGAGCACTTTGAAAATTGGATTCCGTCAGGAGTGACCTTAACCGGCAATGTTTACATCCAGCACCATGTTGCAGCACAGGCTAGTTGTTCGTGGATGACAGCCGTTTAATGGGTGTGGTTTAAACATCAATTTACTTTCCAAGTGGGGCGATATTAATTCCAGGGTTGTTACGACTACGCGGATTTACATAACGATTTTAGGGTTTCGCGCGGATTTAGATTTAGGTGAAAATTTAATAAATAAAATGCTACATCAAAGGACGTTTATTTGAAAATTAGTTTTTAGTCTTGATGGACTTTATTTTTATTGGCAAATGTTGTTGAGAACAAAACTTACGTTTGAAGACTATTAACATTATTTTTCGTCCAAGCCCTTATTGAATGGCATAAATTATACTCTTAAGCATTCTGTAAAAAAATGTTATGAGGAGAGGGACAACACTTGTTGCCATTTTCAATCCATTCTGAAACATCACATCATCCAAATTAAAAATCTCTTAACAATGCTATAATCGACAGTAAAAAGCGTTTTTAGCTTAAAAAATAATTCTAGCATGAATATATTGATATTTATGATAAACATTATCAGATGGATGTAATCCCGAATACTGATTATGATTTCGATAGCTGATAAAATTCATCAGTGAGTGCATGCTCGCGTTTGCCTGCACACATGTGAGAGCTGTTGTGTAAATGCGATGGCACAGATGGAGTTAGTGGAATAAATTGCCACGAATTTTGAAGAATTGTATATGAGAAGGCACGTCGGTTTGTCGGTGATTTCATGCCACAATACACGGTTCGAGGCCGCATCTCTCCATCCTCGAATACGCCCCACGCTCGCCAAGTCGTTTTGCATCTGGTCTGCCCATCTCGTTCGCTGCGCTCCATGCCGTTTCGTACCTGCCGGATCGGAAGCGAACACCATCTTTGCAGGGTTGCTGTCCGGAATTCTTGCAACATGTTCTGCCCATCGTACCCTTCCGGCTTTATCTACCTTCTGGCTACTGGGTTCGCCGAAGAGTTGGGCGAGCTCGTGGTTCATTCTTCGCCGCCAAACACCGTCTTCTTGCACACCGCCAAAGATGGTCTCAAGCACCCGTCTCTCGAATACTTCGAGTGCTTGTAAGTCCTTCTCGAGCATTGTCCATGTTTCATGTCCGTAGAGCACAACCGGTCTTATTAGCGTCTTGTACATGACACATTCGGTGCAGTGGCGAATCTTTTTTGACAGCAGTTTCGTAGTAGGCCGTAGTATGCCCGACTTCCACAGATGATGCGCCTTCGTATTTCCCGACTAACATTGTTATCAGCCGTTAGCAAGGATCCGAGGTAGACGAATTCCTCGACCAACTCGAAGGTATCCCCGTCTATCGTAACACTGCTTCCCAGGCGGGCCCTGTCGCGCTCGGTTCCGCCCAAGCATGTACTTTGTCTTTGACGCATTCACCACCAGTCCAACTTTTGTTGCTTCACGTTTCAGGCGGGTGTACAGTTCTGCCACCTTTGCAAATGTTCGGTCGACAATGTCCATGTCATCCACGAAACAAATAAATTGACTGGATCTATTAAAAATCAAAATCAAGTCCATCACCGAGTCTTAGTCCCCGGCGTGATTCGAACGAACTGGAGTGTTCGCCCGAAATCTTCACACAGTTTTGCACACCATCCACCGTTGCTTTGATCAGTTTGGTAAGCTTCCCAGGGAAGCTGTTCTCGTCCATAATTTTCCATAGCTCTACGCGGTATATACTGTCGTATGCCGCCTTGAAATCAACGAACAGATGGTGCGTTGGGACCTGGTATTCACGGCATTTTTGAAGGATTTTACGTACAGTATAGATCTGGTCCGTTGTCGAGCGGCCGTCAACGAAGCCGGCTTGATAACTTCCCACGATCACTTTGTAGGCGGCATTAAGGATGATGATCGCTCGAACGTTCTCACACTCCAGCTTGTCGCCTTTCTTGTAGATGGGGCGTATAACCCCTTCCTTTAACTCCTCCGGTAGCTGTTCAGTTTCCCAGATTCTGACTATGAGTTTGTACAGGCAAGTGGCTAGCTTGGGCCCATCTTGATGAGCTCAGCTCCGATACCATCCTTATCAGCTGCTGTATTGGTCTTTATCTGTTGGATGGCATCCTTAACTTCCCTCAAGGAGGGGGCTGGTTGGCTTCCATTGTCCGCTGAACTGACGTAGTCATCTCCTCCGCTGTCTTGACTTTTACTGCCTGTACTCTCAGCGCCATTCAAATGTTCCTTGTAGTGCTGCTTCCACCTTTCGATCAGCACACGTTCGTCCGTCAAGATGCTCCCAGCCTTATCTCTGTACATCTCGGTTCGCGGCACGAAGTCTTTGCGGGATGCGTTGGGCTTCTGATAGAACTTTCGTGTTTCTTGAGAACGGCACAGCTGATCCATTTCCTCGCACTCCGCTTCTTCCAGGCGGCGTTTCTTCTCCTGAAAAAGACGGGTCTGTTGTCTCCGCTGCCGTCTATAACGTTCTACGTTCTGCCAGGTACCTTGCTGCAGCGCGACCGCCCGCGCTGCGTCCTTCTCCTTCAGAATCTGTCTGCACTCTTCGTCGAACCAATCGTTCCGTCGGCTTCGTCCCACATACCCGACGTTGTTCTCCACTGCGTCGTTAATGGCTGCTTTAACTGTATTCCAGCAGTCCTCAAGAGGGGCCCCATCGAGCTCACCCTCTTCCGGCAACGCTGCCTCGAGATGCTGCGCGTATGCAGTGGCGACATCAGGTTGCTTCAGTCGTACCGCGGCGGTCGTCGGTAGCGAACATTGTTGATGACGGAACATTGACGGATGACGGTCAGAGACGATGTAAGCGCCACGGTATGTCCTGACGTCGACAATGTCAGATCTTCTTCAATTAAATATTCTGTACACGTGTTTGAATTGAATCAAAATTTAAAAGAGGCACAATCCGGGATATCTACGATTCGTTAAACTTTGATGTTGAGCTCTTCCCTTAGAGCATTTCATAATATGTGAACGAGACCCAATATCGCCAGTCTCTTGACTCCAGGCTATAATTTGGCAAGTATAACTCATTCGGTGGTCTTCAGTTAGCCTTGCGAGCAAAGGCGTAGGATTTCCCATCAGAAGATGGCGAGTTCGATTCTCGCTCCAGTCTAGGATGTTTTTGGGTAGGAAACATTCTCGACATCCTGGGCATAGTCTATCCATTTTGCTTGCCTCACAAGATACATACTCATGCAATGGCGGGCATATAAAAGCCTTCAATTAATAACTGACGAAATGCTAATAGAACACTAAGTTGAAAAGCAGGCCAAGTTCGAGTTGGAATGTAGAGCCATTGAAGAAGAAGAATTTTCATGGAAACATTCGTTCAGAAATGTCCTTCAAAAGATTATATGAGTGGCATTACTGTTCTCCCCTACTAGTCTACGTCGGTTGACAAAATAAACAAATAAATATTACTTCTGGAGGATATAGCATATAGCATAGCATATGTGATTGTACAAATCGTGGGTGGCTATACAATGCTCAATTCAAGCTCCATCCGGAATAAGGGCGAATGTCGCAAGAGAAGACTCTCCGTCGACCCCTCCTCCCTTAAACAAAAGTGACAAGCAGCAGATCTCTCTGTGGTTTATCACTTCAGTTCAGAACGAAAGAAAACAATGCGAACTTGCATTCTGAAGTGATAAACTGCAAAGAAACTCCCTGCCTGTCACTTTCATTCAAATGAGGGAAGTCGACGAAGAACCCTCTCCCGCGACACCCGCCCCCCTACCAGACAGAGCTTGAATTGAGCAATCTACTGTATATTGTCGCAAATTGGTACTTGGGATTAGTACCTTTTCCTATACAGTAGCAGTTGTATACCTGGCCACGTCCTTACAATCACGGAAGGAAGGGAAGGAATGTCAGTTCAACATCTACTAGTGAAGATGCAGGGAACCCATACTACCTTCATAGATGTCTCGGAAAGGAAAATTTGTGTTAGTGGGAAAGGTGAACAATAGGGAGCTCTTTTCGACAATATAGAGCGTTTGTCAATAACAGTATATGCTGTAAAAGTAATTAAATATATTCATCAATTTACTTACGAACCGTCCTAAGGGAAAAACAAAACAAAACACAAAATTTCGGCAAATCGCGCGATCGTTCTGCCGTCCGAAACAAGAGCCAACACGCACTGAACTAATTAACTTTATTACCGGCCGCGCAATGCAAAACACAAAATTTCGGCAAATCCGGCGATGGTTCTGGCGGCCGAAACAAGAGCCAACACGCACTGGACTAATTAACTTTATTACCGGCCGCACAATGCAAAACACAAAATTTCGGCAAATCGCGCGATCGTTCTGTCGTCCGAAACAAGAGCCAACACGCACTGAACTAATTAACTTTATAACCGGCGGCGCAATGCAAAACACAAAATTTCGGCAAATCGCGCGATCGTTCTACCGTCTGAAACAAAAGCCAACACGCACTGAACTAATTAACTTTATTACCGGCCGCGCAATGCAAAACACAAAACTTCGGCAAATCGCGCGATCGTTCTGCCGTCCGAAACAAGAGCCAACACGCACTGAACTAATTAACTTTATTACCGGCCGCGCAATGCAAAACACAAAACTTCGGCAAATCGCGCGATCGTTCTGCCGTCCGAAACAAGAGCCAACACGCACTGAACTAATTAACTTTATTACCGGCCGCGCAATGCAAAACACAAAATTTCGGCAAATCGCGCGATCGTTCTGCCGTCCGAAACAAGAGCCAACACGCACTGAACTCATAAATATTACTTCTGGGGGATATATCCCAAAAAGGACTCGCTTCACGGTGCTTCTTTTGGATGTTCTGTTTAACTTCTGAGCCCTTTGGGTCCATAGTGTTCGTGCCAGTAAGCACACAAAAGCTTATCCCTTACCCCTATTTTTCGTTTGTGCCATTCAGCACCACATCGTTTTGCCTTTCTCGTACAACAAAGTTGAACCGAAAGGCTATCATTTCACTCGAACTTTTTATAGAAGGCCCGGAAACCCATAGTGTTATATACCAATCAACTCTGCTCATTAAACTGAGCACATGTCTGTCTGTGCACAAGAGCTAAGAAAAACTTTTCATATAGTAATCCTTAACCGATTTTCTCGCAACAAGATGCATTCGAAAAGTGGTAAAGCCTTGTTGATTAAGCCTATTAAATTTGAAAACGATCGACCGTTGCGTTTAAAATTTATTGAGAAAGTGGTACGCAGAACTGTAATAGCGCCATATATGGTTGGTATCTTGGCTAAATGCGAGAAAGACAGTATGACTACTCGGTGAATTAAGTTGGGTTTTTTCAGCCATTAGCTCTCAACGTACTCGCTAGCTATTCAGATAGTCCCCGACGTCAGAACTCAGAAGTTCTCCCATACTTGACGACGAGTGCCGAGGTCGATTCAAACATTCCGGGTGAAGATAGCGTCCGGTTCAATAGTGCCCCGACGCCCCTAAGCCGGTGCATTCGTGCGCCACGGTTTACTAGCCTTCACTACTCCGATAACCGATTTTCGATGGCTTTGAGCCGTTTAGCTCCTGCCTCGGTCGCGATTGTGAACGACTCGGATAGTCCCGGACGGCGACTTTACCCTACTCCAAAGAGATGTTTCCCGAAACCGGGAGCTCCTTCGAAATCGGCTGTGGTGCCACGTTCTGCGGCCTTGCGCTCATCTCAGCTCAGATGCTCAGATGACATCTGTATCTTCCGCGCGGTGTACTCATGGTCCGCAATCCACGATTGCGGCCTGCTGCTGCTCTGTGCACCTACCTTGTAAGATGTCGGCTATTCTGGTCGTCACTCTTGCGACCGCACTCCACTGTTCTACGTTCTGGTACATTCTTCTGACGATGTTATCGGTGGTAGTATCCATTCCGTTCATTAAGTTCCGAGTTCATTAAGTTCCTCTGGAGGTAAACTCGGACGAGTTTTTGAAGAAAAGTCCGAAAGTATTTCTGGGGAAATTTCGGGAGGAATCGTATAAGGAATTCCTGGTGGAACCCGAAGTGGATCCTCCAAAGAAATTTCGACGGAATTCCTGGAGGAACTACCGGACGAATTCCTGAAGGTACTTCCGGAGGAATTCTTGGAGGAACTTCTGCAGGAATTCCTGGAGGTACTACCGGAGGAATTCCTGGAGGAACTTGCGGAGGAATACCTGGAGGAACTTCCGTAGGAATTTCTGGAGGAATTTCTGGAAGAATTTTTGGAGGATCTTCCGAAGGAACTACCAAAAGAAGCCCTGGAGGAAATTCCGAAGGATTTTGTGGAGGCACTTTCGAAGGAGTTGCTGGAGAAACCTCCCAATGAATTCCTGGAGGAACTTTCTGTAGAATATCTGGAAGACGTTTTTTAATTAGTGTTTTTTTTTATCACAATTAAGTACAACAAAACGGAGTTTCCAGAGAACTTTTTAGAGGATTTTCCGGAGGAATTCCTAGACAAACTTCTTGAGGAATTCCTGAAGGGACTTCCGAAGAAATTTCTGTAAAATCTTCATGGAGGAACTTCCGAAGGAATTCGTGGAGTTCTTTCCGAAGGAACATCGATTTCAGCACAAACTTCCGAATAAATTTCTGGTGAACTTTTTGAAGAAACTTTCGAACGGATTTCTGGTAGATCTTCTGGAGGAATTTGTGATGGAGCTTCCTTATCGGAATTATGTGCAACACTACTGAGCCTCCGGAGGAATTCCTGGAAGAACTTCTGGACGGTTCAAGACTTTAAATTATGGTATTCCTACCGTTCTGATATATTTAAAGCAGTCAATCAATCAACTAGAATTTAATTCAAAGTTAGTTTTAATAATTGAAATTAAATCGTTTCTAGAAATAATTATATGTTCAACTCACAGCAAGTTTCCAAAACAGCACTCAAAATCCATAAATTAAGAAAAACAAAGTAAGGATTACTACACACAGTCACATACGCACACAAACATACATACACGGGAAGACAGGTTCGTACGGGTCCACAATAGAAAAAATAAGGTATTTTTGTCCAAAATTATGAATCCTGCATAAATGGTGGTATTTCACATAAAAACATAGAAAGAACAAGAAAAAACAAACATAGAAAACAAGAAATATATTTTTTTCTGTGGCTTCAATAGGGTATGGGACCAATTTTCGGCATAGTATCGATTTTTATCATATTCTACAAAACCAACGGAATTTGATCACTTTTTGACTTGAAATAGGCCTGTTAGAATCTCAAAATGTAATGCAAATTGTGTTCTTCGTAAAATTCAATTAAAGTGGCATTATTGAAGTGTATCGCGAACTTCCCATTATTATTGAGTAATTTTAATGAATTGAAAAAATGTTTACCAAAAAAATTTGGGCTTATTCTATGAGTGGAGTGACATGAGATTGCTCGAATGACGTGAGAAGAGTCGTATAGCCCCATTTGAATAACATGGTCACCTCACGTGAGAATTGCTAAAATCGACTCACCTCACGTCACTCGACTCGTAGAATAAGCCCAACAGATTAATACCCCTAGCGGTAATGTTGCCCCTTCCTAAAAAAATCTAAAAAATAAAAACTGTCCTGATTATAAAAATATAGGGTATAAGCTGGGTATTCATCACATTTTACACGCCCAAATCGATAATTGCCCTTTTGGTAGTTTTGGCATGGGGCTGCCCTATTGTGGGGTAGACTGATTCGATTGGTATATAGAGGTATATAGCACTATGGGTCTCCGAGCCCTCTATAAAAAGTTCGATATTATAATAATTTAGTTTAGTTTTTTTCTTTTTTGTTCCATCTACATCAACTCGCTTGAAGAGACGTTTTCCAATATAATTTATAATAGTAAATCTCGTGCTTAGTTTCATAGGGGCGTAACTGTATAGATCGATTTCTCTTCGTCGATGTTTTCTTTTTATTATTGTACCGAATTGCGCTAGTTTGTCGATGATTTAATGGTTTGGTGTGATAAAGGATGATTGTATCTTGCAATACAATCAATAATCACTATTGTAGCTTTTGAAACAATTGTGTTATTAACAAAATATTAAATTGATTAAGAGAAATCGATCAATACAGTTACGCCCCTATGAAACTAAGCGCGAGAAATGATCGTAACGATTGATGATGATCAAAGTTACCCCAAATAGTCTATGTATTATAGAACAATAAAAAAACTCGACAAAAGAAATACTGACCTTTCCCGTCAAAAATTTTCACCAACTACCAGGAGAGCTGTGTAAACACGGTGGTGAGGCACTGGCTAGAGCGCTGCACTGGGTGATTACCAAGGTTTGGGAGGATGAGGTTCTGCCGCAGGAGTGGATGGAAGGTGTCGTGTGTCCCATCTACAAAAAGGGCGATAAGCTGGATTGTAGCAACTACTGCGCAATCACATTGCTGAACGCCGCCTACAAGGTACTCTCCCAAATGTTATGCCGCCGACTAACACCAATTGCAAGAGAGTTTGTGGGGCAGTACCAGGCAGGCATTTATGGGTGAACGCTCTACCACAGACCAGGTGTTCGCCATACGTCAGGTATTGCAGGAATGCCGCGAATACAACGTGTCCACACATCATCTATTTGTCGACTTCAAAGCCGCATATGATACAATCGATCGGGACTAGCTATGGCAGCTAATGCACGAAAACGGATTTCCGGATAAACTGATACGGTTGATCAAGGCGACGATGGATCGGGTGATGTGCGTAGTTCGAGTTTCAGGGGCATTCTCGAGTCCCTTCGAAACGCGTCGAGGGTTACGGCAAGGTGATGGTCTTTCGTGTCTGCTATTCAACATCGCTTTGGGCAGGGATTGACACGAGTGGTACGATTTTCACGAAGTCCGTCCAGTTATTTGGTTTCGCCGACGACATTGATATCGTGACACGTAACTTGGAGGAAGCCTACAGCAGACTGAAAAGCGAAGCTAAACGGATCGGACTAGTCATCCTCCGCAAGACGCTCCGATCGAATAGAGTTCGCCGCCGTACCAAACTGACAATCTACAAAAATCTCATTAGACCGGTAGTCCTCTACGGACACCAGACCTGGACGATGCTCGTGGAGGACCAACGCGCACTGGGAGTTTTCGAAAGGAAAGTGTTGCGTATCATCTATGGACCGAGATGAATGGAGAAGAATTTTATGTGCAGCACAGGCCACTCCGGCCTTAGTCTGATGAATAATAATAAACAGCAGCGCGCAAAAATCATGATCCCATTACTTGTCGGTGGGGGCTGCTTTCTCACTTGTGCCTATCAGATTGCGATAAACATGTTTTCAAGACTTATCATGATTGTGGCATTTATCACTCTAGTTTATCGTTGTTCTTTATCAATTGAGAGTAAATCTGCAATATTTGCTGAACCCACAGATCTGTTATCTGATTGGTTCTTACAATCTTACCTCAAAAATCGCTTCATCTGCTTTCTCATTACTATAAAACCGACTCCATGCTCTCATTTTTTGCTATCGCTACTGTGATAGAAGTTATTTTGAATGTAAAGTTTGCCGTGGGCTCGACGGCTTTCAATTCCCGATTACTGGGTCTAGGTCACCTTCTTCTTCAATGACCTTACATTTCTTTTGGAACTTTTCCTGCTTTCCTACTTAGCGTTCATCGAACAGCTGCGGCCACGTTCACTTCAACCTTCTGCAGTTCACGATCAAGAAGGCTTTCTCGCCCCGATGTTTGAAGTCTGGTCTGTTTAAAGGATAACGTTCTCTTTTTCTTCTTTTACTTTTTTGTGGTGACTGAAGCGCTGTTTAAGCAGTACCTCCTGTTAAACAGCCGCTCGACGAGTACCGTCTCACCCTTGCTGATGTCAGAAGGACAAAACAGTCCAGGCTTCACTACCAGCTAAGTACTTAACTCTTAGCTGGCGGTCTTTTGACATCGGTAACCTCAAGAAGTTATATTTCAACGTTGCGGCTGTTACGTTTTCTTCATATGCTAGATGGTATCTCATATTAATTAATGTAATGCTTCCCAATATGATCCTGGTTGACATGGTCATGTTTGAAGGCCGCTGCAACTGTCTTAACCATTCTGACTGCCGTTTCAAGCATTTTATGCAAGGGTTGATACTTTTTCCATAGGTTATACGTGAGCTCGGCATGTAGGACACAATTAAACAATAATGATTTTTTTTTTAATTTGCTCTGCTATTTTATATATGTATTAACGTATTCACTTTTCTTTACTTCACAGACTCTATTTGAAGAAGGACATCAATGGTTTTCTACGTGTAAATCTGTGTTATTTTGATAAATATATCATTGATTTCTTGAATGTAGTCAATTTATTAATCCGAACATATTCTTACATACTTACCCTTTTTCAACGTCACTTGATATAAAGTATCTTTTTAGGAAATGTCACAAACATTATTGCCAGCGACCTCAGTTTCATTTAATTTATGTAGCTTCCATCTGAACCAGTGGCGTAGCCAGAAAATTAGTCTGGAGGGGGGGGCTTGGCTGGTTTCTGTTTCGAAAAAAATAATTTCTTCTAAAAATTTTGTCTCTGGGGGGGGGGGGGGGTGTTTATGTCCAAAACCACCCCCGTGGCTACGCTA